>NC_059485.1:5761697-6066697 GCF_018139145.2 Gymnogyps californianus | reverse complement strand
CACTATTCTCAAGTTTTGTGATACAGGGAAAAATCATTTGGATTAATTTCTGGAAAATTTACCAACTTCTCTATACAGGGGTTTGGAAACATAAAAATATTTAAACTCTGGCAAAGATCTCTTCACATTTGTGGAAGACTTTTCCTGCATCAGATGCAGACAGCTTAACCCAGAGTCGAAGGCTCCGCAGGCACAAGGTAAATTCAAGCCACCGCCGCAGCCTTTCACAAGATCAAATTTAGTGCAAGAATACCGATTCCTCGGCATTTGCTCAGACTTGTGGATTTTACCACTTTTAAAAACTGAGCTTTATATTGCCTCCACTGCATGTTTCACTGTCCCAAATTAGAAGAGGGAACAAGAAAACAAAAACCAAAAACCAAAACAAAACCTACAGCCTCAGGTCTCCTGAAATGATACTTGTGAGAATCAGGAGACATCCGACCCGCGTGCATTCAGTCTATCTAAAAGGTGCTTAGATGGTGAGCAACGGCTGCTAGAGAGAAAAGCCAGGCTGCCTCTATTTTAGAAAGGAAGAAGGGGGGAATCTGTTTGATTTTCAACAGCATCTAGGCACTTCCAAAAGTCTCTCAGTCCAGAGCTTTTCAGTGGAGTTAACCAGTGACAACTCCCCACCATCACCCCTTTATCTTTCTTTTATTCGTTTTTCATGTTCTCAGATGTGTTATGTGATCGCCTGTAGAGCAGCGTGGATATCACCGACAAGGACATGTCTCACAGAGGCCCCATCTGCGAAGAGGACATGGCCATGTGGAAAAGCTATTGCTGAACAGGAAACTATTGAATGGAGCAGAAAATGTATGTGTTGGGAAGACGCTATTAAGGGATCCAGATGGCATTGAGATGGTGTTAGGAGCAGAGCAGACAGAATTCCAGCAAGTGTGACTAATAGGCATTGGCAAGGACATGAATTTCTTTTGAATTACTGTAACTCTACCCAGTCACTAAATCCACAGAAAACATTTAGGATTTACTGGGGTTGCAGTTTGACAGCAGAAAGAAGTTCAGATTTGTTCCAGCTGAAAAGGTCCTTCAGCTGTTGCCACTTAAGTCTTTAGTGAAGTTCTTTTTAAATATATTACTTTCATTTATAGGTTCCGAAATACTAGTTTCTGCACTGTTACCACCTTCCCCCTAAAAGGTGCTAATGCCTAAATGCTCTCTGCTTTGCTATACACCACAGTGCATGAACTCAACAGTTTGACCACTTTTTCTTTTCGTAAGATCTGCAGAATATAAACAAATATGATTTCAGAGGGAGCAGCAAGAAGTGTGAGAAATGACAGCATTAGTAGCGGCTTTTATTGTCTCTTCAGAAACGATGATGCTGGGAGAGAGTTTCACATTTAAAGTTATAAAAGGTCTGACGAAAGAGCACTTTGTTCTCAAGAGGAGCAGGAAAAACTGATAAAGTCTTTCAAGTTTCTCGCTGAAAATTTACTTTCCATACTAAAGAAAAATGAGACAAAAGATGTATTTTTAAAAGGTCTCATTCACTCACAGGAGGTGAATACAGATTCAAAGGATTAATATGGATTTTTTTTTCTCCTTTATGTGTCTCCTGCTTTTGTTTTCAGAAGTTAGCTTCTAACCATGGGGTGTATATGGAAATGCCTGGAGGCTCACAGTCCGTTCCTGCTCTGCAGACACCCTCGCTGGCTTCTGCTGGTTTTCCTCTATTTTTCACATTCCTTCATGACAGCAGCTAACTGGAGAGGCTGGGCTCAGTCCGGAAGAGCAGACGCATCGTACTGTAGGTTAGTGGGATTTCAAAAACCACAATAAACTACAGAAATTGAAATAACTCCCTCATAAGCTGTGGCATTTCTTTCCCCACTTTCCAATTTGAAAGCTTACATTCTTCCCCATTTTCTGCCAGAATTAATTTCTGGCAGCAGTCTGTAGAAGGCACAAGTAGCAGCTCCTTAGCAGCTACGTAGAATTGAGTAAACCGGTCCTGTTGAGGCCCACAAGGACACCGGAGGAGGACGAGCACAGCAGACCTACTCCCTTCCCATACTAATCTCTGTTCTCCTCCAAACCCCTTCTGTTCTTTAATCACAACTACCCAATTCATCTCTGCTGTACGGAGAGGACACATCCGGCCGAGCCACGAGGAGTGTTCTGGCGTGGACCACAGCACATTATTCCTGAACCCCAAAAGCCTGGGGGAAGATACTGGTTTATCTTGTGCTCCTTTGAGAAGGAGGCTCTTCTATGAAAAAACAACTTGGCCCGGTTTCTTGTCCAATGCACAGAAAATGCCAGAAAACACAAAATAAGGCCCAACCATATCCTTTGACCGCTTAAGTCTAGAAGCATAAGAAAAAAATCTTTATGGAGTCGATTCTGCAATGCTGAATGGAGTGTTTCAGAGTCTGAGAAGACACCTGAAGCAGTAATACTAGCCAACAGTAAGGAAAAAGGAGCAGGGACTGGCTTACCAGTTCTCCAAGCAAAGAGAGCTCCAGCAGAAAGAGAACACTTTGCACCAAGACATTTAATGTTAGAGCTGAGCAGTGAAAAGGGTGATTAAAAACAAACAAATCCATGCTTTTTAGAACAGCTTTGTAGCTAAATGACTAGCATCAGGGCCTGGGACAAGTATTTAAATCAGCCGTAACAACAAAAAGTGGTTCAGTAAAAAGCGACAGAAAAAACAGCCTGGAATTAGATCCCGGGACTGTGGCCTCTGTGCATCCATAGCCTCAGAAGCATGTGGTACTAAAATGGGAAAGAGAAGAAAAGACAAAATATCATTCAAACAACTGCAGAAGCTTAGCCTCTTTGCTGAAACAGCTTTCAGTGTACGGCTCATCACTGGAGAGTAGCTCTGCACCATCAACAGCTTTACTGGGAATAGGCCTGTGTTTCTGTCATACTTTGTGTGAAAGGTTTGACACAATTTCATGAAAGGAGGAGAGAGATGAGAGTAGTAGTCAAAGAAATTCTTTAAAAACAAAGAGAGAAAAACATTATCTAGGGGAGTTTAGGGCTACCTTTGAGCAGAACCAAACACCACAATCCCATAATAAGCATGTACTTGCGAGCTCCACTTGTCCCTGCCCAGGAAATAGATTTTTAATTCAGGGCAAAGCCAGACATCTCTATTCCCACTGCCAAGAGCCTTCCACAATATGAAGTGGCCCTGGACTATGTGGCAATCCAGCTGTTTCCCCCTACATTGTCCCTGAAGCTGCTCAGTTAATAGATGGCAAACGCTGTTCACTGAAGATAAACACCGAATAATGAGTCTTAGAGGTGAAAATAAAGACACTGAATGTCTCCTACATGAAAGGGTGCTGCAGCCCATACCAACCCAGGGAGGGAGAGACTGAGGAGGTACTGTAGAAATACTCTGAAAACCTTCAGCTCCCAGAAGGCAGCAAACAGGATGCTGGCTTTTACTGATATAGAGACATATTATTAATCAGGAGTGACGGGTTTAATGTTGCCGAGGAGGTGCTGAATACTTCTGCAGCAGTATAAACACCAGGTTTCAGAGGGTCCAGTGCACCTTAGCAAAGGAAAAACCTGAATGAGCTCAGGTCAAACAAACATCCACAATACGCAAAAGCAGATGGAGACAGGTTTATCCCCCTGAAAAAAGGGAAGCCATAGCATACTATCCTTTACCAGAACTCAAACATATGATAGAATAAAAAAGGGAGATGTATGCCTTGGGTCTCCAGAACTATTACACCACCTTGAGGGAACTATAGGAGTGAGTCCCTAAGATTAGGTGTACAGCCCTAAAACGTATTGGAATAGCTTAGCAGAACATGTGTTATTTTCAAACACCTCCCTGCTGCTATGGAACTGGGCTTTCAAAGCCGTAAAACAAGCTCCAGAGGCAAAGCACAAGAGCAAAGTCATAACGTACAGGCCCGTAATTTCTGCTTTCTGCAAGATTCTGCTTGCTGCAAAATCTTGCTTTCATTCCGATGAAGCAGTAATGCTTTATAGTAATGGAGCTGAAAATATAAAAGAATTAAGAAGTGAAACTCCAGCCAAAGTCTTACATCAGCTGAGAATAAAAAAATTCAGCCTGTCAAGATCTGATTTGCTCAGCTTAAATAAAAGGAACTTTATTAAACATTCAGAAACAGATGAACTTTTCTGTACTCAGTATTTATTGTGTCACCTGTTTTGGAATGGAAGCTGTAAATGCTTTAATAAATACATGGAAAGGTTGTCTAGCTTCACTGTAGCTTTTGTAAATGCTCATGTATCCTCTGCTGAAATGCTGTTTTGTAACTTCTCTTTCACTGAATCACAACAGGTACCCCCTCTGCCATCTGCAGCAATGCACAAGGGGAAACATCCCTCTTTTATCTCCAGTGCTACACGCACATCAGTATTACAAAAGCTAGATTCTAAACCTCTTCACACACATGCCAACAGATCCTGTATTTACAGTCGAGATTTGGTCAAAACAAGAAACAAACAGCAACGCTGCTTCCACAGGAAAGAAAGTCAACAGGGGGAACAGTGACGCAGGAGCCAGTCTAATGAATTAACTGAGAGCAAGAGACCCCGAAACATTAAAAGAAAAGAGCCTGCAGCCTCCCAAAAGATAGAAAAGCTTATAAAGTATCTAAATGCAGGAAAGATCAGGGACTGAGGCTTTCTGTTAATGCTTCATGGATTTCTCATGTCCATAAAAGCTGGCAGGAAAGCAAAAAGTGTGCTCGGGAAAAGAACATCTTACTTCAGAAATACAAGGAAAATATGTTCTGATCGATGCTACCATGCTGTTCCCTGAATAGGAGGCAGCCTATGTACATAGGCAGTCTATACGTATATACTTTTTCATGCATTGTAGCATGGTGAGGTCCTGTACCTGGTGCTCTACCACGAGATGGCAATAACCAGAGCAGGCAGTGAAACTACCCGGGGCATTTCCCTTCTCATTAGTTCCACTGAGAATAGTAAAATCTTCTCGGCGTTCCCCTTGCTTTGCCTACCTGAGCATGTCAACCTCCTCCTTGGTGATGATGGTACTTTGCTCAGCTGTGCACTCTTGAGACTTCAGGACCTTCATCTCCACCTCCAGCTGCAGAAGAGAAAAGGCATGAGTTCCTCCAGTACTAATAAGGGGCACACATGAATGGCAAAGGGAGGAGGAGGAAATCATGATGTTCTGCACAGATCAGACCTTTCTCAGGATATAGACGTGAGGCACAACTCTTCACGTGTTGAATGTCAAAACCTCAGTTAACCCTGTTTCCCTTTGCAATCCTTTTTGCCTTCCCCAACATTTTCTCCAAGGTAGATGAGGCACAGAAAGTTGATCATTTCTAAGCAAAGCTTCTGCTTCTCTTCCAGATATTTCCCCTACCCATCCCCGATGGATAATGGGATGCAGAGAATTATCTGTGTGGTATTAGGAGCTCGCTAGTACCTGAGATTCAGTATTGACAGTTCAACCTCATTTAGCTTCAATTCCTCCCCAGAAGAAATGAACCACAGGATTATGCTGTCTTGTTCAGGACAACTGTGAGGCACGTACATTGAATCAAAAAGACTGGGGAATATTTCCAGCACTTTCCAATATATACTTCTAGCTCAAGCTGCTCAGGTAGCTCTGGTGGAACAAACAATTAAGAATACTTTCTGCCTCTGGCCTTGTTTGGGAAGGAACTCAGAAGAAAGTACTTGAAAACTCTACAGACATGAAAACTTCTTACCCAGACTTTACCATTCCCAGGCTCCCTGACTTATGGGAAACTGCATCCCTAATTCAGCTATCAAGACAATGCATAGATTGATAAACTACATATGTTACTTGTTTCTAAACCCCTCAGAAAATGATTTATTATGAAGTGTAAGCAGAGACAAACTACCTAGAGGATACTCAAACTTCTGTTCCAGCACCTTCTCCCAGCTTAGACCTTCTTCACACTCATCCTTGAGATTTTGGATTTCCTTTTGTCATCTTTTAGCACCTAGCAACTAATTCCCCTAATAAATCTATTGACAGAAACTATATTTTTCACTCAGGAGGAAAACAATAAGCAATCCAGCCCTAATTATAGATGCAAAACTTATGACCACAGAGAGCTCAGTGCTCAGCATCAGGGAAATAATCCATTAATACACCGTTCCCTTCAACAGCACGGATTAGACTTGTAGAGCAAAATCACATTGCAACGGCAAACTTCTTGCAAAGACAGCAAGCTGGCAGAAACTCCCCAATTTTACAAGGAAGAGAAGCATATTGACACGTGCAGTCATATTGCTCAGCCAGAACTGAAATTTTGACATATTGCCTCTTTGCCCTTCTATGCTTACCAGAAAAGACAGACAGAGCATGGCAGCACTGTTAGCAAGAAAGGGCAGAAAAGGGATGGTTGGATTATTCTCTCTTTCCCTTTCTGATACCACAGGGATGGAGCAGAAGAGAGAGTGTAGAAAACAGGTTTTAGTCAAATTTCCCCCTGGCATCCCGAAGCCCTGCATTCTCCTCCTGCCTGTCAAAAGGCATCCAGGAAGAAAAAATAAGCAAAGGCCCACCTGCATCATCAGGCTGTACAAATGTTAATGTATATTAGCTGCCTGATAAGATTATCACAGCCAGAAATGCTTCCCTCAATTTTCTGATTACTGAGCTTATCTCTCCCAGCTCAGCCCATCACAGATGGCTGGGGATAAAGCAAGCACGCCAGATAATTCCAGGAATGTGAATAAAAGGTACCGGGACAAGGAGCAGGCTTCAATTCCAACTTACTTCTAGCATGAAAACACTCATTATATCTCCCGTTTCCTGCATCTGCTGAAGCCTGGATGTGTTTGCTATTAAGAGTTTTGTGCTGCTTTCTGGACTCCATGTGGACAGCATTCGAAGATGGAAGGGCTGGTAAATATGTTATTTATCATAGGCTAAGCGGGCTCAGCCTTGAGTCCAACTGCCACCTGCTCACCGACACGAGCAGATAAATCACGGCCGCCTTCTCGGGGGAGAAGGGGGGACAGAGGGGGTGGGCGAGTAATCTGCTGTTGTGATCTGGGGTCTCTTGTGTTGGCTGCATAGAGAGGAAAAAAATGGAGTGTGTAATGGGAAAAGGAGACAGGAGAGTGAATGCACACATGCTCAAGTGAATGCTGCCGTGAAAAGCATCAGCACAGGTCTCGCCTCATATACAGTGGTGACAAATTTGTGCCAGGTACGCTCAGTAGCAGTGTGATGAGATTCTGCTGGGTTTCTAAGAATAAGCCATTGAAGGAGAATGAGGAGGGAAGGGCACAGGGACTGTAAGAGCATTTTATGTCATTTCTGTGTCTTCCCAATTTTCAAGCACCAAAACTACCTGGACGGAAAATCTGATGTGCCTGACGTGAGAAGGGAGAGGAGGGCACAGTGGTATCTTTACAGATGAAACTGGCTTGAGCAGTTAAATGTTGACACAGACCTGCTTCCCAGAACTAGGATTAAAACTACTGGAGAGTTTCAAGTTCAAGCCAAGGCACAACTTTGTGCCATAGCAAATTATTGTCATTAAAACCTCACTAGTCGTTTATGAAAAAAAGAAAGTAAAACAATTAAGGTATTAAATATTTCATTCAAAATATGCTGCTTGTTTCCTTTAATTGTTAGGGTTTCAGTGAGGAAAACATCCCTGCCTGCCAATCTCACAGAAGATATTAAAAATGTTACTTATGTCTTTTCCAGGGCAAAAAGAAAGTTAGTTGAGATGAGTGGCTTATTGTTGGGATCCAATTCTGCGTTTTCCGAAGGCAGCACAGTGCAGGCAAATAGGTCTTCACGAAACAAGAATGAAGAGAGCAGCAAAAAAGAGCAAAAAATAAGGAATCCGTTGATAAAACTTTCCTCTTACTTGCAGTTTCGCCTGCTGGACAATCCAAGCAGAACATGATCTCACCAGCCTCCGGTCAGACCTGGCATACTCATACCAGCATAGCACTGTGTCAGACATTGCCACTACCCGCTCCTCCAGCTGGACCTTCGCTGCAGTTCTGCGCATGATGCAGTCAAGACAGAAAACAGGGAAAAGAGAAAGAAGCAGCAGAACTGAATGAGGAAAATAAGCAATAGGAAGGCAGTAATAGGAGAAATACAAACCCATATTCTACGTAATTTTCAGCACTATGTGCAAGCCTAAGAGGTGAGGAGGTTACCGAGACCGTTCCCTTTGACACAGCCTCTCAGCATAGCTCCGGGGACCGGGTGATAAGCATGAAATGACTCGCCATGGTGGCAGAGTTTGTCCCTTCCCGTTCACTTGTCCTCTTGGTACCAGTGGCAAAGAATGGCCTCAAGAAGGGATAAGGAGAGGAAAAGCCAATCTCCTCTTGCTGTTTTCTCTGCCTACTTCCCATCACATCCCTTTTCCTCAATTATTTTCCAGTCCTAGTCTCTCTTGTTCATCAGATGCCACTTTCAGCAGGCATTTTCCACTTTTCGGACTAACTCAATATTCCTGTCTAAATTCTTTCAATTTTTGTCAATAATTTTATATAACTGGCTGAGTAAAACTTTTATTACTTTGAATACATTAAACTAGTAGAAGCCATTACCCAGCAGAGAGGGGAAAAGGGCTGCTTAAATTACAGCTCATTGCTGTATTCCCCCATTCAGTACCAAATGACCTAGGTCAGGCTTGGATCCTTTAGCTCTCTGATGTTGATCTGTCTCTTCTAACTAGCATTGACAGCAGAAAGAGAACATCGTCCCAAAATACAGCATTGCATCTCTTATCCTGAAAACTGCACAAGAGGGACCTAAGTACCTACAACTTCTGCAGGAGCTTCGGGGTTAATATCACGCAGCATCAGACCCCCAGCGATATCCCCACTGTACAGAACACATTAGCAACTTGAAAAGAAACCAAGCTATTGGTTTTTTTTTTAAAGTTATCCAAGGTTTTTATGACACTAGAAAAGGCAGAATAACGAGTAATATCAGAGCCCATGACTTGTGAATAAAACACATAAACAGGTACTTAACATTTTAACTATGTGATGTTCTCTTCTCAGAATATACTGGAGCCTCTTGCTCTCAACCTAAAATGATCCCGTTTATCCCAAACCTTTTCTGCTCTCTTCACTTCATAAGCATGAATTTCAGTCCAGCTTTATTGCTCTCAATAGAAAGTGATCAGGACACATCCAGTACATAGAATAATTTTAGAATGTCCACTTTCACAAATACGCAAGTACCCCAAAAGATGAAATGCAAATACTTTTTCCAAAGTAGGTACTGTCATCATTATTTACAAACCGAGAAAGAGAGGAAGGAAGAACATGGATGGATTTTCGTCTAGTGTTTAATTAAATGAAATATCATTCATCTTTCAGCCTTACTTTTAAACCTGCCTGGACAGGATTTCAAGATGGTGGTTCTCCTCCAAGTGTTAATGACATAGCAAACACCCACAGCAGCGTAAGAAATAAGTTCCTTGCCCGTTCTCTCTTCTGGAGGAATTATTTAAAGATATATGAGATGACAGGAGAAACATAAAATTATAAATTCATCTCCTGACAGCTAGAATAAACAAACCTTTACTTTAGAGAGCTGATTTTCTTTGTATTTTTCTGGCATTTGTCATTTCTGACCCATATTTGTCCCCTCCAAGACAAGCACTCTGAGCCTCCGCAATGCCACGGACCCGCTGTTCCTCCCACTTGATTCCAGTGGGCTTCAGCGTTGATGAAGACAAGCCTTTCCAAAGCATCCTACTGACCACTACTGTCCACACCCCATCTTCAAAATGAGACTTATCACAGGACTTAAACTTCTAAATCAAATCAGTCCCCCTTGAAAACCACCTTTATGAACTTCTGAAAATTTTAACACACTACCCAAAATAATGACCAATTCTCTGTTCAGGTGCCTCATTTTGAGTAGTAAAGGACTCAAAATCTAAAGTATTTCAGCTCACTGCTAAATTTAGGATTTGCATGTTGAAAAAAAGGGGCCGGTTTATTCGCCCACATCATGTACACGTATTTCACAGAACACATGCTGGATACATACAGTTATTATTTGAATAATGAGTGCATTTTAGTGAGGGGCTGATACAGCAATCTTATCCTGATGAAGTGTGTCTGCACGTCATTCAGCATTCTTGGAATTGTAAAAAGCAGGAAATGCTGAATCCATTATAAATGTCTAAAGGTTCATTTAACAATGGGCTGATGCAACATCCTTTGAAAGGCCTTCCTCAGCAAAAGAGCTGATTTTAAAAGGCAGAGATAAATAGGAACTGAATTGCACAGAGCCAGCATGGAAAGGTGAATTGAGAGGTTGTGTTTGACTACAAGTCTCAACACAATTCAAGAAGCTATTTAAATACATAAATATTTAAATGTATGAAAACCAAGCAGACTTGGAAAGGAAGAGTGTACACTAAAATAGACAAGAACAGAGAAATGGGACCCTGAGTATGACCCATATGCCGAGGTTTGAAAACAGGCAAACTACTGTTCCCCAGGAGCTTGATACGCCAGTTATTCTAGTGATGCTATTTGTGCTTTTCTCCAAAGGATGTAACAGTGACTGAGGACCTTATTCGCCTTTCTTCCCACAGAGCAGCATGGCAAGCTTGGTGGCCTCCTGTTGTCTACAAGCTTATAAATCTGGTGTCAGGACAGAAATCAAACATACATGAACACCAGTGAGTTTAATTTGGGTGTCCAGCAATACTACAAAGTAGTAAGACACCATGCTGAGCACTTCCATAGATCATTCTGCTCAGCAAAAGAAGTATCACCTCTTCCATATGCCCAGCCCACTGACATTCTGAAGGGCTGTTCCCATAAAACATCTGCACAGAAGCACACATGGGGAGAACTAAGCCTCACCAGATTTCTTAGTGAACTTCACTTTTCTTCAAAGAAATAGGACAATACTTGCAAAACAAAATATTACTTGCCATTTAGAAACAGGCTAAGCAGCCCGGGATTAGTTGGTACATTTTCTTGGGAAAATTAATCCTTGATGCTGTTGTGAAACAAAAGCAATAAAGCCAAAGAAAATGAGATATTCAATAAAAAGTGTTTTAGAACTACCTATTTCCCACTTGGTTGAAGCAAAAAAATATTTTTTTTTTCCTCTTTAAAGACAAAGGCTAGCTGGATCAGAGTTGCCAGTTTGTACGGGTTACCCAATCTGTAACAAACTTGGTGTGCTTTTATCACTGAGAAGACAGGGCTAGAAGCAACCTTCCAGCAAACAGTTTCCTAAAAATGTACTCATGCATATATATTATTGTAGATACACACAAACTGGGAAATGGACATATGCTGACTTCTGCTTCTCTCCAATACAGTCTGGATTGTGGCTTTTCTCCTCCTGTTGCAGTAAAAAGAGAGCAATTTTTCAAGTTTATACCGAATGTCATTCTATTTCATTTCCAAATATAATCTCCCAGAGAGAAGGTTCGCTTGCCCTATTTCCAATCTCTAAAGTTAATACACAAATTTATATTCCTTTCTCCCACTCGATCTCCTAAATTAAGAGACGTAATTACTAGGAACGCTTGCTACAAACGAATAAAGTGCCAAGGGAGAAGGAGCTGTCACCGCTGGACGTCTGCAGCAGCCACCCTCCTCTCTCTCCCATCCCCGGAGGATCCTGCTTATGAGGCAGTTTCTATCTTTCCTATTAGCAGGGGTAGCTCACACACAGGAGCAGACGCCAACCCCTCCCTTTCCAGGCAGGACAATCACAAGGATCAAAAGGACAACATTAACTTCAGCCTGTCAAGGAGCCACTGGTGCTTGCAAGGATCATTCCTCCCAAATTCACCTTTTGCCTCTCCCCAGTTCTGCTGACCTCTTGGGCGACATCAGGTTTCCTTAATGACAGCGGAGAAACTCAAATCTGCGATGTAAAAATTCAGCCCCAGTCTCATCCCTCTCCCCCCTCCCCATCTCCAGCACCCTCTCAAAAGGAAGATTGATTATTATAATCAGACTTTAGCTCTGACACAGCATTTGCATTTTCAAAGCACAGCATAGTCATTAACTAATTCATCTACCCCAAGGGAGCCCTAACGAGCTTTCACCTCTCTCCCCTCTGATTCCCAATCTGCAGGCAGCCCACAGCTTTTCTTCAAACACCTCCCCTCTACATTGTGCTGCACAAGCGCAACTTGGTGAAACTCCAGACAAGCTCAGTGAGCCAAACTCAGCCCTGCTGCAGAGGAACAGAGCTCTGCTGCTAGCAGCTAAAGAGGACGAATGCACAGACATCCTATTTAAACTAGTTAGCCTAAGGTTTCCATATGTAGTCACAATGGTATAGGGTATTACAGGAAACAGCTTCTGTTCTGCAAAATAAGGCCGATGCCACAGGGGTCCCAAAATTACCATGCTCCCGTATGAGCAGCATCAACTGCGAGCCTGAGCTGCGTGCCCAGCTGCAGGCATGTGAAGAAAAAAGCATCATCACACCACACCATCCAAACCCCCAGCCTCCTCCCGCACAGCCCATCCAACAAGCTCTTCCCCAAACACCTACAACACTCCTTTGCCCCAGGACTCAGCCTCCTGCCCCTGCTTAAGTCTCTTCTCCCACCCCAACACTGCCAGATGCCAACCCTCCCCACTCACCCACCTCCCTTTGCTCATCTCCGCACCCAGCCCCTGCAGAACCGCAGAGCCTCGCACCCGCAGGTGCTCCACGCAACAGCAGATTATTGTTGATGAGCAATAATGTCTAACTGGAAGCGCTTAAGCCATATTCAGATGATCCATTTCAAATGCTCCTGTCTGGAATACTTAAGAGAAAAAAATCAGGAAAATACTTATTTTCTCTCTTACTTTTTAATCTACAGCAAATAGGGCTGTTACTTGAACAGGGGATAATGTGACAGTACTCAAACTGTTACCCTGTAGCAACGCACTAAGGACCAAGACTTGGTATCTCAGTTGGAGGTGCAGAAGGGTGTGCAAAAGCCTGCAGCTTTGAACAGCCTGATGCTCCAGCTGACCCATTCAGTGTAACACTTGGGGCCCTTTTTCACAAGTGGTATACACAAAACCATACACCGGCTCTGGAAGGAGCCTGTCCTTCTGTTTGAAGGACAGATGCTCTGCTGATGCTACAGCATGTCTGAAGGCAACTGCCCTGGTCACCAGCACAGACCCCATGTCAACAGCAAGTAATGCGCAACACCAGTCATCATGTGGTACCAACTTAGGATGGTTTTGACCGTTTTGTCTTCTTGAGCTTTGTTCCCCCTTTATGCTGTGCAAGATGTGACAGTTTGGAAATAGGCACTACTGGACAGTTCAGCAGGACGGAAGCTGGCTCAGAGCTCAAGATGAACAAAACTGGAAAGTTCACGGGGAAGAAGAGCAAATATCCCGTGCAAGAGACCCACTGAGCAAGGGAACTGGAGATGTTAACTTAAACCCGTGAGTTTATTCAAGTATAATTACATATTTCAGCTCTCACTCCCAGAGGAAGGAGCAGACAAGGAATCTTTTTCTCTCCACCTTGCTGCAGCCCTGTTCTGCCCACGCTCCCAGGCGCAACTATGAGACCCCACCATCACTGCACGACAGCAAAAATCCCTGACAGCTCCACGTCCAAAAACCCTCTCTTTGCTCTAACAGCTCATTCTGAAGAAGGATCACCTAATTTCCATGTCATTCAGCTCAGAGCCTCTCTGCTGTTATCAGCCTCGCTCCACCACTTTCACCAGCATGTAGATGACTGTTTCCTTTAATTACTACCGAAAGCTCCTCCCACCAGGGAGAGCAAAACAGCTGGTGTCCACGGAGAGAAGGAACTCTGGAGTAATTAGCCTTAAATGGCTGACACCTCTTACCCATTACTCCTGGTTAGAACAGCAAAACACAGAATAACAGTCTCTTTAGGGAACCTGTCAAGGTGTCAGACTGAATGTGTCGCAACCCTGTCCAGTGTGGTCACGGCACTGGTGCAATGGAGTTGTCTGTTCTCAAGAAGAGCATCACGCAGGTCACTTCTTTCACGCAGGAGTAGGCCCTTTTGCTAGAAGCAAGTCTTCTAGCAGCTGTAATTCACAGGCAAAGCAACAAATAAATCTGCAAAGATGTCATACCTCCTCCGTACAAAGTTTGAATACAGTTTGTTTCCTGAAAGTATATCCTCGAGGAGTTTCTGGAGCATTCAGTCAACAATTCTCATTAAATGGTAGCTTGTAATCCCACCTCTCACCCCCCATCCCCATCAGATTTCGTGTTGAAAAATCATGACATACTAAACAGTCAGAGAAGAATCTATGTATTTTACCGACCACCTAGGAAGATCAAAGGCGAAAGGAAAGAGGAATCTAACATCCATTTTTGTTCCTTCATCTCCTAACATAAATACAGTGGAATCAATCTCTGCTTAATATTGTAAGAGAGCAAAGGAGCCTTCACTGAGTGCTAGACTTGAAAATTGAACTTAATCCTCTTGCTCCAACTCACATGGAACAACCCACAGCCTGTACTTCAACGTGCTTTTAAGAATAGCGCTCTTGCTCCCACTGCATCTCCAGCCCAACTTTGCAGTTTGCTACAGCTGGGAGCGCTTTTTTCTGGCATGTCTCGGCAGAGAGAGGCAGGGCGAGCAGGGGCCAGCAGAGCTTCATGCTCAAGGTGCTTTCTGAACTCCCAGAGATGGGAAATACGAGGATGGGGCAAGGAATCCAGCTATGGGAAAGCAGCAGCTCTCTCGACAGAGCCTCCCAGCTGCCTTCAAGGAAGTGGCAGACACTTGAAGGAGTCTTGTTCCCACATCCTTCCCCAAAGAACAAGCTAAGAAGAGCAGATTTAAGGTTTTCTAGCTAAATGACCCATCCTGAGGCCCTCCTGCGACAACAAGCGGTAGGCTTTTAATGCATAAGAAGTGGGAAATTTCCTTCCTCGTGCCAAAAAGCAAAGGTTACAGGGCCCTGCCAAGACTGCTCTGCCCATTTTAGCCTCTCAGGATTATGCCTGCGGTCCCCTTCAGTTGCCAGCAAGCAATCACAGAACGAAAAGCAAAAAGCACTTCCCTTTCAAATACCGTATGTTCAGTTCTGGTGCCAAAGCAGAAACCTGGCATTTTAACCTTTGGTGAACATGTTCTTGCTGCCACCACCAATAAACTCCAAGGTCCAGCTCAGAGGGGAGGGAAGGTGTAATAGATGTGCGATGGATGACATTAGCACTGAATACAGCATCAACAGGACAGGGCCTGGCAGGAGCTCGATTTTATACAGCCAGTCTTTAGAGGTTAATGAAATATTCATAAATAAGTTAAAATTCTCCTGACGAGCTAGATCCTGTAATACAACAAAGAGTTGTCAGCCTCAATTAAGCGATTCCAAAGAGGCAGAGCACTGCCATTCATTATTTACCAAGAGGTCATAGGAAAAATTCTGCTCTATGATCTTCTTGTCCCTGTGGATAAATTACGTTTTACAGCTCCTGCTGGAGGACTCTGCTGCCCTGACAGAGCAGCTCAGAGAGACCCCAGCCTGCCACCCACTACCTACCCCAGCATCTATCAGCCAAAGGCAAAAAACACTGGGAACAAGCTCTTCTAAGGGCACTGAGACACAAAAAGATTGAAAGCAAAACAAATAACATAGCAAGCTGATTATGCTGTCAGTGCAAGGACTAAGACAGTCTTGAAACTTCATGTTTTTTCAGCCTTTATTTCCCTTTTTGTACACACAAAGCCAGCCCTGGGCAAGAAGAAAAGTATCCAGCAACCTTTGATCTGCAGGCAGGTCCACTGAACATGCCCTCAATGCCCCCCTAGATCCCATAACTAGAGATCTTCTCATCCTCTCTCATGCTCAGAATAAACTGTGCCTACAGAATTGCGTTTCTCAGATCAGAGATCTCAGGATGGTCCTCTTCTGATGCAGGTACAACTTCCCAGGACTGTGAAAGCAGGAGGAAACTGGTCTCCATCCTTGTTACAAGCAAGGTGGAGATTAATGATTACTTTGTCCCATCCTAACACGACTGTTCAACAGACCAAGTCTTCCTTTCCCTCTCTGGACATGCACTGGAAGCACATGTTCCTTCTACAGTTTCTCCAAGCTGCCTTTTAGGCAAGGCAGAAAAAAGGAGCAGAAATTACTGAACCTAGGGGTATCCGGGACCTCTCACCCCATTTTCCCCTACCTCCAAAGTGCTGAACATAGCAGAGAGCCCCTGCACCCTCCAGGAAATTTTAGCTCAATTAAATCGAACCATGCGAGTCTGAGGTAGCCTATAAACTTCTTACAGACTCCGTAAAGATGAAGTCTGGAAAAACACAATACTTGCATGCATATTAATTATGCCTTTTGTATCTCAAGGCTGTGCCTACTATAATAAGGTTTCTGATAATATCCCTATCCCATTCATTTTATTTAACGAAGTAACTCAGTGTAACTCAGATTTTACAGCAACAACAGCAACACTGACAACAGGACCACTCTAACTGCAGCACAGCAGTGTCCTCT
Organism: Gymnogyps californianus; assembly: GCF_018139145.2. NCBI lineage: Eukaryota > Metazoa > Chordata > Aves > Accipitriformes > Cathartidae > Gymnogyps > Gymnogyps californianus. Next base: position 6,050,237 of record NC_059485.1, on the reverse strand, counting down.
GCACAGGAAAACCATCCACCTTTCTCCTCTGCTCAACAACTGAAGAGAAAAAAGCCCTACCCCTTCTCCCTCCCCAGTCCTTGTTCCAGTTATAATCCTGCAATGCAAAGGTGAGAGCACATTACCAACTCTCAGCCTATTTCAAGTTGAAAACTGGCGCAGTCGCTATCATCCTTTTTACCAAAAAGCAACCCGTTGCGTTTGTCAATACAGCTTGGGTTTTATGGGTACACCTGTAGCACGGAGGACTCTCCAAATGATGGGCTGAGAATCAGATCTGAGCTTGAATTGCTGTTCAGGTTTGGGTCAGACTATTTTCCCGCCATCCGGCAGTACCTGTCCCACAGGGAGCCCAAAGGGAGGAGCAGCAATAACGCAGCTCGCCACTTTAGGCAGCTACGTTTCTTCCTTCTGAAAGTCCTAACCCCATGTCAGCTGTTATTGCCTTCAATGAGAAAATGAAAACAGTCCTGCTGAAACCAAACGGTGCTGCTGCGTTCCATAAAACTTTCACGTTAATGGATCCAACAGCAGGTTCATTTGTGTAATGGGACTTTTAAACAGACCATTTATTTGTTTTTAATTTGAAGGGAATGTACTGTTTGATCCCATGTGCCTGGCTGGATTTTTAAAACAGAGATAAACCACAAGAATTGGCTCACTAAGTCTCTTCTTCTAACCTAATTAAAATAGCATTGAGATATTAACATACAGAAGTGTAACGTACTGATCACCTCTCCAGTCTACAGGCAGTTTGTCAGCGCTCATCTACCAAGATCCCAAAGCTTCCACCACACGCTCTGCTTTGCCCACAGTCACATGCAATAGATGCTTCTAATGTTGCCACAGTTTTGTGTGTTGAATGTGAATTTTCCAAGGGGGAACGTGCAGCAGATGCAACACAACCACCCGAGGCCATTCATCATTCCCTATGCTAAGGGGGAGGGGGGGAGGGAAATCCTGCCTCCGGTCCTCAGAGCTCAATATATTCCTACACCATGGGGAACAGCAAGGACTAATTTTAATGTACTTGTTTACAACAAGCACTGAGAGAGAGCTCTCAGCTAGGAAAAGGAGAAGAGAAAAGTAACTCTGAGTACTCCCATCCCTCTGTTCCATGGTTTACTCTAGCTGGAGAACCAAAGCTCTACAATAAAAACACAGGGACAAAAGTTGAAACAGAGCATCGATGACTCCTGCACACTCACCCGCCTCGTTCCAACAAATCACATTTCTAAATTAACAGGACCACATGATAAAGTGAAGAATAACACAAACGCTGGGAAGTATATACAGAACAAACAAGCAACAAAAGGCTCTGCTGAAACAAAATAACCTGATAGAGAAAAAGATGTCTCAGACATTGATCATGAAAACATATTTAAAACAAACAAAATTCACTGAAGATCTTGGGTCAAAAAATATAAACACACAAACACAATTACTGCTAGCACAAAGCAGGGAGGCGTTATCATAGAGCAGCATAAATAGATCAGACAGAAGAAGCTAGCTGAAAACTGAAGGAACAGCAGCAGAATTGAACTGTAATAGTGCAAGGCCCAGAACAGCTAGAACCTCTCCTACAGACTGAGTCTTCATCAGTCAGAAACTAGAGAGGACGACAAAGAGCTGGGTGGATTAATCGATCACAGCACGAACGTCAGTGCCACGTGGCAGTGGAAATGGGTAATGTGGTTCTGAAATGGAAGAGCTGAGCTATATCCAGGACAGAGAGGTACCTGCCTGTACTGGATGCTCCTGTAGAAGATCCTGCTGTACAAGCTACTGCTGGAACATCACCTGGACTGACGTGACCACTCTGGTTACTCGTCTCCAAAGAGACACAGAAAAACAGGAAGAGATTTAAAGAAAGCTGCAGGATTCATGAGGAGACTGAAGAGCCTGTTTTAAGAGAAGACTGCAAGAGCTTGATTTGTTTAACCTAGACAAATGAAATGCTGGGAGAGAACAATTGTTTTCTATAAATATGTCACAGCATAAACATGAGGGAGGAAGAACAGTCACTGTAGTTTAAGGAGAACATTAGCACAAGAAAAAAAATGGATATTAACTGCACATATATTTTCAATTGGAAGTGGGAAGATTTCAGCTATCAGAGCAGTCTTTCAATGATAGTAATGGTACAAACAACCAAAGCAGTTTCAAGACAAGCTTGATAAATTTATAAACTGAGGTATATGCTGCAATTGCCTCAGTTACCGAAGGACTGGCCTTTATGATCTAAAAGTCCTCTTCCAGTCTTCTGTTACTATATCATGTCATTCTGGATCAGCTTTTTTTGCTGTCTCTTTATAACCAGATTCATGTTTTTCAATCTGATTTGAGAACTGCATATTTCCCTAAAATTGCCTTACTAAAGCTATTGCCGTGTTCATGCTGCTGCTCAGCTGAGTGCCACACTACTCATCTGTCTTGGGTTTGCTAGTCTCATAAGGTGTTAGGATAAAATCTGTCAAATGGTAAGGAGATTTGCTGTCGCCTTGCTAAATCAATTCAGAAATGATGAAATACATTTTTCATAGATGGAGACTTCCTGCACCGGTCGGTCATCTCCTGTGCCCTCCCAACCTGTTGGTTCTATACATGTTCCAGCAAAACTTCATTTTTATTTATAACTACCGTGGTTCAGTACTCTAATCCCACATTTAATTGCCATCCCATTGTAAATAATACAGAGAATTTACATTTCCACTACTGAACACCACTTTTGTTCTTATGCCTGGTCCGTTGTATTTCTTGCATGTTTAATAACTCTTAAACAATTAAATGATCTATATTGGCAAGCTATCCAGGGCAGGTCTTTCTATACTCAAGTTCACTTCTTTCGTATTATCATTGTTATCACCTGTAAAGTAAAATGTAACTGAATTTTTATCCTTGTCAGGTATTTCTCTTAAGTATCAAAAGTTACAGTTCTTAAAAGTCTGGAGGTCTGATGCAACCACTAGAAAGTAAAATCTTTCAGTAATAATGCAAATGGTTTATGAGCTGTGTGGGTCTCTTGTTGTTTATGTATTGAGGCCCGTTGCAATTTTCCCAAACTCTTTGCGATTCTTCCGTGTTGCCTTCCAGTTAACAGCTAGTTCCCAACTACATCACGCACAGTGTTCTCTGAGTTTCTTTCTTTCATGTATTCTCCTTTCTGTCTTCATTGCTTCTGCTGATAACCATCAGTGTACGTAGTCACTGACATTTAAGTTAATCCTAAACATTATGCTTTCATCAGACTGAACACAAGATTTGGCTCCTTAACTATTCCTGACCTGCTGCCCTTAAATAAAGGTCTCCTGTTCTTTGCAGAGGGTTAACCAACACTTTTACTCAAGGCAAGGGGCATTCATTATTTTCATTTTAAGGTGTCTTTATTTCTTCTGTAAGGACACTCAATTTATGCCGTTCATTTTGTGACGGCTACATTCTTGGACTTCAAATCTTCTTTATCTCCTACCCTGCTAAGCAATTCTTCTGATTCTTATATCCATCCTTTTTAATCTGCTGGAGGGTGAAATATAATTTGTTCCAATGAGCAGTCTATAGATTTCAGAGCCCACATGGGCCAAGCCGTCTTTTGAAGATGAAAGCCAAAAGATATCCAGAGCACCTCAGGGCAACGAAAATACAGGTGATACTTTTTTAATACCAAGTTGACTTCCCTCAGGGATTAATGATGGAGAAAAAAAAAATCTTGACATGAATGCCCGCTGCTACAGAACCAGACTGAAAGAAAGTGTAAGATCAGGGATCACAGCCGTTGCTTGGATGGCAAGCTTGAGCCAAACAATTTCCTCCTGTCTATAAAGGGATATGAAAAAGGCAAATGAAAATTAGAAAAACTAACACATCTTCTGCTTCCCTCCCTCAGGGAGAGAAAGCAAAATAATATAACAAACAAGAAAGCATTTTCCACAAATAATATTTTGGTGTGAGCGAAGCTAGCTCTCAGCTCTGCGCCAGTAGAGCATTAAACTAACGTACCATAAGTAGTAAGATCCTGGGACCACAAAACAGGGAGCCATATGTGTGAACTCTATGAGCAATCTCCTGGCACATCCTGGAGATAAAGATACTGGAGCACTAGCCTTGATAAAGAAAACATCCAGTGCTGATAGAATTGTCAGAAAAGTGCACATACATACACAAAAATTGCAGGAAAGAAGTGTGCTTAGGCACCAAAAAAAATTCACAACAAAAAACATTCTTTCAGCAAATAAAAGAAACACAAACCCCACAGATCTGTGGGACAACTAAGTCATCTGAGCCCTATCAGACTGGTGACTCTGTTCTGTACCACCTCTCAGAAGACTGGGCAAGCACTGTTCCCTTACAATAGGAACACACTCAAACTGTGAATAAAGAAAAATAAATAAGTGAAGGGTTAGAGGGAGAGAAAAATCAAAGTGTCATTGTTATAATTACACAGCACAATGATAAGGGTAATTTTTCTTAAATCAGAAAATAAATTCTAGGTTCAAGTTCCCTGAAGGATATAAAATATTAGAGGATTTTTTATGGTTGTAATCACAAACTCATTTCTCCAGCCACTACTGGCCGTGTCTAATTAGGGCAAAGTATGTTAATGATACAGCAGCACAGCCCAGAGACGTCTTCAGTTGCAATATTAATTGCATTTAGGGAAAGAAGCATGAATTGTGCTTATACAAGCTAATTAGTATGGGTTTGCTAATTAATACTGGAAAGTCAAACTGCCTTTGTCTTGTCAACTGCAATTAGCTGAAGATGTTTAAATTTCTTTTCTTTTTTTTTTTTTTTGTTCTTCCAGTAGTAAACTCACTTTAGCTGACAAGCAATGAAATCATGTGCTGGAGCACTCAATAGCAGTTAGGGCAGCAAGTCCATCCCAGTTTCCTCTAGCAAGACCTTGTGCCCTGGCCTAGCACAGTGTCCCCTATAGCACACACCACCCTTCATCTCGTATTGTCCCCGTGGACACAATTCCCTGAACTAGGGCCCTCTCCTCCCAAGGACACAGAGCATGCAGACAGATACTGTCTTATTGAGGCCACGATCCTATCAGATTTATCCCACAAGTATCTTACTTTTAAATATTGCTATGTAAAGAATGAATTATTTAGCAGGGCAGCTAAGATGCTCACCATCGCATACAAGAAACCCCATCAAACTCATCAGTGAGATCCAATCAGCTAGTTCATTAGCCCCAGAGCACACCGCTTCATTTCCAGTGCTCTGGGGAGGGTGACAAAGCCATTAGCACTCTTCAGGGTGGCAGTAGCGATGTCACCTACACAGAGGTTTATCCCAGAAGCATCCCAAAGACCCCTCGGACTGTACGATAGCACCTGACAGGTGTTTATTCCGTTTCACTTAGGGCCATAAGCCTGTTTGCAGAATGGCTGATGAAAAGCAACATCCACATCTGTCAGCACCCAGAGTAGGACGAGCCCTTCTGCATCCCCCCAGCCACGGAGGCTTAACGTCAAACTAAGCAGCAGCGGATCACGGGTGAAAAAGGGAGAGAGGGATGAAAAGGAAGGCGAGATGCCAGGAATCCAAATCAGGCAAACAATTGCTGAAGCGTCAACTTTAAAAGAGTCTGAAAATAAGGCCATCCAGGTGAGACCCTGATCTGGAGAGAGGGGAGAAAAAAACCCCAACATGTAAAGAATATTTTGTTGGGTGGCGGGGAGAAGAGTGAGGCCGATGGTACAAGTGCTGGAGCCCTTGGGCGGGCAGCTAATGGAAGAGCCTCATCCAAAGAGGACAGACCTCTGCCACCCCTAACATTGTAGAAGACAAGAAGTGACACATCTTTCCCTACCAGGGAGGTTTCACCTGGGGGTGGAGGAGAACCATCTACCACCAGTGAAAAGGTGGAACTATACTGTCAGTTTCTCCTCAAAAGGGAAAAAGAGGAAAAACAATCTCTCTTCCTCCATATGAAGCAATTTTCTTATATTTACTGAACAAAATTAAAAATGCTGAATAAAGCCCACCTCACAATCTGCAATCCATTGTCTAAACCACTACAAAATACAGCCTATTCATGTGAGGCTGATGGAAGCTTTACTGGAAGATCACAAGACCTGCAGTTTTCCACTGAGTAACCCAAGGGAATAGGCACTGAACACTGACTGCTGCTTTATCCTCTGCTGATGGATGATGCACAACACCAATTAATGCTTTAACACTCCAAGTCCCAGTTTCTCCAGCTCTCTGCTAGCCTGTTCAATACAACAAACTTATGAAGGCAAACAAAGAACTCAAAATCCAGGCTTAACAAGCCAAGAAGAAAAACTTTGAAATGTTTAAAAAAACCACACATCAGAACATTTAAAACATAACAGCAAACTTATCCTCTGATACATCTAGTGAGCACAATGCAAAATTGATTGTATAGAACTTAAAACTGTAACAAGGCAGCATGTAATGAGATCAGATGGTAAATAGGATTAATTCAGTTTTCTTTGGAAATATCAGTTCTGACCTGTGTCACCACAGAAAGCGGCTGAGCATACAAAAATGTTTGCCCACAATGTAAGACCACCCCAGAACCGGAATCAATTAACACTCTCATTACGAAAAATCTGATGTTGAAACAGCAAGGAGCACAAATTTAAAAAATGATACCAGCAGACGTATGGCAACCTATTAACAGTACAGCAGGGGCACACTAGTTCTGCCCTTCAGTGCCCTAGCAGAGTTAAGCAGAAGTCTAAAGAGACTAGTGTTGACACCGTAGTTTATGATTTGGATTTTAGAGCAGATGTCTGTTTAGCACCTACTTACTAGTCAGTGATGCATGCCTATTTTTTCATTAGTAATAAAATTAATCTAAGTGTAATTTTAATAAAATTAATACTAAGTGTAATAAAATTACACTTAGTAATAAGTGTAAAACACGTCTACAGAATGACTGTCTACATCTTGGATACTGCTCAGGTTTTTCTTGTGACTAGAAAAAGTTGCAGGAATCCCACAACTCACCCATTAGCAAAAACATTGGTTCACGAAACAGCTTAATGCTGACACTTCATTTATTCCCAAGTATGAAGAATTGTATACAACAGTCATGAAACTGCACATAAACCTCCCTACTGCCTGGTTTTGTGGCCTCTATTATTTTTGATCCTTGAGGGAACTGCCAATAAAATAGATAAACCCAGCAGAAAATTAACAGATATTATAAAAAACTAGTTTGTGGTAATTCTGTCCCATCTCATCTACTTGTCCTTTGCACACTTGAGACTGAATCAAAGGTCCCCAAAAGAAAGGAGTTAATTCAGTATGAAATTAAATGCTTGCTTCTGATCTAGAACTACTAACAAAGAGAAAGGAAATTGCCAAAATAAGGAAGACAGACCTCTAGGTCTCATCCAACACTTGTTCCAGGTGAGTACGGAGACAGAGAGTGCCAAGACTAGCAGTAGCGATACAAACTTTTACAATGCTTATTTGCTATTTATTTCTGAATATTTGGAACTGATCCACTGTTTAAATGAACTGAACTTTGCATATGTTACTGCTCTGTAAAACAATTTTAAAAAACCCAAAAGATGAACACTTACCATCTCTGCTCTTTGCTTATGATTTCCCACTTCTTCCAGAACTTGAGACAGCTGAGCCTTCAAGAGAAAAAAAAAAAATAGAAAATGAAGTCTAGGATGTATTTTTGGAAGTTTAATAAGACTGCACTCCTTCCCCTCCAACTAAAAAAAGCCACTGAGGGCACCATGATTTTCACGGCATTGAAAAGGAATTATAAGCGTTGGCTCTTGTCAGCATCCCATTCCATGAGACAATCCTGTCCCAAAGAGCCCGAAACCTACATGCACAAGAAAGAAGAGGTTTATTGCAGAGAAGAATTCCACTGGATTAGTTATCCCAAATTTCACTCCCATGGTCCAGTCAGAGAATCGTGCCTCCTCTCCATTTCTTTGGAAGTTACAGAAAGAGTGGTCTAAAACCCACCCAATTTTGCCAAGCTTAACTTCAGAGAAAGAAGAGGCTTGCTCCACAGCTCCTGAAAGGTGTGTGTGTTTCAAGATAACTTCACAGAAAATGTTCTGTTGAAGTTCTGGGTATAGGGTTGGATTTGGAAGCCTTCAAAATTGTTATGGTAAAATACCAAAAAAATCTTCTCTGAAACATAACCCTACTGAATTTCTGTGAGAAAAGATACCAACACAAGAGTTTTTTTCTTTTTTAAGAGGAAATTTGAAATCTAAAGAATCTCAAACCAGAGCAGAAATATGTTATCCCTGTATAATTTGGGGAGAAATGGGAACTTGACTCAGACGAGGATCTTTCACAGAGTTTTGTTTATGAACAGGATTTTAAATGAAATGGATATTTTGGAGATGGTTAAGAGAAGCCACATATACTACTTGAGTGCTATTACTTCCCACATGTTTTATTTCACAACATTTTGCTAGCCTGCAATCAGCCTTTCTCTGGCTAGCAGAAAGCCCCCAAAATAGTCACAACTGATGACAGAGAAGCTAATTTAAACACTGTAAACAAACAAGACAAGAACTAAAAAAACTTTCCTACAAACTAATTCACGTAATTTCAAGCAGATATTCATTAAAACCCTCCGGAGTCCCTCTAACAATCTCTTGCCACACATGAAATGGGTCTTTTGAGTACTACATCCAAACCAGAGACAAACAGCAAGCAGTTTATTACAATGAAAAGGAAAACATTAAGCTTTGAAGGCTAACTGCACTGAAATGCAAGCAAACAAAAAAATTACAGTCTTAGGGTTCAGCACAGCAGAAGTTCAATTTTGCAAACAAACAACCAAACAGTTCAAGACTTCCCTGGCCCCAGAGCTTAGTAGAAACTGAAAAAGTTACAGATTCTTGCTGTGCAGGGCCTGGGATGATGTGACATTATTTAAGGAACAGACACTCAAATAAGATGAAAAGGGTTTTAATACAAGCCTGGGACCTGGCACAGGGAAATGAAACTCACTCATTAAACACCGCGGGAGATGCCAGTCCCAACCAAACATGGAGTGCATGTACAAGCAAGTGAGAAGAAAAAAATGAAATTATCACCAAGTTTGATGCTGAAACATCAGGAAACTATAAATTTGCAGACACCTGGGAAAGACTTTTTTCCCCTTTGCTATTGAATCAGGTAGAATTACACCAGCAGGCTGGAGCCAGAAGAGTGTCGCACGGAGAAGAATTAGAAAACATGCCTTCAGAGATGTTGTTTATGAGAGATGCTAGCATAGCCTCTGCAAAACACCCCAAGACCGACTGAATATTTTTGATCAAAACCACCCCCAACTTTTCTGTATATTTATTAGCCTTAGCTATATGATGATGACCTTTAGATGGGAACTACTGACCTATTCTAAACTAGATGTAAAGAGCCATTAAGAATTACATATCTGCTTACAGTAGCTACCATTCCTGAATTTGAGGGTCATGTCTCTGTTCAGCCTCCTGTTAGTACAGACTCCTGTAGAATCACAGAGTAATTCAGACTGGAAGAGGCCAGTTCAATCCCCTGCCCAGAGCAGGGTCAGCTACATGAGGATTCTCAGGGCTCTTGGTCAGCTGGGTTCTGAGTCCCTCCAAGGAGGCGAACTCCAAAACCTCTCTGAGCAATCTGTGCCAAGCTTTGGTCACCTTCACAGTGGAAATATTTTTCTTTATAATATCATGACAACAGTATGCTAGGAACCTGTTTAATTAGATGGGTATACGAGCATTTTAAAGTACAAGACTTCGATAAAATTCAGAAAAAAAGGATAGAAAAGACCCTGACACATTTTACTTCAGGAAGAGGCTGCAAAAACTTTTTGACAGGAGAGAAATAATACAAAGGGATGGGAGAAATCGGAAATACAAGCAGGAAATATCCCATAATCTACCTTATATATAATATGGCTTGGGGAAAATAACCAAATACAAACCTCTTGAGCTGCTATGCCAGCAGAGACCTAGAGGCAAACCTGGACAGCAAGTCCAAAACAGCAGCATGATAATGGCAGATCAATACGATTTGAAGAAGTAATCAGATAAGAATTAAATCACAAAGTAGGTTTTCTTCATTGCATTTATTTCTAGGCAGCTCATCTCAAAGGGAAAGAGTAGCTAACTAGAGGGAATTCAGAGAACAGCAACTAAACTTACTAGATTGCTGCAAGAAATGATTTATGAAGATTAAAAGATTTTTCAACATATGGTTTGACTACAACTCTCACAGAAGAGCAAAAGGGACATATTTAATGCATTGAGAGCTGGTACAACGATACAGCTGGAAACAAGAAGGCTTTTCCAGCACGGCTGATGCTGACTGATGCACTCGCAGACTGGAGCGGGGATCCTCCCTGCCCATGCCCACGTACCCAGGCAGGCGCAGAAGCACAAGACAAAGCCCAAACTTTCGGTGGGGTCCCCTGTGCCTGCTCTCGCCTGGCTGCGAAACAGATGATCTGAATGCTTTATCACAGCCAGTCTGTAAACATTAGCCCTACCCCAGACTTTTTATTAGCTTAAATCAAATATTGAACCTAGCTCAGCTGTTAGAGGACAGCTGCTTGCAAAGTGATTCACTGCCATATTCCTTCTAGGCCACAAGAAAATACAACCTAATCACCAGCAGCATGACAGATGCACACATTTTTAATTATGAAGAAGAAATTAGGCTCTGAACTTATCCCCACATCTCACTTAATCAGAGTGCTTTGGAGGAGCTGCCAGCCACCACGGCCATGGAAGGAAGGAGCTGCAGAGGGCCCTGGAACGGTGCCTGAGAGCGTGCTGAGCCCCTGCACCCAGCCCCGCTTCGGGCACTTACCAGGAGAGAACTGAAAGAAATAGTGTTACGTTGTTTCTTAGAATTTACCTTTTCAGAAACAACCTGTTGGATTTCTGGGTTCAATCATCTCTGGCCACTTGCAGCCAACAAAAGCATGAGCAATGAACCTGAGCCGTTCAGGGTGGTTAGGAAGGAGATGGTGTGCAAGAGTCCTTGACCCCTACACCAGCAGCCATGGGAGGGTTATCTGCAGCAGATGCTGAAGCAGTTTGCTAGTCCCATCTCAGAGTTTCGCACTGGGAAAAGCAATGTCCTAACTATATGTAGCTCAGCTCTGTTTTATGGGCTTTTCGATTGATGACATTCACCTCAGTATCTCAAGAATCTCTCAGTAGTATAGACTTGTGTGTTGAATTTTCAGACTATGCATAAAAGTTAACTTAAAGCTCCAAGGAAATTCTTGTTACTTAATACACATGTTAAATTCCCACGGTTCACTGAGCTCAAGCAGTAAGAAATCTGATAAGCAAAGAGATATTAAGAATCAGATACACAAATACATGTAAAGTCCAATTTGCCCACTGAAGGCAGCACAACCAGGTAAAAGAAAATCAAGTAGCAAAGCAGGAAAAAAATTCCTCTCAAGTATTCAGTCAATTACTTTAAGCCTCCAAAAAAAGGGTTTGTCAATTCAAAACATTCATCTTACATGACAACACAGTCTAATCTACTGTCAATGCTACTGTTATCCTCAAAAGAGAGCGGCAGGAAGGGAAAGATAACCTGTGCTCTGGCCTCGCTGGGATACTGCGGCTCAGGGCTGAAAGAGGAGCAGGAACGGTTTCCAAGGAGAGGAACCGATTCAGCTCCTAAGGACACATTTCTGAACTGTTTAGCTTGCTTCCCTGCATCAATCATTTGTCTTCTATACCTTCCAGAAGTCAGCCTTCACTGACAACGCTGGAGGAGGCTGGTCAGGGAGGGTTTAATGAATGAAACTAAAGCAATCTGGTGGTTACAATGCAGGTGTTAACACCGACTGCATCAACAGCCCCTCACTCTTCTCCGGGGGCTGAACGTGAGCAGACTGCCCTGACCAATACACAAGCAGCTCAAATGTGAGACTCACTTGTAGGAAAAAATTAGCTACTCAATCTCTAATGAACAGTCTTTCTCTACACAACAATAACCTCCGCTCTACAAGCAATTAGCAAATCGAAGCACTCTCTTTGTGGACCTGCATTAATTTACTCCTCGATGTTGCACATTAAATAGCTCATAGGTACGGCACAGCACAGTAGTAGCAAGAGCCAAAGCCATAAAATTAAAGCTTGCTTCAAAGAGTTAGGGAAGCAAAATTATGCGTGCTGCATACAGGGAATAAATCAAAACAACCTTCATTTGGAAACATCATTTTAGTCTTATGCTTTCATCAAAAAACATGATTATCCTAACAGTCACATTAATACAACGTATGTACTTTACAACGGAGAGAAACAAGCGGCACATTCACTACCTCAAATTAAACAGAGTCATTTTTATTCTTCCTCATCAGTGTGAAATACCTGAGAATATACATAGCCGCCTATTCTGGGGTTGTGCTTTCACAGCTATAAATCCCAGCTGCGGGTCCCCAGAAGGAAGGCCACTTGTTGGAAGGGCAGCACCACCGCATGGGAGGGGAAGAGGAGGAGGTTCAGCCTGGCAGAGCTGTAACACAGCTGCAAAACATGGCATTTTTACAGCACGCCGAAGCCCAAGATACCCTTAGCAGCATTTTATATGCAACAGTTGTATGCAAATTCAAGTCAAGTGTGATGATTGGCAAATTTAGGTATAATGTTAATTAATAGCTATTTCAAATTAATTAACTTCTAAGATAAATTCTCGCCTCTCCTCTTTGAGAAAGTTAACACACAATTTAAATTTACAAGGATATATCGGCTACCGATCAAAGAAATATGGAATCTTGTATGTTCTAACATGCCAAATCATTTCAGTTTCCTTGTGCTGGCTGCCCCCCATTCCCTGGGTAATTTCACAGTAACTTACTTATCTGATCGCTTACAAAAGAAGATATAAGATGAAGCTTCTTGGCTCAAGCTAGATGGCCTTAATGTGTGGCTAAAATGCGATGTGACCTATAACAGGGTCCAAGCCAGCATATCTTATCTGATGCCAGAAGCTGGGGAAGAAGTAAAAAAAAAAAAAAAAAAAAAAAAAAAAAAAAAAAAAAGGCACAACATCACCTCTTTCTATCAGATTCAGGAGACACAAGGAAAACACGGTGCATCAAAGCTGCAGCTGGAATACAGAAGGAAACCCGAAAACATGGCTGCACTCCCAGGACAGTTCTGATAAGGACAGCACTGATTATAACACTTACAATTCAATCAAATCTAAAAACATGTAGCTCTATGCAACACACCGATGAGTTACATGGAACAACGTAGGAATATTATGAGAAGACTTTGAAGAGGAGGTTGCAGTCACTAATTATCTCGCACACAAAGATATTTTTATAAGATTCTGGCTTGTAGGGAAAACAGGAGGAAAACTTTGATTTCACAAAAGCCACAGACAGCTTACTTATGAGGGTGGCAGAGGCTGAGACAGAAGTAACTCATCAGCCACTTGCAGTTAGACTTCAGTTTATTTGCATACTGTGATCCTGCATATTAAAATATTGTGAGAACTGAAATGAAATTTTCATTAGTGTTCAATCTGAAATCTCACCCATGGGATTCAGCTTTCAACAGTTAATGCATGCATTTGCCTGTTTATACTTTAAAGTTATATATCCATTTATACCATGCTCGCCAATACCTTCCGCCTTCAATCCATTAGCACACCATTACTGCAGATTGGTAGCAGTACAGTATTGTTTTAGCATCTCTGAAGTGCACCACAAAATTACACTGGGTTAAATGGTCATTTCTAATTTAAAATATTTTGATGCTTTGTAGATGAAATTACTGATCTTCCACAAAATTGCATCAGTTGAGATCACAACCAGGAAGACAGTTTAGTATCAGACATTGCTGAATAACTTCCTTGCTGCTTTACAGATTCAATTTTGCTCTTCTCAAGAAAGTTCTCCTGGTTATGAAATCAAATGCACATCCTTTATAAAGTGGGAAATAACAGCTACAAATAAACTCTGGTGCTGTCTCAAAAGCATCAAAAACACCACGATACCTTACAGGAGCTGGATTGGAGGCAGCGGGGGGCTCGTTCTGATCAAGGGTGAGGGGGAAAATTCCCCAACAACTTTTGAATGTGTTTCAGAAATTTATATACAGTGAAGCGACACTCACTCTGACTTGCAGAAAAGCTGCAATAGGCAAAACAGAGACCATTACTTACTGACATAATTTATTTTATGTGGATAGGCTTACAGCTCAATGAAAAGCATGTGTCTCAGGCCACAGCTTATGTGGTTTTCCATGTAATTTAGTCCTTCTTAATTTTACCTCAAGCAAGGACAGGAAACACAGGAAACCAGAATGCCTGTAAGTAAGATGTCCCACATCTCCAGGGACTCCTGCTCCTGGGCATCACGGCAAACCGCAACACCCAGGGACTGAAGGCTACTGCTTTGTGCAGAGCAGTGAAGGGTGTTTTTCATCAAAAAAGCAAGAGCTGCTACTTCTTTGAGAACCAGTTTTCTACTGGATTTGATGTGCAGCAGGGAAATGCCGCCCCCAAGTGAAAGACAAAAAGCAGCTGGTTACCAAAATGAAGGATGAATAAAGCAAAGGCTCTTGGGTGCTAAACAAAAAAACGATACTGCAAATTGAAAGATTGCTGAAGTCATAGTTATAATTACTGAAGATACAGGGAAAACATCTGCAAGATATGGGCTCCTGTCAACACACTATCAAGATTTACTGGACAAAGAGATAACCACGAAACCTTTCTCTTGCTTTTAAGTCTCAAGGACAGACCAATCTCTCTCCTTCTCTTTTAAGAGACACAGTCACTTATTAATGTCAAGAATTCTTGACAGTAAGCTTATTATCATGAAATCACCCCAAACTCTCACTGGTTAGGCTATGAGAAAGGGGTGTAAACAAAGTCACTGTGGAACAACTGATACGAGGAAGATAGGATTTCAAGCAGAAATTGCCCACATCCTTATTCCTGGCAAGTCACTTGACCTAGCTTAAAATAAGCTGCATAGTTCTGCAGCAGAGACCTGGCTTTTGTTCCCACTCTGCCTGACAACTGCTGAGAGACCTGGGGCAAAGTACTAAACTCTCTGAAACTCCTTTTTTCTCTCCCTCTCTAATGTAAAGATAATACTCACTCTGTAAAACCATTCAAAAATCTTTGACCGAAGGTAATCTCTGAGCACAAGGTGCCACTATTGACACAGAACGCACCTGATGGGCCACACCACTTGGGCAGTAAAAGGATTAAGCACCATATTAAGTGCAGAACTCGAGCACCTCCACGTTCAGAGGTGGCGGTAACCTAATCTCCCTGATCCTCAAAGCAAAGGTGACCTTCACAACTGCAATAAAATGTAAAACTTGGAGAAAGAGTCTGAACTTCTCAAAATCTATTCCATCAACACTGTTTGCATAATCTCCCAGGCAGATGCTGTCAGGTAAGTAACACAGTACCAAAGCAAATTGGGAGATGGAAAAATGCACAGCATTATATTCAGGAAAGGATGAGTCCCTGGAGACTGGACAGCCCTATGCCAGACTGAAACACTTAAAAAGAAAGCAGGTAGGTGCAGGCAGGTAAGAAAGTAAGGGGCTCAGGTGTTACCAGATTTCTCATGTGACAAAAAAGCATCAGATTTGCAAAAACATCTCAAAACAAGAGCAAGCATTTGTTGTTTTACTCTCTGAGCTGCAGCCAAGGTTGAGGCGAGACTGAGGGGCAACAGCTGAGCGACTCCTCTCTCCTCCTGTTTTTCCTTGATGTTTTCGTTCAACACCTTGCTAAGACAGAGCACAGAGACCAAAAGATTAGCACGGCTCTGCTGGGAATAATACACTTTTGCGATAGGTCTCCTTCCCTCCACCCCAATCAAATGGTGCTGTAGTCCCTGGGGAGAGAATACGCTGCCAAACAAAAAATGTGAGTTTGCAGCTGCTTCCTCAACAGCAAAGGGCAGCCTGACTGATGAAACTCTGCCAAGCCAATTGCTTCGAGCATTACGCAGTCAGCCAGTACAGCATCTCCCGGACGCACACGAGTGACTGCCGGATGCTGATGGACTCTCCAAAGGAGTCATTCCCCATCACTGGAACACCCATCAAAGAAGCCTCTGCCACTAATATTCTCTTTGCGGGCTCAGAAATATTCCTACCTCAGAAAAGCAGCTGAGTGTGCAGTTGTAGCAGGGAGTCCCTTCTCTTTTGCTGATCCCCTAGTAAAATTTTAACCCAACAGCAGAAAGATAACCTGGCATAAAATCTGTCTGTTGAGGGATGACCACAAATCTCTTGCCAGGAGTAAAACAGATTATTAATATATTAGTGCAACTAAAAAACATTAGGAGAGTATCAGCTCATTCCACTGAGAAACAGTAAAAAGGGAAAGGAATACAAATCATTTGGAGGACACTAAAGAGAATTAATTTTACTGTGCTATGATCAAATCTCTAAAGCTGAAATGAAGGGATACCAGCACGAGATTCTGAAATGAATGTAGCGCCTCTGGGAATCTGGTTATTCATCACTATTTAAAGTGATCTGAAAACTGGTACTATAAGCGATTCTGGGATCCAGCGAGCACGATGTTTTCTTCAGGTTGTATTAACCCTTCTTGAACTGGGAAGCAGTGCTAGAGACTACAAGCAGAAGACCCAGTAGCTAATGGGAACACAATCCCTTGCTATTAGATGTAGTAACGAAGTTGGTTGGGGAAGGGGGGAGCAAATGTTTGTGCATTTGTTTAATTTTCTGGCAAAATTTTAACTCCAGCAATTTTTTTTTTTTTTTTTGGTCTCCTTTAGATTATCAGCAGAATGAGTTCAGGCTCCAAAACCCCTGTCCTGATGAAAGCAAACATTAGCACTCACCCAACCCAGAAAAAGGGAATCTCAAAAACTAAAAGTGGTGGCAATATGATACCCAGTGACTCTACCAAATTGTGAACTTTTCTGCCACTCCTTCCTACGCATTTTTTCCAGTACCACCTCCCTGGATCTAGGTTCTCCCCTGTCAGTTGCCTCCAACTAGGTTTGATAGCTAGAGAGAAAGAAACGACATTTAGTTGATGAGGTCTGTAAATTAGCCAACAAAAATGTTCACTCTTATCCATTCATCAGAAAAAATGGTGGAATTACATCTTTACCTAAAAAAACCCTTCTAATTTCAGCCCGATGAGTCAGCAGTGCTGCATCTCATCACTAAGAATGATTCATTGTCACTGCACTTCTCAAAGTCAAGAATAAGGGTATTCACCCCAATTCACTGTCATCTCATAACTACTCTGGATCCAGGCACTGTGTTTGCATACAGTACTGTTGTAATGATTTATGTGAGTGTGTCACTTTTAATTTAAAGGTATAAAGAGCTATTGTCAGTCTACCAACCATAAAGCAACATTTTCTTTTCAGTGGGCTGACAGTTGAATACCTGGAAAATATTCTTGCTTGCCAAGAAGGAGAGGTCTCTACACCCCTATAGCCTAAGGGTGGCAAAGCTTCTAAAGACACTGGTGCATGGCCAGTATCTTTGGAGAGAAACAATACTTGGTTATGAGCTAAAAGAAGCTTTTCAGGGGAGTTAGAATCTGAACAGAAATTCAGACAAAAGCAGTATGGATGGAAAGCCTCTGCCCCAAGTGGAAGCAATGGTGAGGAAGAGGGTTTTGTGCATGGATTAGACCCCAGCCACAAGATCTGTAGCTGGATGAAACAAAGGATATCGGAAGCTAAGCAGCAGCACAGCTGTAGTTTTCTTTTTATACAAGTCTCCTAATATCACAGTCGCTTTGATTAACCTTTCTAACTATTAAAACAAGGCTACTGAACAACTTATACTGACCTTAGCACCCCTGAGTACTCAATGGCAGTACCTTCCTCTAAGTTGCCCAAGGCTGTTTGGCAGCTGGTGATGTGCGGTGATAGTTCAGAAAAGATGTCTTTAATGATATATGTGTGCTGTGAGCCCTGTCCCTAACTATATCTCACTGCTGTCCCCACAAACACGCTCCCAACAGGAGCCCTCAGGCGTGTCGGCACACTTCCCAGTGCAACTGTTGTGAGCCAGCCGGCAAACGCCATCGGGGAAGTGAAGATCCATATTTAAATCCAACTTTTTTTTCTTCTGGGTTAATTTTAATCTAGTTTGGTTTCTTGTCCTGGTTCTCTGTATTACTGCACAGGTTGTGCTAGCTCAAATAAAGGTCAAGGAGGGGCTTAAGCCAGCACTACCCTTGGCTTGCGAAATTACAGCCAGCGTATTTTTGGCATCCAGCAGAACAGTGGGTAAAGTGCCTAAGCCTCGGAGGGTCTCCAACAAATTTTAAACACTCTTGGAAGTTGCTAGGTAACAACGTTCACCCCCTGGACAAGGTTGTGCAATGTTTGCTCTGACAAAGCAGTGCTTGTATTGCCCTTGCTTCCGCCCTGGGAACGTATTTGCTGAGGACCTGTCTCCTCTGCTGCCAGAGTATTTCCAGTCTCCAGTCTGGGTGTGTAGTTGTATTTTGCTCAATAAAGCAAACATTACATTTTAAACATAGCTATTATAATTAGCAGAAGCTCATTGCTCAATTCCCCTTCCAGACAGGGATTTCCAAATGTCACAGAGTGCTTAGCACAGCTGATCTGCGCAGACGGCTGCTCTAAATGTGACTGACCTAGGAGGGTCCAGAGCAAAGAATCAAGTCCTATCATGGGAGGTGAGACAAAAAAACAAATAGGATAATTGTCCTCCTTCATCCTGTACCTTCATTTTCTTGTATTATCTGTACAGCACTGTGTGCAAGGCAAGTTTAGCAGAGAGACTCTCCTCTTGAACACAGAAGGTATATTCACACTTGAGGCCAAGCAGGAATTTCTCTTGGAATTTTATACCTGTTCTCTGGGTCAGGCCCCCAGATGACTCTACCTCATCCTGGTTGTCCTGCCAGGGTATCATGGCATAAAAACAAAGAGCAGTAAGGGGGGAACAAAAAAGGGAAAAAAACCCCAAACTAGTACAGCTACTGGCTGCTAAAACCATTTTGCAGAGGCTCTGGCAAATGCAGAGACACAGCTTTAAACAGTATTTGCTTTCTAAATCTGTTTTGGAAAAGCAAAAACAACCTTAGTCCTCACCAGTAATATGCGGCATTAAAAAAAAAAATCGCAAAGTATCTTTTCCCAACACATACCTACCCACAACAAAGAGCTCCTACCCTTGAAGGAGAATGCTAGCACTTACATTTCCAGGTATTGAAAAATCAGTGGTTTCCAGCCTCCTCGCAGACAAGCTTCACTTCAAAAACCCTGGCAACACTCCACACCTCAGCATGTCCCATGGAGCCAGCAAAAGTCCAGCTAAGTTTATTAATGTAGGTCTCATGCAATATCTCACCTGTGATGTACTTGTGTCTCACCCACAGCTCCTGCCTCACTGTTTGGGATATGCCAGTATAAACTTCCTACACCTCTCCAACGCCCCATGAAGGACTGAAGATGATTAGCACCAACCCTGCTCAACAAAAGGAGAAACCAAAGCACAAAGATCATGTGTCCTTTGCAAGGCCAGAGAGGCAGCCACAATTTACAATTCTAATATTATACCCCATCAGTTTTGTACTATAGACTAGGATTTAGAGGCAGAATTTGCCTTAAGTTGTAGGGGAAAAAAAAAAAAAAAAAGAAAAAAAAAGGGGGGTTAACAGTACCTTTATCCAAAGACATTCCTTGCATTGAAAAAGTAAAAAATCCCCCGAGATGACAACTGGAAGAAAGAAATTGTGTAAAATACATTTTTACCACCCTCAAAATAAAACATCTCTGCGCACCATGGTCATGCTCCTGTAACTTCCTTGAAGAGAAGCAAAACTCTTCTACTTTTACTTGAGAATTTATTCAAAATAAACAAATCCCAATAGAATTTAAGCACGCTGTAGAGGCTCCAGCAAAAATCATAAAAAAGCAAGCAAACTAAAAAGATCTTCCTTGGCATGTTCTTGAAAGAAGGATTCACCACATTTCTAATTGACTGCCACTGTGGCTTAAATGAATAATCTATAAATAGGCAACAAATGCAAAGCAAGCACTTGAAGGAAACAGCAAGGTTTTTTTTGTTTTCTCTTGTTATTGCTTAATGGTTTGTTGGGAAGGAGGTGGCTAACAAGGCAGAAGAAACGTGGTAAAAATATAAAGAAACAGAAAAGGATGGGGTGTAGGAAGGAGGGACAAAAAGACATGAAGACATTCAAATGTATGAAGTGCACAAACATGTTTTTGCCTCTAGTTTTCCAGAGGACTGAAGGACGAGGAATGGGAAAAGGCACACAGCTATGTCAGAGCATCAGCTAGTAACTGTACCACACTTGAGGTAAGCAGGGACAGAGAGACAAAGAGGTAACAGAGGCAGCATCTATCCCATGCAAAACACAACACCCAACCATGATGCTGACTTTGGTGCAGTTCATTCAGAAACAGCACTCGGGCTCGATGGTATGATGGAACTATTTTCTGTAGGCAAACTGAAGCTGGTATTTAAACCATGAGTACACAGGGAAAACATGCTTGTGACTTAAGACTGAGGATACCCTGAAGATCCCCACATATCCACAACTTGAAGAAGGCTTTTATGTTATCAATAGTCTTATCTGAAAACTCAAGCTCCCGTGGGCCATCTTGGACTGATTTCTAGTCTTTTCTACATATCAGATTCAACATATTATTAAGTGGAGTCATTAAAGTAAAGCACTGGGAGTGTTCATGCAGCCGTCTTGTGGTAAGAGTCATCCAAAACAGGAGTAAATTCAAAAATATTAAAGTTAAGCAGACATCCACATCACAAGAAAAGTGAAAATACTCATGTCAATGAACAACAGAGCTGGGGGAATGTGAGTCATTCCCAGAGAGGATCTAGTTTCTGGAAAGCATTTGCAGGAAAATTTCTAATAAACTCCATTTTATAATATTGAATAACCATTTCTCAAAATAACTGGAATTTTTATTTCACAGCTCTTGTTCCAACCTGTCTGTTCACTCTCCTCCTCTCTCCCACAGCTAGTCTGACTGCCCACAACATCCCCAGTCTCCAGCTTTCCAGCATTCATCAAAGCAGCCAACTTAATTATCCTTTTTAATTACTCCTCTTAATCCTATGGTCTTTCTTTCAAGCCTGAAGGAGGCTCTCGCAGAATCCAAGGAGCAGAAAACCTTCTGGTTTCTCTTTCCAAGGAGTCTGACTAGCTTTAAGGTCCTTCACTACTCCTGTAAAGTCCTTCCTTGCAACTCTGTGGCAGATCTTGTCCAGCAAGTGGAGTTTGCCAGTGAGTAGCCCAGGATCTCCTCAGAGTCTTCTCCTCTGTGGGGATGGAGGCTAATCCCATGCCAGCTCTGCACAGATTTACAGCTTTCTCAAAGTTAAATTATTTCCTCCTCTAGGGAGGTGGAGAAGGCTATCAAAACAGCCTGTAATCCAAACTTTTAAACTCCATCAGTTAATATCTCCCCTTACTTAAAACAAGGTTTGGAAAGGGTATGCAAGGGGTAAACAAACCCCACAACTATAGTGACAGGAACAGAACAAATAAACAAACCATCCTTGCATAGCACAGGCGTGATACATATTCTGCGTTTGCCAACCACCAGTTTAATTTTCATTGTAAAAACTTGGAGGAGAGTTACTGTGAGGGCAAAGTGCAGGATTAATCAATCTGGGGCCAAAGTCCTTTGTTTATCCACGAAACAGACAGAGCAGAAAGAACAGAAGTGTGTTATTTCCTTACATTGCCCCATCAGTGCTTCTCAGTTTTGGGCTGAAAGGATTAACTCCAGAGGGAGCACTGCAATTTTATCTTAGACATGGTCCATTCGTTCCTCGGCCCTTCTGCTCAGACTGCCAACAAAGATGTCAGACAGGATGATATTTTTGAGATGCGAATGTTTATCTTCTCTGAGTGAACCAAACAGCAACTCATTTCAGGAAAGCAATCCAGCAACTCACAATCGCTTCTCGCTCTAGCAAATGCAGACTGACAAGGCAAAAGGTGAAACAGCTTGATGGTCCCATTAGAAACCTTTGAGTTTCCTCGCACCTGAATGCCTGTCTAGCAAAGCCATGCTATAGAAACATAAAAGATCTCCATTTGGCAAGGAAAGGAAAGAAGTCAGAACATATGCCAAGATAATCTCAGTTATTAGCTCCCGCCACAAAGGTACAAGATGTATTGAATTGCTCCTCCATCGCACAGCATGGGATGCTCTGAGGCCGGGAGTTCTATTTCAGAGGTGTGTACAGGCTTGCCGGTGGATGGGCATTACAAGGGATGCGGTGAGTACGCACACAGCTAATGCTGCAGGCAAAATTAAATCAAGCAATAGAGCCGGGTAAAGCAACATGGAGCAAGACAGATAGCTCCCTTCTGTAAATATTTGCAAGTAAGACTTGTGAACACTTTTTTTTTTTTTTAAACCTTCTGTTCACACTTCAATTTTCTTTCTTCTAAACTAAGCGGATAAACAGCTATGAAGATTCACCTTTGCCTAAAAGTGGCTGACCTCAGGCTTGATACATGCCAAAATGGTGACTCACTCTTTGTGGAAGAGGCCATATAGGAAGGGTATATAAAATGCACATTTGTTGTAGGAGTGGCTGTATTTGTGCCATGCAGCAGCTCCCAGATGTTCATGAAGACTTGAGCGTAACCTTTTCCCTCTCTCAATCCCCTTTGCCACTCAGAAACAACAAGTGGAATCCAAAGAGCAAGTGGAATGCAACAGAAACTAATATCTACAATAATTACAGTAATGTGTAAAGTGTTGATGGGCTATAGAAATCAGATACAATGAATTTGGGTCTTGCCTGGCCTAAATAAAAAGTGCTCATGATCTTGAGAGGAAATGCCACTTATGAACAATAAGGTCATGCTGCACTGTGAAGATAAATGTCATTTCTCTACATAGCTGTGATAGTCTCACCTACTCTCTTCAGAAACATACGTAAACAGCAAAGCAATAAAAAGCCTGCAGAATTAGCCTGGGACACCGTGTTATTTTAAGAGCATAAAGTCAGTCATCTAGAGTTCTTTAGATATGCTTTCCTGAACACGCACTAGGAACACGTATGTATGTATGTATACATGTGTATTTACATTGTGCTTTTTGGCAGTAATAATAAATTTAAAAAATTAACTGACACTTTCAAACAAGCTTGGATATGTTTGGTATCATGTATGTCAAAAGAATTTAAGACTAATCATGTATTTTATACTGTTATAAACATTCCCAGGAATTACATACATCTGCATAGGCAGTTCTGCACTCAGCACAAGCCCCCACACAGCCTCTGCCAAGCACAAGGAGCAACTCTACTTTAAATAAATACCATACATAATGCTAATAACGTCTCTCTTTTCAACAGCTCTGCATCCTGCCATGCTGCAGCTGAGATACAATTAAAGAACACTCAGATGATCTTTGAGCAAACGGCACAGACAGAGCAATCTCCACCTATTAAGAACGGCAGCGTCAGAGGCGCAGGTACCTCCAGGTGAGGCTCTTTGAACAAGGGGGTTCTCCTTGCAGCACTCTGCAAGCGGGTGCTCTTGCCTTTCATACCCACACACGTGGAAGGCAAATAACAAGTGAACGTGGTTTAGCCACTGCTTGAATGTTCCCACCTAGAGAAATACGGGTTTGTCACCACAGTCATGCAGACATCACTCCTAGCTGTCCGTAACACCTTTCTTCGTACAAAAGGTCACAGAATGCTTCAGAAGCCAGCCACCTTATTGAGCACACATTTTATCTGAATATTTGAGAAATCGGGTCAGGGAACTGATCTATCCTAAGGCTGTATTTTCCACTAATGAAATGACCTCTTATAAAAGGGAATAAACCAGATGATTAGAAAGTGAAGAACACTGCATCTGTATGAACTGTTAATAAAACTAAGAGTAGTCAGAATATATTTGCCAAAGACAGGGTTGGTAACAACTAGCTTAGCAATATCTGCCACATAAAGATCATTGGTTTATGGTCTCTACCATTAGGCCAGTTCCCAACTGCATTGCACAGCCTTGACTTTAAGAAAAATTCAGAGTTTGTGGGCTCTCAAGAGATACTCCCATAAATTAATACTGATACAGACATTCATCATTTCTTTGTGTACATAAATAATGTACGGTGGCAGTCTTTACACAAAGAAGCCTCAAAAAACTCTCCCATTACACAAGATATTCTACTTAACCTCTACAAAATAATTACTCTGCTCATGTTCATAGCTACTGAATATATCATTGGGTTTTTATACACCAATAATAGTGTAACATGTAATCTTTCAAGCTTCTTGTTGACTTCCTTTAAAAATTAAAAATATTCAGGTTTAGCAACTCTTCCAAGAATCAGCTTTCCAATGGAAAAACGAGCTGTTTCTACAATTTTCCAAAACAAAGTAAAGTTGATGTTACAAGAACTCATGTTTGCGAGTCTGATGTGTGGAATGCAGGCAAGAGAACACAGAATACATAAAAATCAATGCTTTAAATCAGAAATCAGTTCTGTTTTTAATGTGGTCTTGAATAGAACTGAAATTTGCGTATACGTCTGTCAAAGCTATAGCCATTATAGTGGTTTAAACAAATGGAAAACATAAATCAGTTCAATACGTCAAATCGATGTGCCGTGCATTTCATATCTATGTTACTGTCACCACAGTTGGATTCATGGCACATGTATTGTACAGTAGTACTGCCTGTTTTATTAAACAGCATAAATAAAATTCAAAAGAAAAATGTTACAACTTGTGTTACAGGAAGACTGTGGCTTTTTCCAAAACTTAGGACTTCCAGTTTGTTTTGCTGAAAAGCTTTTAGCACAATCAAAGCACATTTGACATTAATACTGATTAAAGCAAATAGATAAATTGCAAAGCCTCTGAGAAAACAGAATTGTTCCTTACAATTTAGTTGGACCACCCCTGAACAGAGGAGATCTCTATCAACAGCTTAGTTTTTATTCACAGCTTGGTGAAAACCGCTATCAGCTGGCTTTTTCACTTACTCTGTTCCCAGCCTTTTCCAAATATTAGCAGGCTAGTCACGTTTAAGTGAAAAAGAAAGAGAAAAAGAAAGAGAGAATTCCAGCCACCTTCCTTTAAATTCTGTTCAAGTTATGACTCGCAATTGTGCCGTACTCTAATTCATGACCTTAATATGAAACCAAACTGGGGAAATGGAGATGCTGCAGCCCGTGGACAAACCAGTCTATAGTGGGAAGACAGGGTGAACGTATGGGAACCAATGCAACTCATAACTATGGAGAAGTATTAAGGGTGAATAATTATGTATGTTCTGAAATAAAACAATTGCAATTGGCTCTTGCATTTAGGCACCATTCAACGAACTGTGCTCAAGCACTATGCTGAACTAGGCTTTTTAGACTAATTAGTTCCTTGAAGAAACACCTCTTCTGCTACTGGTAATTAAGGTCAAAACAAAGAATCAATGGACTTCAAAAAGAAAACCAGGACAGCAACTACTGTTGTTCTAATTGCCACAATAACCAAAGTATTAAGCGTATTAAAGTGGATCTTACAATCTTTGCAAACTACAAAGAGCAGGAGTGCTAGGATCCACAAGAACATGGGAACAAGCTTGTGTTGATGTTGTTTTCTCAAAGCACTTTTTCTGTTTATATATTATAACTATTTGGTAACAGGATTTCAACAAAACTGTGTAGCTGGAGCCCATAGAAACACAGTGGGCAGAAATGTGTTGAGCCATGTAACAAGCCTGCGTAGAGGCTCTGCAGGAAATCTTTGGAATCTTTACACCGTGTTTTAAAATATAAATTAATTATTAAAAATATTAATCCCTCTTTCTTACAGGAGACCATCATTGTGAATTAAAAGATGACACGAAAACACTTACAAATACATACTTTAAATCTTAAATTATGCAGAGATGATGTAATTATTCTGAAATGAAGCACTACAAATCACAGAATTCAAATCCAATCATTATAAAAATCAACAAATCTCAACAAGTTCAGAACATCTCTTAAGACGCCCAGACAAGCACTATTTAATGTCATTAATACAACACAGAGTTAGGGAATAGCTAAAATTTCCATGGCATTTTCCATGTAAAACGGTATCCCGATGTGCAGTCTTAGCTTTTACTTTTTTCACAAGATATTTACCTCCTTTCTCCCCGAGAATTGCTTGGTTTCCACGAGCTGTTAAAACTTTCAGCAATGCAAGAATGTTCCTAAGTAGTAGTTCTAATAATTAGGAGATATTTAACATTAACCCTACGTCTGTGCTAGCATCGAAGCCTGAATCACCAATATGGTTCAAAAAAGACGAGATGCACTGGCCTGAGAGCACCTCTGGCAAATCCAACATAAATGAACCCGGTTTTTAGTCTGGAGAGAAATTGGCCAGGACTGGCCAATTTTTCCTTCCCTAATGAGCCAGGCACCAAAATATTTATCTGGTGGTGAGCCACATGAACACCTACCACACACTTCAGGCAACGTTGGGCTGGAAGTGCTCCGGAGGATGTGGCATTGCCTCCAACGGGATCCCATCACCCTGCTCCAGAAAGAGACCATGTACCCTGGAAGCTGTTGGGAAGCTTTGATCATTCCTGTCCAAGGATCACTCAAGTACCCCCAAAGACAAACCCTGCTACCAGACATGTGGCACAGCACTGACATGGGCTGTAGCTGCACAGTCCACATGGATGAGACCAGTGCTACACAAAATCACCATGCTTTCCACCTTGGAAGAGATTCAAACAGGTTAAATCTCTGAATTAAATGCAGAATGCAGTTTGTTCTATTTGTTGAATGTTTCTCTAACATTGCAAAAACCCAAACAATTCTGTAATTGTGGAAAGCAACACTGGAAAATGGTGCAAGCACTAGAGGAACCTGCCCAGCAACCTCCCTACTGTCTCCCAGCCCTTCCCTCCGCACTGCCTGGCTTGCAACAGCAAGCAATAGAGACCAACGTAAGACGTAGGAACATATTTGTACATTTGGAAAGCCTTCCCTTTGAAAAGCTGGAAGCTACCTGTTCCTAACCCCATTCCCCAAAGATGCTTAATTTGCCTTTTTCCTACTGTCTTCTGCCTGTGAGGGAAGAGACATGTTATCACTGCGCTACTTGCATCCCGATTTCAGCTCCCTGCTCCCACAGCTGCACACTCGCAGCAGGAGGTGATATGCACCATATTGCACAAAAGCAGCTCTTTTATGCGACGGCTTTGTCTGCTGCCATTTGCCGCGGATGGGGCCACTGCTCCCACTCCAAATGTATTCTTGCTTCCTCCTCCACCTAAAGACATCTAATTGCAGAGCCTGTATCTCTAGGCACAGGCATGCAGGCTCTCCAGTGCAAAGCGTTTTAAAGCTCTCAAAACCGTATGAAATGCTCTCCCCTGTTCTATTGTGGTAAATATGACTCATAACTGCACATCAGTTATCTTCTCTTTCCAAAACATCACAAAGAAAGAACCCAATTTTAAATCTTC
Source organism: Gymnogyps californianus (assembly GCF_018139145.2). Taxonomy (NCBI): domain Eukaryota; kingdom Metazoa; phylum Chordata; class Aves; order Accipitriformes; family Cathartidae; genus Gymnogyps; species Gymnogyps californianus. Next base: position 6,022,784 of record NC_059485.1, on the reverse strand, counting down.
TGTAGGAATTTAGACCCAGTGCATCTGTTTCTCTTGTCTCCTATAGCCAGGTACATCTGAAGCTAACCCAAATGCCCTAGGTCAAGCCTCGTTTGTGTTTGGTTATTCATAACATCACCAGAAGAGGCTACAGCAGGATTTGTTCATACCAAGAGCATTTTAAGGGGAATATAGTTAGGGAGGAGGGAGAAATTTGTTTGTTGCTGGCATCTATCAATCTGCTTGGGGCTGAAGTGAGATCCTTCAGAGGCCGAGTACAGGAGCATTCCCACGTCCTCTGAGCATCACACCTAGACAGCAGGTTGATGATACTAGCACAGTCTCACCTAGGCTAGGTATGCTTCCTGCAGACTGAAAGACTTCAGACAGCAGGAGTCCATCCTAAACTCCCTGCATTGCTAGCACGGGTGATAATTTATATTTATCATTACTAGAAATTTTTATGTTGAGGGAGAGTCAACACATGATCTAGTCAGTAAGAGAACTAGGGGCAGAGTGTCATGGACTGCACCTACATCAGGAGCATGACTTTCAGCAAGAGGTGATGGCAATTACAGTGTCTCCCCTTGTTCTTACTGCACTCGAAGCACAAGAGAGCAGCAGAGTTGGAAAATGCTTGTCTGTCCCATGCACTTCAATAGCCTACTTCAATACGCAGCCAAGAGAGGCAAAAGGGTCCTTATGGCTACTCGTTGTTCAGCAACTGGGGGCATTTTTCTGGGGGCTTGTCTATAAAGCAGTTTATCATAGGCTAGAGATACAGATATTGTCTTAGTTAATGATTTAATTTACTCTATGCAAGTTGGTGCCAGGACGTTCTCATTTCTTGAGAATGATGGAGGCTTGCTTCCAGTTAGCTGTGGTCCCTAGGAACTGCTGAGTTAAAGCCGTTCTTAAACTGTCAGAGCATCCACACACTAAAAATAGCTGTAAAAATCTATGTGTACTGAAAACAATGCCAGTTTGAGCAGAATATCTCCAGTATAAGGCAGTGCCATGGACTACTTCTCTTGACCAATTACTAACTTTCAGGACAGATCCAAAAGGGGAATCTCCTCAAAAAAATTAATAGTAACTGAGTTTTAAAATCTAGTTCGACCAAACAAAAAGTCTCAGATACGCAGAGACAGGCTCTGCTGCAGCATCAACCAGTTTTAAGAGGCACTCTTCTTCTACATAGCAGGGACTGTCACCTTTAACAAATCATTAAGCCCCTCCGTGACTTGACTTCCTCACTTATATGATGGTTATTTGCAAGGTGCTCTCCCAAAACACAGCCACTGGCAGGTGTAAAAGGGAAGGGAGGAAACTAATGGCTCCCTGACTTGACAAGGTCACTCGGGTCTGCAGGAAGATGAAACATGTGAAAGAAGAGAGAACCCAAGATAATCCATTTTGCAGGACTGCCGGAGGACACGGAGCCTGACCTACTCTCCTTTAGAAAAGAAAAGAAACACAAAGGACCACAGCGGTTCCCGGGAAGGCTCGAGTCTGCCAAGAGATGCCAAAGTGTTCGAGTTCAAAACGCTATTTCGATAAGATGTTTGCTTTGTCAGAAGATGATGTCCAGCCCTGTGACTGCTTCAGCAATCAGTGGTAGCTGATGCATGGAGCACATTAGCATCATCTCCAGAGAGAGCCTGTTTTCTCCCACATGAGTCACAGATAAGATGCTACAATGACAGCAGAAGTCTGGGCAAGTGAAACATATGCCATTCTGGAGTGGCAGGAAAGCTCTAGTGACTCGGATTTGCTCATTATGGACATCCGAAGCAAGGAGAGTAATCTCACTGCTTCTTACAGTCGCCACCGAGAAAAAATAGTGCACAAAGGTTGGATGGCAGCAGAGAGGTAGAGAAAGCAGGCAGAAGAAATCTGAAAATTAAAACAAACTCCTCTGTACCTTGCACAGATGGGAAGAAATTTCCCTGTAAAGTTGCCATCCTCGCAGAACCCCCTTCTGCTATGTAAAGAAGCAATTTACCTTTGAGGGGGAGAAGAAATACGGCAGAGGATGGATAAAGCAAGATAAACATAAAGTGTGGATGAAAGAGAGAAAAAAAAGAAGGTAAAAAAGTGGAAAAGCACTGATGGGGGAAGCTGGGTGAGAGACAAGGAGGAACTGTTAACTGCTCAAATAAACATTTTATTGCATCCGCACGTAAAATTTAAGCACTTTAAACACCGGGGTGACTGCTAAGTAACTCCCTTTGCAAGGAGCAGATTTGTGGCTAACATCACAAGAATCAACAATGCCCAATTTTCACTGCCAGCAGATGTGCTACAGTTATCAGGTGCAGATAAGGTGACAATATTTGGTCAATGAGTTTTGAGGTCACCAGTAATGCCCATGGTGGAACAAAAACACAGAACATATGGCATTTCATGTGCTGAAACTGTCAGACTCATAATTAACTGATTAGAGTACATATGGTGCTCACAGACAGTGTAAATCTCTCAATGTAAAAAATGCTGGAGACCATTGAAGGTGTCAGCATGAGTCTTCCTTGCAAATCTCTCTTCATTAAAGTTTCATATGGAGCCAAGTGTGTTGTAATAAAATCGCTATTAATGGAGTTATATTTATGACGATTTCTCTTTTGTGCAGCTGGATTTAACTTTTCAAACACTAAACTCCACATCAGAGCTTTTTCACAGTAGCTGCTGCATGCACAGAAGCTTCTTGTTTTGTCATATTTACCTTGAAATTAGAAGTAATGGGAGCTAAGGTAGCAAAAGTTAACCAAGATTGGCAGGAAAACTGTTAATATCACCAGTATCAAAACAAAAATTCATGCTGTGATATAAATATGGCTACAATTCTGTTTACTTTAAGTATTTGTAGCAGGCTGGCCAGGGACAAACTCATTCCCTCTTCAGCTCCAAAACACACTTTTAAGAAGATGGTGAGTGACACTTCATTAACCACGTGAAATAGGCTGACACAGCCTGCTTGCTTTTCCAGCCACCATTTCAGATGGCATTTTTCTTTGCCTCTCCCCCCTGTTTAACATTCAACACTCCGTAAAGTGCTTTCTTGAACCTGTCCAGCCAGATCGGTGTTGTGGAGTAGGGCATGAGGCTGGGGGCAGGCAGTTCTGGGGAGGATAAAGCAATCAATTTTGGTCCCAGAACAGACTACGTGTTTGCATGTCCATGCATTAGAGATCCAGCTTTTCTCATCAGTCATCAATGAAAGGGATATAAAAAGTTCCCCATCAGCCTTTGTTCGTCTTCCAGTCCTCTGCCCCATCAGGCTCTGATAGGACTAGTTCTTATGCAGCGACACTGCGTCTCTGAAGTGATCCGGGATGAAAGCATCCTTCTGTATTTCAGTTTCTGGAAAGGTGCCTGTAAATCCAGGCGATGTCTGCGATGCAGATGCAGCAGCGCTCCCAGCAGCTGTCCTGCCCAGCAAGGGCTGGGGAATGAGGGAGTCAGGCACAACTCAGTGTATCGCCTAACTCCATCCTCCTAGCATACACTAATAAACTACTCACACACAACCCTCCAGGGCTTACACGCTCCTCTCATTCCTTGTGTTCTTTTGAACAGCTTCCCACCTCCATTTATACATCAAGCAAAGGACTTACCAGAGACCTCATCTCCCTAATGAGTTAAAAGCTGTTGCCTCAGCCCAAAATCTTCCTAGTGCCACGCACTTTCCTCCTCTTTTCTACTGTGTTATCACTATCACTCCGTCTTCACCAGAGAGCTTCCTGCCTCACACAGAGCTGCTGCTGGAATGGATGGGAAAATCTCCATTTTCAGAGTGAGGAAAAATCCCTGTTAAGAACATCACTTTTTCCCTCCATGGCTTGTTCAGAGGTGGGGCTGCTGGTAACAGATTAGGGCAGCCAGAAGAAACAAGGAAAAAAAAAAAGTATCAAAGGGCTCTCTGCTAGGGAACACAGAAAGAGGTTTTGGTAAATTAAGTATTCTGTAGCAAAAAAAGAAAAAAAACTGTGATAAAAGAAGTCAGGGAAGAGCGACATGGTGCATGGTGTGAATTTTAAGGTTTATGAACAAAGCTGAAAGGTAGAAGCTACAAAATGTCATGCAAGAGGATGCATTTGCCTTAGACGCTCTAAGGGCTTTTTTAAACTCAGGATGCTCCTGGACCACGGCAATACCTGCAGCCTCCCCAGCAGAGATGCAGTGCACAGGGACTGTGCAAGGGCTGCTCCTGCAACAGGCGCACAGCTTTCCCAGTGTATGCTGAGCTGCCAGAAGCACTCCTCTGTGGGTGTAACTGTGGTTACCCGCAGTGGTATATCCTCTGTTAACTAGGGATCTTAATTGTTTTCCACAATTTAACCAACTTAGCCTAGCAACAAGTAATAGTGTCAGCCAGCCTTTTCAGCTCAGATCCATCACTCTCCTTGCAGCATCCCCAGATCTTACCTAGATCTCATCAGAACAGTTGTGCACATTGCTGGTTTGCTGCCACGTGCATGATGCTCGCAGATGGGTGCTTCTCATTCTTCTGTGGTACTCTACAAGCCAGTTGTGTGCTGCCCTCCCAGCCCATCCACACCAGCGGCTCCCAGGATGCCCCGACCCTTTTGCCACACTTAGACTTAAACGTGTTGAAGTTCCCTTTTTCCTTCCCTTCCCAGCCCTCCCCATCAGAGACTGTTTCTTCCACATCTCAGAAACAACTGAGGCTCCAAGGTGCCTCATTCCTGCCGTCTCCTCTGTTTGTGAGATGAGTCATGCAGGTGTCAACATTTCTAAAATTTGTACAGAGCTGGGAGGGTGCAGAGCATTATGTTAGAAGTTATTAATAGCTGCTATCGACCAGTTCTTTGATCTACAGGCAGTTGATTACAGCTGCTGCTCCTGATGATGAGACACCAGGCGTCCTGCCCTGTACCTCAATTTCCCTCTCCAGTTTTCAGATTTTTACTAAAACAAAAAACTTTCCCTAAAAATTTCAAAATAGATGGGATTCAGCAGTCAACACTGCAGTCAGAAAGGCAAACACAATCAAGTGAAGCATAAAATTTTACTTTGCAAGGGGAATATCAGGTCTTTGAATCCTGCTTCTAGCAAAGTCTTTGAAAGGCTTAAAGGTTGACATCACACAAAATAAACCTCCAGAGAATGCAGCTCCTTTCTGAAATTTTCCATGTAGCCCTTAATCCATAACCACGAAGACAAACTTAGAATTTGTGCCCTATAAATAATTAGAGGGGTGTAGCAATTGGTTCCCAAACTCTTCCATGTTTTCACCTGAAGAAGAAAAGGTAATTTGCTATTGCCCAAAGACACCACGCACATTTGACCTATTCAGTGAAACAATTTGGGAAATCTCCCTCCAACAACCCAGAGCCACTGCTGGAAACAACTAAGAAAACAGGATAAAATAGCCACCTATCACTTTATGTCAGCATCATCTAATCCTGCTCTTTCTGGTGGTAAGCAATATGGTGATCAAAAGACAACACAGAGAAATATTCTGAGACAGACAAATTCAGGCAAATTTCCATTTTATCTGATGTTACCAGCTAATTCTCTATCAACTTGCCCAAAACTTCGCAGAATTCCTTTTCTGAGAAACAGGGATGAAGTGGATCTATACCATGATACTCATCTATACCACACTACTCTGCTCTGCCTGCTAGGGCTTTAAAGGTCATTGGAGCCAGTATTGCCTGGCTTAAGTCCCCAGCTACCAACACAAGAAAAGAGCATTTTTAAGGATGCCAGAAGCAACAGAGAGGTTTGTGCACAGTGGGACAATCCACTCTATGGCTTCAACATGAACCCGAAGAGCATCAATTTCTACAAGTTTTACTCCATTTCAATTATGGCATCTATAAATCTGTATGATGGTGGAACTAGGCATGAAGAAAAGAAAACTCACATACTTATGACTATTGTAAAGCCTATGTAATAAAACTGCCAAGCTTTAAGATCACAGACGTATTCCAAATATTTCAACTCATGACCATAAAGCCCACTCCACTATGACAAAGTCCAACAGAGAAGAGAGGAACCATTTGGCAAATGCATGTTAACATTTACCTCATTACAGTCACATTTCAGATTACAAATTTTCAAAAAGAGAACTAAAAATAAGATAAGAATTCCTTCAAGAAATACTTCTATCTTTGGAAAGAATGGGGTTTTTTTAGAGAAAACCTAGTAAAAAGCATTTAACAGAGTTACTGGTATTCTGGGGTTTTCAGGCCCAATGCCAAGAAGCAAAGAATTGACAGCAGACACATACTTTCCTTCTTCAACCCTTAGAGTAAAGCTCTTATAAACACACACTCACTCACACTGTGTACAGAAGAGCCTTGCTACACATGCGATATAGTGAATCACTTAGACTAGACCACAGAGAAGACACCACACCTGCTGTATTTCATTACCCCTTTACACAACCCTTTAATCCGCAGGGACTAGTTGTCACTCCAGCCGTGCAGTACAGCTATGCTTAACACAAAGCAGACTCATCACACCCAAAGATGATTATTCTTGGCTTCTGCCAGCTTCAGGTGCAGAATAAGAACTTGTGGGTCTTACTGATCCTGGAATTTTGAAGTCTGAATTTTGCAAATCTGTCTTCTGTGAGAGCAGATCACATCGCTAGGCAATTCAATTTTAAAGGTCTCAGCTACTTCACCTCTGGGGTTAAGGCATGATGGTTCTTTATTACCTCCAGCTCGGTGTTATGAGCATGCAGCTTCTGCACCATCTCCTCGGCCTCACGCATACGCCGGTTCAGCTGGGGCGAGTGCTCTGAAGGGGTCAGCTCGCTGTCATACGACTCCAGAATTGCTCGCATCCCATCACGCTCCTGTCAGGAAGAACAGAAACCACCTTTAGGGATAAAGCCCCTGATCTCACTCCGAGGAGAGGGTTCCCAGAACGATATTCAACATTTTTGCCCATTGTTCTTTTATATGGCAAAGAAACCCTGATGGATATACACTCATCATCTTCATATTGGCATCAAGCCACAGACGTGAACACATAGTTCTAATAAAATAAATGTTGCTGCTCTGAAAACTGAAACATTGGACTGTCTTGTGTATATATAAAACCACATATCCCTTGCAGGAAAGAAACATGCATACACTCTAACAAGCAGATGGCAACTGAAAACAGAGCCTGCCTTCTTTTTGGAGACATTATTCTAATTCAACATGGCTGAATGGGTTTCTTCAGCAAAATATTTAGTGTAGTACTTGACATTTTTCCTGCCAAAGAGTTCCAGCAATGAACGAACAGAATTGTCACAACAGAAATGAAACAGATTTGACAACAAACAAAGCGGCTGAGAGCAAATATCCTCTAAATGGTATGTGACTTATCACTCGTTAAACATTGCAACATTCAGTTTTTTCAGAGGTTAATATCTCACAGACAATGCGTTTGGCTCACTTCGCTCTTTGCTGGCAATTATAACTAAGCATTTGCAGAGAAGGACAAAAAGAAGGATCCCTCTCCCCTCCCTGAGAGTGTTTGCACTCCCAAGTATAAAGCTTGGGCTGAAAGCTAAGGGTAAAACTTTTTGTGTGGGCCCCTGGTTGAAGTATTTCCTAACGCGTTCCCAACTTCAGACAGCACCTAACACCTACCTCCAAGGCATTGATGGAGAAGAATGGGGACAAATGGCTGAAAATTTCAAAGTCAGGTGTGTTTTAAGGAGATTACTGTTTACAGTGCAATATGCATACAGGGATTAGCCAGCTGATGAAGTGTTTTATCTTTTGACTACATGGAAGAACCTTGATGTTTGCGAGGCTACAGAACAGAGTCAAAGAAGCACAGGCCCCTGGCATAAATCCAAAGAGCAAAAACTCCTAGGAAATCTTACAGTGCTGCCTCCCTTTATTGCTGAAGTTTGCTACCTCGCCCTGTTACAGAAATGCTCAAGTGCTCTGGACAAACCAGTTCTCTTGTGTGAATTCTGCCACCACAAAACCGGAAAATATTATTAGAAGATCACTCAGCTTTACAGCTGTGCAGTTCACATCCAGACCAGGCCACTGCCACTACACTGAACCTCGAGCACTTCATAAACCCAGCTTGGCCGCGCTGAAATGCTTCACTGGGATCCTGCTCTCTTGGGGAAATCAGGAATTGCCAGGGTAGAAAAAGATGTCCTTTCCCCTCACCCCTCAATGAAACAGGTTGTATTTCAGATAGTGAAGGTGATGCTAACTGCTCAGCCGAGCAAGCCTGTATGCAAAAGTTATCTCCTCCTTCAAAATCTAAAGGTCACAGACTGAACATGGATAGCAAGTGTACGTGTGGAGAAGGGAAGGAACATTTGAATTCAAGGTGTGAAAATAAGACGAGGGGCACTGCCAGAGGTACAGTGTGTGTTCAGAGCATGCCACGGATTGAAATGTCAGCCAAGATGGTTGGGTTGGTCAGCAGGCAAAAGGACCCCAAGACCAAAGGACAGCCTGAGGCTGAAGGAACAGAGATAATAAAATAATAAAGAAAAACAGGTTTTAACATAAATAGTACTAGAAGCTATTACTAGCTCCTTGCTCAGGTCTGAGTGAAGAGAAATACTTTTCCAGGGAAAGAACAGTTTTGCCATAGTTTAGAAAGAATTATTCCTCTGACAGACATATGAAAGGACATACTTCCATGTTACTGCAGAAGGAGAAAACCCAAACCCAGCCACACCACACCTGCCTTGTAATGAACTTGTGTAGCAGAAAGGCAGCAGCACAGGATCGCTCCATCCTCCTCCTCCCCCTCCAGCATACACACACATCACCCAGTCTGCCCAGTCCACCCTCCATAAGGCAAACTGCTTTTGCTCAGGAGATGACTTCCATTCCCCATTTATTGCAGAATCGTTGTCTAAACCACAGAAGAGAACGTAATGACAGCATTTAGCAAAGGTATTAGTTTGATCCTTGCATGGTGTTGCAATTAGATCTGCAATTACAGCATCCTCTCTCTTTCTCTGTACTCCTAGCTGCTCCACTATCCTAATTTTCTACTAAGCATCTTTCATCGATGTGATAATTTAACACTGCAATGTTCTCTCCATTACAGCAGGGCAGTCACAAAATCCTTAGCCTTTTTTCAACAGCAAACAGGACCTCTGGCAATTCCCATCACACTTGGCTTCCAATTAACTGCTGAATATTAGGTCATTCAAGTCATCCCCAGCAAGATCCTAGCAGTTCCCCAAGATGTTCAGCTGCAAGGGGGACAAACTTCTGCTTTCATGTTAGGAAGGGAAAACTGCATGGGAGCAGGACATCCCTACAGGCTCTTTCCCCTAAAATCAACTACAGACTTTGCCCTTCAAAGCCTTTCTCTTAAAGGAAGAGTAAACTTCTCAAGAAAAAACACGCACGGTAAACACAGCACAAGCTGTATTGGAAAAAAAGGTGCTGAAAAGCTGAAATAAAGGGTGGTACAATTAAGCACTTGATCCTGGAGTTTAGTTCTCCTCTTTAATTATTTCTAAATATTAATACTGTAATGAAATCAATTCTCAGCTTCCAACAAGTGGTCCCCAGCTCCATTTTTTAAATTTCTCCCCATCAAGAGCACTTACTGAAAGCTTTTTGCTCCCTCCTAAAGATCTTGTTAGTTTGGCAGGAAACAGAAGTTCTTGTTGAGAAGTCCTCTGTCTAAAAAGATTCTCTAAAATGTAATCCTAATTTAGTAATTGCTGCAATCTCCTCATCCCACACGACAGGATATTCCCCAAGCCCCATTAAAAACCTCCCCAGGGACTTTCAGATGCCCTTTCTAACCTTTTTCCAACACCTCTGCTTTCCTGCTTTCTATCAGGAGAGTATTCATCAGAATTACTAAAAAGCGGTTCCTCTGGGAATTTCCAAAATTTACCCAGCACAGGGCATCTCTGCTAACTCACCATGGACCTTACACCGGCTCACTTCCAGGTGCTCTTTACCTTGACCAGTTTCAAATCAACACCAGAACAGAAATGCAGCTTACTCTAAACATGCCCTAAAAGCAGAATAATTGGTTTTGATGTTCATTATAAACTTAGGAAATTAATGCCCTACAGCAAACTCTGGTGCTGCAGCTTGCAGCTGTGTTTGAGGAGATGTAAGTTTGAAAAAGAGGAACGATAGTGATTTTTTGAAAGGTTGAACAGTTTCCCTTCCTTCTGCCAGCAACAGCCAATTCACCAAACAAATACGCCTCCTACTATTGCATAAGTAACTAAAAAGAAAACATGTTTTATAATCTTAACCACAAACTAGAGCTAATCCCATGAAAATCTGCTACGGGAAAGTACAGGAAGGCATCTCTGCAAAATGCCATCCCTAAGAGAAGACTTCTCTCCAGTCCTCCCACCAGCTCCTCTATTCCCTCTACGTAAAGCCAAAATTTAACCTGATCGTCGAGTAGCCTGAAGCTAAGGGAAAGTCTCTTTCCCCGGCATTCACACACCAGAGGGCTACCAGAGTGGTTTAGAAACAGCAGTAATATAAGTGGGCTCCTCCAGGACTTTTGGGTTAATTTTAGGGAAGGACCTGAGAACCGTTCACATAAGCACCATCATCATCATCCCTACCAACATTCCCCACGTCAGTGAAGCAGTGCTACTGCACATCTCCAAGGGCAGCCCGCAGCTTCAAATATCTGCACGCTGAGGAATGCGAGAGTGACTCCCAGCTGTGCGCTGGAAGCACCTGAAGAGTAAAATATAGCCAAAAACATTTTAAAAGCCATCTGACCTTATATACATACATATAAAATCAGGCCCTATTCCTGTTGATGCTTGTTAGCCCCTCCTCAAACATACATACACACAATTCACCACAGACTTTCTAATTAGTTGAAGAAAAGAAAAAAATCAATAAGAAAGAAATTAAAGTTACAAATCTAACTGAAGTCAGTCACACACCCAGGGAAAATTTGTTCCTGGGGTAAAGTTTATCTAGTGTCATAATTTTATTGAAATCCTATATCTTCCTATTGACTTTTATCGTTTCAAGCTGGATGCCAGAGTTATCATTATTAGAGTCTCAGTGTTGCTTGCAGGCCTGAGGTTTGGGGTTTTTTTTTTCCCTTTTATAAACAAGCTGTAATTGTCTGGTTTATTGATCAATAAATCTTTCAACTGCCTCTCTTCACCCAGCTTCTGTTCTGGTAAGTCTCCTGCACCATTCTCTGAAAAAAAATATAGGGTTGTTGTTTTTTAAAGAACAGATTGTTTTGTCATTAGCAATGAAAGAGCAGGAATTGTGCCGGTCGGTTCCGATAATGGCTTTTTAATGAGAGATTCTAGTCACAGTAAAATCTGCTTTATTTCCACATGAGTGAACTTCAACTATTAATCCACAACCCAAACGCACAGCTCAGTTGCTCTCTCACTTCTGCATGGGTTAGAGCCTGGCAGAGGAGACAGACTTTGTAAAGTGGAATCGTAATGATATTTCCCACTTGGTGCTTTTTTGATGGTACAGAAATATTCCTGTTCCTAGCGCTAGAGGAGGTTTTTGTTTAATTAATGATAATTTTTGGAGAATGTTAATAGACTGCTTCATTATAGGAAATCAGTGGCAAGATTTCCCCCTCCTCTTCCTCTCCAGACTCCTAACTCCAAATTAGTCATAATAAGAGAAAATTTCGAGACTGAAGAAAGATATGGAGCTTCAACATCAAACAGATGCTATTTGCAATCAGGTATAATTTAGCTAACTATTCCTCATAAAAACACAAATAAAAGAGAAAGATGACTCTTGATGGAAGTGTAACAGAGGTCTATGCTTTCTTGCTTTAAGCTATACAAATACATACATAGAAAAAGGGAGATGGTAACTGGGGCTCGACCAGATGTTTAACATTAGTAAAATTAGCAGTGTGAGGTGTGGGAACATAAGCCAAAATATGGTCAGAAGTAACTGAAGAATACTTAAATATATTAGACTGTGTCAGGACCTATCGACAAAACATATCCTTAGGATACTTCAAAAATTAGTCACGGTAATCTCTGGTCCACGAGCAACTATCTTTGATGAACTCACAAATGGCAAGACAGGCCCTGAAAATAGGACAGAGGAACAGATCCAACCTTTTAAAAGAAGGATGGATGAGAAGATACAGACTCTGGCAATTATAAATCACTTCAACGTTTTGGTATCTCACAAAATACTTGAAGAAAACATTAAGAATCAAATTGCAAGCAGCTAGAGAAGAATTAGAGACAAGAAACAGTCAGCTGAGCCTTAATGTGAGTAATATCAAACCAGTCTAATTTCTTTCTTTGACAGGTAACTTGTCTGCTGAATAAAGGCAAACAATAAATGCGATAAATCTCAACTTCAGTGATGTGTTTATCAAAGAGGAGGATTACAATTCAACATCATCTCAGTAATTTAGAGAAATGAATTTGTATCAAGGTGATGAAATTCATGAAAGCAAAGCACAGAGCCCTGCATGTTGTGTAGCAACACAGGCACCAGGTACCATTAATAGCCTGCAGCGTCAGCTGGCATCTACCCCTTCTCCAAGCTGCCCGTTTGCATCTTCCTCACAGGAAACACGTGCATCCCACTTCAAGCTCGATGGGATACAGGCAGCTGCCCTATACACCACAGAAAAGCATTAGCCGGGAAACGCACAGGGCTACTGACAACAGGTTCTGCCCCAATCTGATGGCTGGAGGAATTGATAAGGAATTGATACATTGTTAAGCGTTACTTTGTAATTAGGCTTCTCTCTTCAAAGACTATGTTCACATCCCATTGCCTTACGGAAAATGGGGGGAAAAAAGTAAAAAAAGCGACAGCAAGACCCAAGAAACAGGGGTCCGAAGGCAGAGCTGTGGCTAAAGGCACATTCGGTCAGACTTTGCTATTACAGGAACGCATCTAAGGGCTCTGCATCCCCTCAGCTCCTGACTCTCTTGGAGCACTGCTAACAAGCGCTAATCAAGTCTTCCAGAACAGAAAAAATCCAAGAGTTCTATGCCAAAGAAACCCAGCAAAAATTAAGTTACCAGAAACTTTGCAAATCCTCCTTGTCTACAGCACCATCTACTATCACCAGAAGGCAAATGTTTCCCCCTTCTCTTACCACCCTTAACTTTTGTACTAATCATCTTTAAACCAAAATTTTCTATTCCCAAACCTCCAAACAGCTTCCTTCTCAGCTACAGCCGTTTCCCAACATTCTTCTCTGTGGCTGACCTATTTTCACATTACTTTGCAAATTAGAACTGACTGCAGACACATATGTATATACACACCATTGACTTTCTACTCAAGACCTCAATTAAAACAGCATTTACAAAAAAGCCCGTTAACTCCATTAAAACATCCAGCAGATTTCACCACCCTTACATGGACAAGAACGTTAAGGAATGGTTTTTCAAAATATCATTACCTCTCGAATGTGACTTTCTATATATCACACCTCTGCTTGCATTTTTGCCCCTCAAGCCAATATAAGACTATTGCAGGAGTCTAAAGATGGATTTCACCTATAAAGAAGTCCCAGTACCTCCAGCCATGTCTAAACTGAATAGGTGGGAGAGAGGTCAGAAAGACTGATGTACTCTGTAACCACAAGCACACAGCAAACCAGGAATTAAGCATCCCTATCTCTCCCATCATCTCCCTACAAGCGATGGTTTTTATCACTTTTTCTGATACTCTCATAACGGAGCCATTTTCTTGCTAGGAAAAGTAGCATTAAGGTTGAACACCAACTTTTCACTCAAGGTTGGAAGTCTGGGGAAAGCAGCCACCAGGCAAAACTGTGGTGAGAAGAGGACACAACCAGGCAGAGAGCCTGAGAAAGACGATCAAAGGCTAATTTTAGGTGCCAGAACAAGGCATTCAGAGACACTCTTAGCTTCCCAACCATCATTTCTTAAATTTTGGAGAGACTTGGCAATCTGACTGCTCTTTTGGCAAACATTCAGCAGGCAGCTTTAAACGTACACCTACAAATACCTGTGTATTTTACTTGCTCTTATATTCCTAAATTTATTTCCAGATTTATAGTTCTTCCTTTCTAGCTCTTGTCCCTCACCTCCAACATTCTCTGCAGAGGGCTCAGCTTGCCTTATATCCTGGCAATGGACCAGAGGACATAAATCCACTGTAACTCTTTTAATCTGTCTCTGATAAATCCCCTGCTTACTATCTTCTGGAACATTGTGCATGGTCTCTAAAAGCCTCATTTTGCTTATAGCACATACATATGCCAGCTGACAAGCAATCATACAACTGACACTGCAACAAACTAAATATTATCTGACTAAAATATCCCTGGGGTCCTCTTACTTCACAGTGAGTTTAACATGTTTAGTTATGTTTCCTAACCTCCTGCTGCCGTGAAATAATTTTATGATTTTTCTTCATTTAACTCCCTTGTACTGGAACACTCATCATTGCCTCTCTCTAGCATGAGCTTGCTTTTCTATCTCGGTGTATTTCTCATCTCTTCATTCAAAAAAACCTCTCTTCTTTCTACCATTTTTCTTCGCCCTGCTGCTCAAGCGGTGGCGATCTTCCACAAGTGTGAAGCTGCCTTATTCACCTGCCTCAGCACAGGGCCACTCTTCGTCTGACACTGGTGTCTGACACAGTGTGCACAGTTCACATTTGAAAAACAGTCATTTCTTTAAAAAAAAAAAAAATTAATACCATACCTTCTTCAACCTAGCCACTAGATTACCATCGCTGACAGAGGGAAGGCATACAACTGACAAGTAAATGTATTCATCCTTACTGGCAACAGAAAACTAATATCTTATTCATCTATTCAAAGAAAAAAAAAAAAGAAAAAGCCTTATTCAACCCTGAAAAGAAAGTTTTTGTGAGGCTGCATCAGATTCTTCTATTCTGCCAGTGTCTACAGCACATAAAAATTCAGCCCTATGTTCATTCCTTACCCTCGGATTTCTTTTTCCTCCTGCCTACTAAGTAACCCAGATATTGGCCTCTAAATCTCTTAACAGCCGGTTTCCTGCAGTTTTAACCGCTTAAATATCATTAACTTGGGAGAAAAGTAAACTGAACTGTGCTCTAAGCCGGTGCAGTTATCTCTGCAAAAATAAAGGAGGAGGAATCGCACCACCGTCTGGGCTCTGTTGCTGGGGTATTCAGGCTAAAACAGAACTGAAGCAGGAGGGCAAATCTCTCGCATCAGATTTTGAGAGGATAGAAAAATCAGAGGCCTGAGTTCATCCAATCAGCTCAACACAGCACGTTTCATTGAACTTGAAAAGTAATTTCTTGGTCCCCTTACGATGTGTCAGCAACTCTAGAAATATGGCAGCTGTGGCTTTTTGAAAAAGGCAAGAAAAAGGACTTTTAGCTAATGCTTCAGAATATACATCACCTGACTGCTTTATTAGAAAATATTAATAATTTCCCATATTTTACTTAATTCATAAAACATTCCCTCTACCTCCAGAGTATAAAAGATCAGCGACTTCAATAAGAGTTTCAGAAATTATACATCAAGTTATCTCCTAGGTCACCCATAGCATATCTGCATTATCTTTAAAGGATTCTCCTGGGCAGAGCGGATACAGCTCCTTGCCCTCACAGCCCAGCGACATCTCCTTAGGAAGAGGACACCGTGCAGAGAAGACTGAAAAGTCTGGCTACTTATCTGCTGCAATAGGACTGTCTCAGGCAAGCAAGTGTCGTGGTTTAACCCCAGCCGGCAACTAAGCACCACGCAGCCGCTCGCTCACTCTCCCCCCACCCCTGGGATGGGGGAGAGAATCAGGAAAAAAACCTTGTGAGTTGAGATAAAGACAGTTTAATAGGACAGAAAGGAATGAAAAACAATGATAATGATAATAATAATATGACAATAGTAATACTAAAAGAATTAAACTATACAAAGCAAGTGATGCACAATGCAATTGCTCACCACTCGTTGACCGATGCCCAGTTAGTTCCCGAGCAGCGATCCACCCTTCCCAGCCAACTCCCCCAGTTTATATACTGGGCATAATGTCATATGGTATGGAATATCCCTTTGGCCAGTTTGGGTCAGCTGTCCTGGCTGTGTCCCCTCCCAGCTTCTTGTGCCCCTCCAGCCTTCTTGCTGGCTGGGCATGAGCAGCTGAAAAATCCTTGACTTAGTATAAACACTACTTAGCAACAACTAAAAACATCAGTGTGTTACCAACATTATTTTCCTACTAAATCCAAAACACAGCACTATACCAGCTACTAGGAAGAAAATTAACTCCGTCCTAGCTGAAACCAGGACAGCAAGTTAAGTAACACGCGCCTTAACACACGTGAAGCCTACAGACAGACACCCACAGCACCTACACTACAAATCATCACATCACGTCTGACCAACTTTACAAGCCATAGGGTTGAATGCATCTATACAAAAGGCCTTTCTGCCCACTATACATTGGGGTTAAAATGTTTTCACTTATCTATAACAACTGTTGGAAACTTCCTTCAATTACTGTCTCATAACTAGTAGGGAACTGCCCAGAAGCCCACAGTATTCATAGATCTACCCTGATGCAGAATACAGAGGGTAAAAAACCCAAACAGCCCACACATACAATACCACATCCAGTGCCTACCCAGCCCTGATGCTCAAGTTGTTGACCAAAAACCATAAAGCATTTTGGTAAGTACAGGAGGCACAGTGTGCAACTCCCATGCTACATAAGCCATCTATGAGGCAAAAGAATACATAAACTTATTCTTCTTGAAATGATAATGACCATAAGGCGTCATTTCTCACCCAAGCCGTGCTCCCAACAGTAAGACTGGGCTAGCTTAAGGGACAGCTTATTTAATCACACCCAATGATTTATCTAGGGCAAAGCAATAATAAGCCACTACTTTGAACTAAAATTCTATGATTTACTTGGATGTGGTCAAAATACTAATTTCACGTTACACAACACACGTTTCACATTACCCACATGATGTGGGTTACATGTTTTAACTTGTACCCTTTGAAAATATGAATGAACAATCATTTTAATGCTTTGAGTATATAAGCCAACTAAAAAGGTTGGTAAAGGTAAACACAAACTGTACCAAGCAACACTTCCTCGGCTTTTTTTAAGATCAGTTTATTCTCTCAACCCAGAGCACAGTTCAGACAACACCCACACAACATGTCTCATTAGCTTAATCAGGAGCCGTCTTCAGGGTTTGCTCTCAGACAGCAAGTAAACACCATGAAGCTCAGCTACTCTTTAACCTTGTGAACTGCACTTCTGAAAGTTTGCTGCATTTAAAAAAGAAAACGTGCCACCTTGGTGCTCTGGATTGCAGCTTCTCGAGCAGAGGCTTGTCATACGCTGGCACTCAAATCCCGTATAAACATCAGTGCAGGCTGGCAGAGAAGACCATGAACCATCCCTCTGTGCCTGGGATCCTGTTCCTCGAGACCCAGATATGGTGAAGAAAAAATTGGATGCTTAAGAACCAGGTGCAAGGACCACATCAGGCAGGTACAAGACTATGGTGCTTTACCACCATTCCAGTCGCACCTTCACCTTGGGCTTCCCAACTCCAAAAAAAGACATTTAATAAATACTTTTGAAAAACAAGCTCTCATTGACAACTCCTCCGGATATTTTTATTGATCATATAAATATCCAGTCTCATTCTGAACCCTGATAAATTCCTGACCTTGCCAGTTTTCTGATGGAAATGAATCCCATTGCTTTTTTCATTGCTTGAAAATGTATTTTCTTTTATCAGTTTTTAATTTGCCACCTTTCAGCTTCATTGAACATCTTTGTTCTTGCATTGCACAGACATGGAAAACAACAGCTCCCAAACAACTTCTCTAAACCATTCATTCATTAGACTCTGCGCTTTCAACTTGTCACCTCTTATTCAACTACTTTTTAAGGTAAACAAGTCCAATTTTCAGTTTTCCAGCATAACTGCTTTGCCAATCTTTCATACTCTTATCACCCGTTTCTGACTGCTACTCTCATTCTGCAGCATCCTTAGCTGAAGTGGGTTGATGAGGAATAAATGAAGAGAAACAGTGAAGATGCACCGCAAGTCACTGGTCCCTTCCCCACCTCTCTCTGTAACGGGTACACCCTCACCGAGCTCCTGGCTGGCTAAAGAGCTCATGATCCCGATGTCTGCTGCCCATCAAACTCTTTCACATACAAGTTACCGACAGACCCCACTCCACCAGCACGTCCCCACATGCGAGGACCCCCTAACTGCGCTCAGTGCCAACTACACAGGTTGGCAAACACCTACTGCGCAACAACTTCAGAGGGCTCAGCCCATCGTCCGAGAAGCAGGACAAGATGCTCTCCCAAAAGCTGCTGAGCCAGGGGATGGCAAAAGCCCAGCGATTTGCAGTTTGGGAACACAGCAGGCAATAACCTCCTCAACCACACCTAGCAGAGAACAGAAGAGAAGAGGATGCATATATACTCCCAAGAAAGAACCTCCAGCTCTTGTGACAACAGCCCACATACAGATTTCCTCAAATTTTAAACATTTCAGAAATGAAACTATTACCTTAAAATAGCCTACAAGTTAGTAGATGTAATATTAATATTAGGTGCCACTCAGTGAACACCTTCCTTTTACAGTGTCACCAGAGTGCTGGTTAATTCACGCAGACAAAAACGACGTTCCTTTCTTTGTTCTCCCTCCACTGCCTCTGCAATATTAAGTCAACAAAATCTTTCCTCAAAACCACACTGACATCAGGAATGTTATGCTCAAACCATTAGACAAAATGTGAAGCACTGAAGTCATGCTTCATTAAAAACAAGTGGAAAAATCAGTTTACCGGAAGAAAAACATTATTTAGGAAATATATGCATTATATACATCTGAAAGAGAATGATGATTAAATGTATAAGACCAAAACATTCATCAGTCTTTTAATTAATATTTGACCACAAAATTATGCACACTCCCATTTC
This sequence comes from Gymnogyps californianus, assembly GCF_018139145.2. Classification (NCBI taxonomy): domain Eukaryota; kingdom Metazoa; phylum Chordata; class Aves; order Accipitriformes; family Cathartidae; genus Gymnogyps; species Gymnogyps californianus. Next base: position 6,003,904 of record NC_059485.1, on the reverse strand, counting down.
TTTATATTCTATTTTCAACAAAACCACATAGCAATAAAGAGCAGAACAATAGTATAAAAAAATCTACTTTGTTGCAAGCTAAAACCATTGGTTTGCTTTCATACTAATGAACTGCCACGTATTAGAGAACAAAATGGACTATCAGCTTTTCTACTTCCGGGCACAACTTCATCAAAGTGAATAGAATATGGTATGATCACAGAAATGATTGTCAAAAGAAAAGACACAGTAACAGAGGGAAGAAGTCTCTCCCTGCCACATAACATCACGGCAAGAGCTGGTAAATAGCAGACAGTTAATGATGACCTCCTACTTCCATACTGCAACACACCCACAATGAAGAACCTTCTGGATAACTTGGAGGCACTCAAGTTGAAATTTAGCCTTTCCTATGTTCCACATACCAGAAAGACAATCCAAAGGACACCCAATCCACCATCGGCAGAATTACCGAATTTTTAGTTTGCAATCAAGTAACTCCTCAAGAAGACAAAAAGGTGAGAACAGACCCATTTGCACAGCAATATTTAAGCATACAACACTTATCACTAAATTTGTCCCATCTCTGGAAAAAAGTCCATTGTGATGTGTCAGGAAATACTATCAGTGCTATTTTTATTATTCTAAAAAAAAAAAAGTTTAAAATGAAGTCACATATCTGTTGCTATATTTGGTTCTTCTGCTATGTTTCGTTCTTCTGCTTCCATTTGTGAAATACCATTATATTATTTAATAACATGCCTTTCTCTCTAAGTGCCTTACAATAAACCTGGCCAGAACTCTCCTGACTTAGTACAATCTTTCTCAAATACAGCTTTATCTTACCAATGAATGTTATATGAGATGACGTCACGTTCAATATAGTCTATTATCAGCAATAGACAGACTCAGACTTGCACAACAGTTGAGGTTTGAAAGCTGGTCTGGAGATTGTCTACCCCAACCTCCCCTGCTCTCCTGGATCCCCCTTCTCTCCAGGAGCATATTCCATGGGATTCTTCCGAGCAGGTTCATGAACAGATCAAACTCCGCTCTCCTGAAGTCCAGGGCTGCGATCCTGCTGTTTGCCTTGTTCCCTTCTCTCAGGACTCATTTTAAACTACTTTAACAGCATCCTTACCATTCCCCTTAGGTTGTTCAAAAAAGCCTCCACAATCAACATAAAATCACTGGATACCACAAACACAAAAAAGGTTGGTTTAGAGATGAAGGGAAGACAAAAGGTAACAAGAACAAATCGTTCAGCTAGAATTTATGACCACTTCACAATCCCTCTCCTCAACTTCTTCCAAAAAGCTGTTCCTATTTTGCTTGCAAGTATTATTCTTCAGACTTGTCCCTATTATTTCACCTCCAATAACAACATACATGAGCTCTACCACATTAAAAGAAAGCATGACCACTGTATTGTTTTTGTCAGTGCAGTCTCAAAGATGCTACCCATGATTACTAATTCACTAGGACTCTTCAGCTTACTGAGGGTAAGAACAGAAGCACCCAAAAAGCAGCAAGTGGTAAGTTTCTGCCTCTGTCTTCCTGTGCGCATCAAGGATGCTGAACACACGCACAAACAAAATCAACAATCAAGGCTATGCAAAAGACTTGTTGTGCAAAATACCTGCCTCAAGTCCATGGAAGAAGTAGTGCAAATTTTACAGCATATGTCAAATCTTTTCAACTTTTTCCCTGAATCAAATTAGTTACTAATGAAACAGTTTATGATTAATACTCACTTAAGTCAAGAAGTAAATTGGGGAAAAAGCTATTAGTTGAACATGAGCAAATCAGACTCGCTCCAGATATACATAATGAAATGTGCATATGTGAAGAAAATACTATTGCTGTATTTTTAGAAGTCTTCCATTTCTGAACACACTCTGTATTAGATCATCACATAATATCCTCTAGTGGCACTTCTGAAACATGATGCAGAAGGTACAAGCAGTTCTGAAACATGATGCAGAAGGTACAAGCAGTTGATGCACTTGCAAAATACATATGTACCTTCTAATGATGTACTTTCTAATGATCTAAATACGTGAAGTCTCACAAAGGCATGCATGTATCTCACTGGCCACATACACAGGGCTCCAACAGAGAGCTCCATTCAGAGAAATATTGATCCCATCCATTTCAGGCTCGCTTGCCGAGACCAGGCTGGCTCGCAGGCTCTGTCATTTGGATTTCCCCCTCGGTCCAAGGCGGCAGCACACAGAGGAGCTATGGTCATGGAGGGAGGAGAGGGCAAACCACAGTTCACCAGTCCTGTCTGTACTCTGAGCTGCTGGGGCAGCGCATTGGAAGAGTGAACAGAACAGAAAATATTGGCTAGAAATGATCTCCTAAGCCTATAAGCACAATACTAGGCAAAAATTTATTACCTTTTCCTCTAGAGCAGTCTTTTACATATTTGAAGATATGTTTCTCCACAGTATTCGCTAGTGTAATTCTTCACTCTTTCCTCTTACTTTTTACCATTTCACTAGATAGTTAATAAATATCCATTCATCTCCAGAAACTGAGAGGAACCACTGTAGTATCTCTCACACAGAGTTATCCAGACCTGACTGGAAGGAGAGCCAAGACTGAATGAGACGAGAATTAAGGACAAGAAATCGCTTTGTAATTGAAAACTCAGGGCCAGTCACCATGACGTAAAATGCAGGAGACTTGCAGAGCCATACTAAAAATCAAAGCAGAGAAGAAATGTCTGTGGTCTAATAATGGCTCAGGCCCCAAATTTTATTAATATTCTGTACTTGCACATCCCACAGGTTACCCCACATACCTAATTTTAACACCGACCCCTAGAAGCTTTGAATTTAGAAACAAATATGGTACTAATTGAAAACCCCTCCTCGTCAAGCCTGTGGCGTAGATTGTATAAAGACCTGTTTCTCCAGGGGACACAGAATGGAAACTGTAACTGTAATTTAGGTTTTGAATGCATCGAAAAGGAAGAAAAAAATACTGTCAGTTCAGTATGTTCAGCATGTATGAAGGAGGAAGACATGAAAAGAATAAATAGCTTGAAAACTAGGGAGCTCTGAAGTTTTCATCTCAAAAGAAAAAAAAAAAACTTTACACAATTTTAAAAACTTCAGAGGAACACAATCAAATAAAGGAATTAATCTCCAGCTGAAGTTTATCTGCTTCTAAAAGAACGTACCTATTCAAACATCTTTTTCTTTATCAACAGTTTAATACTATAAACAAAAAAACCCCAGCAGCATAACAAGTGAAATTTTTAGAGAGAGCTTCTCCCTGTCTCCTCCTGTGGTACCAAAAGGCAAACAGCTGCTCACTTTCTGCATCACACGTGCCATTCTCACACTGGCACACAAATGGGTTTTCTGACAAGCCAAACTCTAATATTAGATACCGCTCTTATTAGCTCAGATCAGAGAGTGTGCTGTTAAACCCTGCAGGTACCACATTCTGCAGAGGTTGCTCTCTTTATTTCACAAATCATATGTAATTGCCTCTTTAATATCAGCCACTGAATTGAGTTGAACACTATCATTCTTCTCTAAATTAAACATTCCTGCACTTCAAACATATATATTTCATACTTAAAGAATACTTTTTACAATAAAAGTACTTCAAAAGCTTAGAATTGAAGTTATTAGACAATTTAACCCACTGATACAAACAGCAGAGGGAAAAGCAAAGCCACTCCTCCCATGCTCCAAACAGCAATTTCTTTTTCACTAGCCACATGAAGAAACAGGGGGTCTCTGAAGTGGTTTTAAATTCTTATGTTTGAATGAACTGTATGTGATTGATATGGCTGTTACTTGTAACACCACAGGAGCGTGTTATAAATAACTTGGTGTTATCTATAAGCGTTGTGTTGTTTTGCACACCAGCGCAGCCCGAGAGGCACGGCATCCCACAGCAAACGCCAGCTGCGAGAAAAGTTTTTCTGTAATGTTTGCACAAACTTATGCACATGCTAGCCTAAGTTTGCTAGCAATTGCTGGAGGTTGGCAGAAACCACGGCACCGGGGACGGGCACACGCCTGCGCGGGCATCGCACACACGGGGCTCAGCAAGTGCAAATAGGTGAGATGGGAAACAAATACGAGCTGGGCTTGCTTCTGCTTTCAATGTTAAGAAAATTCATGTGGTCTCTACTGTGTCTGTTACCAGAACATTTTAAACAGCCACGAGGCTGCTGACCAAGAAATGACAGCCTGTCTGTGCTGGGTGGTTAAAGCAATCATTAAGCACTTGCTTAGCGTGGACCTGGAGCTCGCTGAAAGGGGAGGACAGTTACTCATCACTAATGCTTACTTTCACACCACTCTCCTACTAAGCTTGCTAACGGTCTGGCATGCTAATGGATAATTCAGGATTTTTTTTTTTTCCTTTCTTCTCATCTACAGTCTTATCCGCTACGTTAGAACTGATTTAATTACTGCTAAATCATCTCCAACAATGTATGCCAAGTCTAGCCTTGAATTGCTTCAAGAGGTGTGATTTTATCCCTTAGTATCTCCTGCTTTTTCACTTATTGTGGGAATAGTTAAACTGCATTTCTCCAATTTGCTTTTTAAATGGAAAAGATTACTGTCAAGAGGTGCAAGTTTCATATTTCCCTGCCACTTACAGATGACATTAGTCTCTTCCTTGTTCATACCTACTGAAACAATGCCGTCTCCTGGCATGTCGACTTTAAAAAGTAAATGCAATTGAAGTTTTCACCATGCAGCTCACAAAGAAAGATATCTGCACATTATAATTGATTCCTCTTCTGATCTCACTGGTTAACAGAAATAATTGAATTTGGCACCCTTTTTAACACATTCACATATTCCTTTACGGTGAACATACTCCCTGCTTTTGTCCTTGGTCTCATTTTCAAAAACTTTTATCTTTAGTTCGCCAATCTAGCACAAGCAAGAGACTCTCCAGTCTGGGAAAACTGGAGCAGAGACAATTAAGACAGGAGAGAAGCAGGAGGAAAAATGCAGTATAATATATGCAAAAGCAGATGTCTTATGAGGACACTGTTATAAGTAACTTGTTCATGGAACTCTTCCACTTAGCAGTACAGAAGTGTAGGACTACCTTTAGGTTTTTATGCTGCACTCTTTAGCAGTCAATCTTAAAAGCAGCCTATTATGGAAGTTCAGCATCACCACCTCCATTTTCCAGAAGGGGAAACTGATGCCCCGCAAGATGAAGTGGTTGTGGTCATTCAGCAGCTTAGAAGAACTGGGCTAAAACACAGACCTCTTTCAAGTCTCTGTCTGGGGATCTTCCCAGTGATTAGGTCATTCTTATCAAAATGAAAAAAAAAAAAAAGTGTTTATCAACTACACCCCAGCTCTGTTTAGGAAAGGGTTGCCACCATTGTGCAGCCACTTCTGAGATGCTGCCTCTCCTGAAGTCACACCAGAGAAAGGCAAAAACAGAAAGAAACAGTAAAAGAAAGTAGAGATGTTAACAAGTATGAATATTCCCAAGTGTTCCTGTTACACGTGCTCCAAATTCTCGACGTGCCGAAGTCATGAAAGACGGAGGGAGGTCTAATTCCTTTCTAATTATTTTTGTAGAAGAAATGATCAGTACCTACCAGAATCAACCAAAATATGGCTTTGAATTGTAGGAATAAAAGAGGAAATACGAAGATGCTGCTTTGTGACACTGCAAGGAGACCAACCCTCTAGAGATGAAAATCAACAGTTCTACCTGTAGCCACTGACACTTTGTCCTGTCCCTCGTATGAGCAAAGGAACTCATACAAAGAAACCATTCACAAGCAAAAAGCTTCTCACTTTCTTCTAGAGTTAGCTTTCTGCTGATTTAGCTTCAGAAACTTCATTTTCAAACCAGTTCTAAGCAAAGAAAATGACCAGAGCATTTAGTTTGGGAAGGGAAGAAGGGAAGAGGGACCATCCCTTTCACAGCGACATGTTGGATAGGCTTAGCTGTGCTGTGAAACACTGCATGTCAAGTGGAAAAGCACAAGTTTTAGGTCACAAACCCAGAAATGACTTCCAGCAGCACAAAGCCAAAGACTTCCCTGTAATCTGCACTTCACACACAGGCGAGGAAAGAAACCATTCCTGATCTCACAGCCATAAAAAAAGCCATCCTTCAGCAAAACTGAACAGAGCTACATTTGCAGGCTAACTCGTCAAGCTGCTGAATTTATATGCAGCAACAGAACCATGTAAAGATCAAATAAAATTAATTCTGTCAAATAACAAATTAATTGTCCATGCCAACCTCTAACGTCTCCATCATCAAATGAACTTCCATGTTATTTACCCACCACAACTTCCCACGGGGAAGGAGAAAGACAGCTGCTGAGATTAAAGAACGAAACAGAGGAGCCTCCTAGACAAAGGATCTTTTCATTTTCTAAATGATTGCTCTACTCCAAAACGTCTTATGAGAAATAATGTTTTTTTTTTTATTCTTTTAACAAGACCAAGATACAAACTGCCTGATTTGATGCTGCTACTTCATTGTCTCAGAACTGAATGCAACAACTTCTAGTGGTAAGGAGAGATAGGCTCATGTAGAAATAATGTTCCCATTACAAGAAAAATAAATTGTCAACAGACCTAAGAAAGTGTATTTTTCTCATTTTTTATTTTTTGAGGCATGGATCACTGTAGTTCTCACCTTATTTGTTGACAACAGGAACATTTTTAAAAGGCATAAGATGACAACAACAAAACCCACTTTACGGTAAAACTAGGCTATAAATTCTTTCAAAAGACCAGAAAAGTGACACATGCTGCCAGATCCCCACTGCTCTTATTTTACAATCTTATTTTAATGCCTCTAAAGCAGTCAAAATCGTCCAGTTTGACCACACCAAAGAATACCTCTCAAAATCATCATCTAATGGACAAGTGTTTCTGGGAAATAAAAGAAAGCTTTCTCTAACAGCAATGTCAACACTCCATCCCACTTAAACAATCTACTTCTGTGCCTGAGGACTGCCCAAGCTTAGGAAACCAGCTCATAACAAAGAGCTGATCCATTTAATCCTGGAGAAGTCCTGGGAAGAGAAAGGCAAAAGGGGAGAAGACAGCCCTCACAGAAGATTTGGAGAAACTCAGGTCTTTGACCTGATCAATCCGACAACTCACTATTTTTGATCAGGCAAGCAGTAGTAAAAGATACAAGAGATCTCTTACTTAGACAGAAGTCTAAGTGCTTTGTCACACAACATACAATGCTTACTTGAATAGGGTTTTAAAAGGTTATTACTTGCAGAGTTGTCATGGGATAACTGCCCAGTAACATCTTTCAATTGTATTGGGATATCTTCACTACAGAGCCAAGAGCAGGACTGTATACTGTGTTCGAACTTGTCAGACTTACAGTGGTCAAGAGTTCTCTAGATTACAGAGTGGTCCTACCCAAGTTCTGACCTGAATGTCCCTGCAGCCACAGAGGAGAGCAAAAACTTGTGCACAGCAAAACGACGGGGCATGACCTGGAAGAAGTCTTACAAAAATGAGCACGATCTATCAAACAGGGATTTAATTTATCCTAGCTGCAATGTTTTTCTACACAGAGATTAGGAGCAACAGAGTCACTCTTCCAAAGCAGAAACAAAATAACTTTTAGTTAAGAAATAAAGCAGATGGTCCATGTAGATTAAAGAGTAGGTACACTGCAGTGCAACAGCACACTGCTGCGCACAAATCCCACAGTAATTACAGCAGCAGCGTTATTTCACTAATGATGCTATGCCTGTGAACTGGGACAAATTAACACAAAGACACACATGCTGGTGACTTGCAGCCCAAGGGAAAGTGAATATGATGGAGACACAGACATTTAAAGGAATCACAACAGATTCAATGCTGCAAGGTACAGGCAAGCAATATGCAGCCCCAACAAAAAAGGAATATGGGAAAGGATGTGTTCCTCATCTGTCCTAGATTTGCATGAAAATTGACGTTCTCCCTAGAGACTACACAACGGATCTTTCTCATCCCACTTCTATTTCAGCATCTTTACTGTTAGTCCACTTTCCTCTAACTTCTGGAAAGGCTGGAGATCAGAATCACTGTCACTGGGATACGTCCTCAGTCAGGCTGAAACAGCATTACCTGGCCCATGGGCTACTTTGGTCCAAGTGTGAACTTCCATAAAGCAAAACCATAACAAACTATATCACCTGCATTGACATTTCACTTCCAAACATCATGAACTACCAGAGCAGTTAGTCCAGGGCCTTATGTCTAATGAACGCTGCACAATTCTCCCAGCGTTGTGACGTACAGGAGGACCTGAGGGGTGTCCAGCACACCTCCAGCCACCGAGCAATCCAGCTCACACACTCACTGCTCTGCACACACATCCACGTAAAGCAAAAGTGCAGCCTGGGCTCTGCTTTATACCCACAGCAATGCCAGTGTGCTCCAGTTCAAAGTATTACTAAATCCAAGTCAGAGGAGGGTGGGGGAATGTGAGCCCAATTTCGGGAAAAAACAAGAAAAAGCCATTTGAGACAAAACCATGAATCCCCACTCAAACCAGTCCCTGATTTAAGTAACATGACACAACCTACATCATATCTGAAGAGGTGTGGCAGCTAATATCCCATGCCAATGATTTCAGGCTGTTCAGCCTGTCAGTAGTGGCTCGTTTTCTCGGACCTCTGGGGATAGAGGTGCAGTTTGTAATGTGGCTTATTGGATGTTATTGATGCTGACTGTTTCCGGGCTTCAAGATTTGGCAGGCAGTAAGAGTTTTCCTGGTCTGGACCAGTGGAGAGCAATTCAATATTATTTTGTACTTTGGATGATTTTAAGCTAATGAAGGTCCTATTCTTTTTTATAACTCCCCATGCAAATGTTAATTTTTAATAAACTTTGCCCAAGTAGGATTTAAAGCTTATCTCACAAGACATATTTAGAGCAGTGCCATGGTGAAGTAATTCTGGGAAAAAAATATGTGCGGCTGAAAATAGGATATTTCTGCATGCTTGCTTTAAAGTCTACCAAGAGTTTTCTGCACAGACTGACTTGTCGTCAGACTAGTCGTTGCACAGGACTGGAATTATTAATTAACAGTCAAAACCTGTGCCTCTCAGGCATGCTGCAGATGAACTCCATTGTCACCGCGAGCTCTGCACTTTGCATCAGTGATGCAGGAAGGCTGGAGGTAGTAGAGAGGGTGGGAAGAGCAGACAGATTTTGTTTAAACTTCACACGGCTGGAAAGGTTAATCTGATGCTAACAGGCAGCATGTTGACTGAGCAAAAGGCTTTAGTATCATCAGTCTTTCTCTGATGATGGGGATAGGAGCTGCCCTGATGAAACACATGCAGAGTCTGCAACATCTTGTGGGCTAGCACGGGCCATGCTGCCAAATAAGCAGGAAAGAGGACCACTGTGCTTGGCTAGCATCCAACTGAAGAGGGCTTTAAAAAGTTGCTGTTGCTGAGGGACAACATAGAGCTTGTTACATATCTGTGCTCAAGACCTTATAATTAATTCAAAATAATTAAGCTTAATTATGTGAATGGCAGAAAGACTTCTACGTATCGTTTTCAAAACCTGTTGAAGAGTCTCTTCGAATCTATAACCCCCGCAGCCTTGTGTTTTATTCTATCAGAAGTTAATTAAGAGAGAGAGAGTTTCAAAATGTATTAAGAGCTATCACACATCTAGGGGTCATTTGCACTGAAGACAGGAAAACACATTAATGGGAAAGCTGCTGCAAGCATCTGAGCTTTCTTTGCAACATTCACAGATGCAAGGACAGAACTTATGACCTCTCTTTTCTATCAGAGCCATTCAGAAAGCTAATGCACAGAAAACACTGTCCTATTGAATCAGACCCTCTTTAGTCCTTTCATTTGCTAATTTTTTATATATATATTTATATATATGTTTATAAGACTGTAAGTGCTGTGCATCACTTCTTCCCCCACAATACTACTATTGTCAGCAATTGCATTCAACCGGTACATAGAAGTTTCCATGAGGGAAGAAAAAAAGGCTGGAGATCTCTCTCAAGCATCAGGATTTACCTTATATTTCACAGCTTTCTTAGCACGTCTCATCAGGAAATGAATCCTTTGACTTCGGAAAATCATCCTTTCCTGGGCACAGGTCATCAACAGATGGTAGCATATAGAAAAAAATGCTGCTTCTGAAATATTCATGTTGTTTACTGCTCTAGGTTGCTCCTTTGCTTCCTATCTTGAGGGAAACCCAAAAATTAAAAACAAAAATCTAATTTCGGTATTAGGAGTCTTGCCGTGCTGCCTGGTTTGCTCTACTTAAGTTCCAGAAATCAAACTAACATAAAATTTTAATTAAAAAAAAGCCAATGTAGTGACAAAAAAATTTTTCCTCATTATTTGAAACTCTTCTTTTCATCTGTATCTGTAAAATCACCTTCTGCTCCCAACATCCACGTACATCACGAAGAATCAGAAAGTCTGAAGGAAAGGATGCAGAATGAAGGCCCTGTGACCCACAAATCAGACATATACCGACACTGGAGAATTTTAGTTCTCAAAAAAGGTTTATGTTCTCCTCCCAGCAGCAAAGCAACTGTTGCATTGCAACTAAATATCTCACAGAGATTCGTATATTTACAGGTGCCAGAAAAGGGCTATTAAAGAAAGCAGCAAATATGCATGCAATACCTGAAAAACTGACAAGTACTTTTTCTTCTCAATTCTTTTCTAGTAGATTGCATTGTCTGTGGAAAAATGTTCAACCTTAACTATTCATCACCACTGAAAATACACGTATTCTCAAGCCCACGTAACCTATTAAACAATTGCCCCTTTTTGGCTGAAGTGGTCTTGATTGGGTTTCTAATTTTTCTCACTCACTTTTTGCACATTTTTGCTTTTTAATTCAAGTAAAATCTCTCAGATGTGTTATAGAAAAATGTCAATAGACTGATGAAAAATTAAACCTCACTTTAAAAAAAATTAAAGCTCCACTAGACATGACCTTGTATGAGCTTAGACCTCAGGAAGGTGGTAAGAATGAACGCCTATAAGCACCAAAAAAAAGTTTGCTGTTTATGTTACATTGTCAGGTTTGAAAATTTCCCATCTTCTTACATCTGTAGCAGATCACAGTGCAGCTGCACGTCCTTTTGACGTTTCTTCACAGCATCCATCCACTCTGAGAGGCCACAGGCTGCAGCAGGTGGAGAACGTGAAAGATACAAGACGGAAAAATGTACGTATTTAACAGAAGATACCTATAAGGGATGTGTCTCCAAAGGCTGAGAGTTCACTCCTTTTTGAAAAACAGCTTCTTCTAAGATTTCTAAGAGTGGTTAGTGCAAATATTTTGAAAGTCTTGGCCAAAGGCTGAAATTTTCCCCCTGCTCTCTCCTCTGTGCAGCCACTCAGAAAATTACTTTGATTTTTTCAAGCACCATCCATCCCAATCAACTACAGCAGAGTTGATGTCCTAATCCCTGCTTGGAGAGCACTTCTGCACTGTGTGACCTTACAAATTTGGGGGTGACTAGAATCAGCTCTAGTCCTGGTGACTAGACCTACCCCCAAGGGGCTATCATTGCTCCCTTCCTAGCAGTAGCTCCAAACTGAATTATTTAGTGAGACAGAGTGTACCACATGATGTGGCTCCAATACAGTCTCAAAATAGACCAATTGTTTTGACTGAATAAAGAGACCATTTGTTAGAGAGCAAAAAAGGTCTGGATCTCTTTCTACAACAATGTAACACAGAAAAAAATTCTCCTTTGAGCATGTGGCAAGATACAATTGAAGAATTCCACATGATATACAAAATAAAAACCTCCCTCATGCGAAGTACAACATAGATGAAAGGGAAAAAAAGTGTATATATTATCTATAGACACACACACACACACACTTATATCACTGTTAGGAAAAGCTTGAGAGTAGTTCTCTGCTTTTGTTAAATGTTTTCATATTTGCCCAAAACCAATATTGCACACACAAAAATCAGAAGTCTTACCACTTGTGCAAGAGAGATGAGCTTTACAAATTAAAATACTATTATTTTTTATTTTTTTTTTTAAGCATCGGTTCTCGTTTCTATTTGTCAGAGTTCCTGAAAGCAGCATCGTGTTGGCCCTGCCAGGGACAGGCAGCCCAGGCAGGGACCGTACAAGTTATCTGCTCCACATGTGGCTCCTTTCCTTTCGACTACCACACAGACGTCTCCCATCTTCAATAAATTCTGAGTGCTCAGTGTCTTTTCTGCTGGCAACCATATCACAGTCCCCCAACCACACTTAGCAATAGGATTTAGTCAGCAGAGACACTGAAACAATATTGGTTTCCTCTGCTACGAGGAACCAAGTACAACATATTACACTCTGAATTATTCAGACCTCCACAGGCCTGGGTAACAAGCCTTTAGCAACATCTAGACACCAGGGACAACATTTTCCCTGGTGTGGCTCAGATGATGTTAGCAGAACCACAACAGGGAGAAATTCAGCCTTAGGCTTATTGCACGGCAGCATTTCATCTTGGTCAGCCCCACCAGGCTCGCTAAGGAGAGGATCTGGAATATCAAGCACAAGAAAAAACCTCAAACACCAAAATCCCAAGGCATCTCTCGCCTGACATCCCTTTCACAGCATCTGTTTAGAAGGCTGTGCTACAAAGCCGTAAGCATGCAGGGGATCACTCGTGACTTTTCAGTGTGGATGACCTCCTCCCCCTGCCTGCCCCCAACTAAGTCTCCTAAAGGTATTTCCCTCTCCCTCATCTTTAACTCTTTCACAAAATGTCACATTGATTTTCAAGGCCAAAGAACAGCCGTCTGACATCTTAGAGTAAAACCATCATGTTTTCCACTAGGAAAACCACAAAAGACTGAAGCGAAGAAAAAGACTAATGCCAAATAGATGTTTCACAAAGGTCACATGAAACACAGGGACTCTGGCCTCAATGGCAGCCCATGGTAAGACCATGTCTTGTTTTGCTAAGCTAGTCACTTCGTATTTCACTTGCACATTGGGGAACAAAAAGCTGCAGGAAACAAATCTGTCTTTGACTGCCCTTGGTCCTTGGAAGCTTAATTACCTTCAGTACCCTCAAACTATCTGGACTGCCTTCAGCAGCTGAAAAAACTCTTTACCTATGCTCAATGATACAGATGGGTTTGATAGTTTTGTTTAAAAATGCAGACAGCAAGTCTTCTCATTTTCCTAAAGCATTAAACTCCCTCTTGAAATGTAACCTGGGATCAATTTTATTTCATCTGTTATGTAGTAGTTTTAATAAAGTGTTAAAATGGAAGACATTGAAAAACTACACAAGAAAATAATCCTCTGAAATAATGTGAAAATGGAATGGGCAAATAATAATGCAACTGGAGCAGAAAACTATTACATTCATTCTCGGTTTGCTCACACACCGAGCACCTACTCTGCTTAATCTTTCCAAGAGAAGGCAACAGTAGACACCAGTCCCCACCACAGTCTCTGCTCCCAGGTTTGTACTCCTAGTAAAACTACTCATTACTTCTGCAGAAAAGAAGTTTCTTCTTTAGAACAAGGCAGACAAAAAAACCCCTTAAATCTGTCTATTTATAAAACTGCTTATGTAAAGATACTATAGTGAATGAAGTATTAAATTATGCAGTGCGAGATGTAATAGAGTGAATTATATTCAGTAAGATCACACACTACTGAAAATATGCAAAAAGCAGTGCTGCTGACTGCTACACTGCTGCTTCCACTTCCAAGCTAAACACACACACATATATATTGCTCATCTCATTATTTTCTACTGTTTCCATGTGTGATAACATGCCCAATGCTGACACTTCTCCTATTCTCCCTGGCAGACCCTACATTAGCATGTAAATAGCTGGCAGATAGGAAGAAATGAAAGCAAGGAAGAGCTCTTTAATTAACTTTAATCCTCTGAAAATCCATACGGCAATCTGTTCTGACAGTTTTCTACACGGGATCTTCTTAGGAGGTCCCTAAGTGCTGCCTGCAGATCACTGCCAGGCTAGAACGAGGAGAAAGAATGAACAAACCAATTTTGGAGACAATATTTAGACATTTTTCTGCTATTAAACGATGACTGGTGACTGCCATCTGGCATTATCAGAGCTGTCATTAGTCCGACTCTGGATGGGAAACAAAGAGATGCCATAAGCAAGACGACAGCGCACTTCACATCCGTCTGACAGCCAGTCCCCCGCGCCTGGGGTAAGCGTGCCAGAGCTCACACATGCACACTCAGATACACATATACACATCAAGCAGCCTCCTCTAGTTTCCAATGCTATACATGCTATACACCTATGCCCTCTGGCCCACATTTTCTCAGCCTGTAGTAAACACAAAATCCTCAAGGTTGAAGAGCAAAGCAATTTCATTGTTAGAAAACTTGATGAAACAGCTCTATAGTAGTACACAGTCCTTCAAATCTTGAATGGCAAAAAGGCTGGCAGACTACAAAGGAGTAAGCTGAAATCATTCCTCAATGACTTACATTTTCCAAATGTGACAAGTGTTATTCATAACCCTCTATTACAGGAAATCTCAAACAAATTTTGGTGGGGGAAAAAATCTAAGGATAAATGGAAGGAGATGCAGTGCCACAGTCTTCAGCAACACAAGATTGTCAAATAACTCTTATCTAGCAGGTTAGATTCAGCTCTGGAAGTGGTATCCTGCTGGTTGATGGGAGCCAGTACAAATCTCGCAGAAAGATCACTGGTGCCAGCCATGCCTTGGAGTGACCACTTTGAGGCCACTTACAGCTCAGAGAGCTGACCTGTAAAACTCCCCAAAGAGCTGCACAAAAATTGAGTTTCTTGCAGGGTGACTGGGAGCAGCTTAAGAGCGTGCACCAGCCAGAAACGCAAGGAGTCAGCTCTCAGTCCCCTGGGTTTCTTCGGAGCTGAAGGAGGGAACAGCAGAACTCCTGAGCGTCCAACAGGTACATTGGGGAAAGCCCTGGCTATAGCACAAAGCCACCTGCACGAGGAGCCTGGAGAGCTGGGGGGATGCAGGAGGGAATGACATTAGCAGCCTGCTCTCTTGCTAAGACTTCAAAATCAATGCAAGATAAACAGGCAGTGATGCAAAGATAAGAACCTTGAAAATCTACCTGATGAGGTGATATAAAAGGCAAGTAAGGCTGAAAAAGGAGGACAAAGTAGAAGGGATGCATCTTTAGGGCAAATCTCCGGCTTTTATAATGCAGGAATAGGACTGCTAAGTCCAGGTCAGACACCAAAAAAATCTTGTATCAAGAGGGTCAAAAGTACGAATTTCTACCTGCCACACTCAGGTTCCCCCCATCCTTTTCAGCCTAGATTTCCAGAATATTTACAGAGCGGTTTTAACAAACATAAATGAAAATAATGCAAAAGATAAATACAAAACCGTACCTTGCCAAGTCTGCTATTCCCAGAGGATTCAAAGAATAAAGATACAAGAACAAGCGAAAGGTGCCTAGATCACAGACATACCGCTAAGCAAAGAAAATCTGTTATACAGCATCACCCTATAACTATCTACAGACTTCCCCAAGCCCATCAACTAGTTCTCCCATTCCTATAATTTCGTGTTCTCCTGCCAGTTGAACCACACTAAGTATAAAGACTGTATGTCATCAAAATCCCCCCTCCTAATTTTTTTAATGCTGTAATATCAAAAGCAGACATTTCACTTTATTCATCATACCAGATTCCAGTGCTAGAAGATACATAAAATATCCAGCATGGCAACTTCAAAAACTTGGTGACTGATAATGCTCAGAAGAATGGACGCTTTTATGAATATGTAAGCATGAATTTCAATAAAATGACCTTTAACACAACAGATTCCAGCTGAAGTAAGAAGGAAATCTCTACTGACACATAAATTACTAAAGATGAAGGTGTTCCTTCTAAGATTTACCTTACACAGAATAGTCCTCATACATACTGATCACTAATCCTCTTTAAACTATGCACCAGTTCCCACAGCTCTGAGAAGTCATGTTCTAATCTGATCTAAATTTTCCAGTAAACACCATAAAAAGTGCATTTAACAGCTATGAAGACAAATAAAAGATAAAATTGGAATAAGTTCATAAAAACATTATAATCACATCCATGATTAGTTAAAAGATTGCACTTTGGCCATCTGGTAAGAATACTGGCACTGATTATATCTGAACTATGGCCTCTCAGCTTATCTGCCATCTGATTGCTTCATTTTAAATAAGTATGCAACCACTAACCAGACAATTTCTTTAAAAAAAAAAAATTAAAAAAAAAAAATTTAAAAGGGGAAGAAAGGGAAAATATCCACGAAGTAATACCCCAGATAAAGCATAAAAGATTTGAAATCTCAATCTGATCATAAAGAACAAGACTACCTAGCTCTATATACTGTCCACAGGTGCACATTTCAGCAGACTGATTCATCTTCACTCATACAGGGAGAAGACAACGAACATTTCAGAAACTGCTAGTTGCAACACATGAACTTGCAAGAGTATCTCAAATCGTTATCAAAATTTGAAAGAAAACAAACCTACCGATCTCCATAGATTTTTTTTTTACATTACCAGTTTCATAAAGATGAAAATAAAGACAAACATCAAAACATAGAAAGTCGTGATGTTTGCATAAAGTGAGAAAAGGTCACGTAAATGTAAAACATAATGGAGAATTTCAAGTAAGTAAAAGCCACAGCAATAATAATAATTTATATTTTAAAGGCAGACAAATTTCAACACAATGAAAACTTAAAACCCCAAAACAAACTGAGATGGACAACTGCATATACAGGGCAATTCTTCAAGTCTATCAGAAGTTAGAAGCACGAGTGACTGTAGCTGCACTCTGACTCTGACCCAGCAAAGATACAGGCTCTGAAAAGAATTAACACAGGTCCTCTGCTGTATTTTAACCAGAGAACTGTGACAGAGGCAACTAAATGCTTCAAGAAATGAAACTGCACTAAGGAGAAGATATAATAATAATAATCTCAAAGCTAGATATTCACCCAAGACCAAAAAAACAAAGGTGTTAACAGACAAAAGGAATAAAATGATTTATCATTAAAAATGACTATTGTATTGGAGATACTAGACAGCAGACATCCTCCTATCTGTTTTGAAAGAGGAGATAAGGTTGTTCTGGGAAATTAGAGTCATTGGCAAGGAAGTTTCACCTGATCATTAAGAAAATCAGTTTAGAAGGTTCAGAATTACAAAGCGTCATTTTTAGTTGAGTGTAACAAGATAAAATAGAGAAAGATAAACATAAGCTTTTGTTAAAGTAATTTAAACTGAACTAGTTAACAATTCTCTGAGAGAACTCACAGGAGAGCTAACTAGTGAATGCAGGGTTTTGAAAGTCTATATAAATGACCAAGCATCCCTCAGTTTTAATCGTTATACGAGAGTCAAATACCTGTCAGTAAAAGCTGGTTAATGGAGGAGCACGCTATTCTTCCTTGCCATGGAAAGCAATTAGCGGCAGGCTACGCTAGGGATTAGAGCCAGAAGTTTCATTCAGTATACTTATTAGTGTAGAAAAACGGGGGGAAATAGCAAGATGTGTGCTGACAACATAAAATATTAATGTTAGCAGAGTCTAGAGAAAACGGTGAGGCATTCTGGAGCACCTAAAAAAATTAATAATGAGGGAAGAGCAAAGGCTGATAAGCAGACTGAGCACACACAAATGCAAGTTAATGCAAACTGGAAGGAAAAAAATATTAGATTTCATGCAATGTACATGCAAGCAGCTTTTAAACCACAATCTCCTAGGTATTTGATTTGGACACCCTTTGGAGCTATGACATCCCTACGGACGTGTCAGCCAGACATGGCCTACAGAGAGGAGGGAAGGGACTCCAACCTGGGCCTATAAACTGGGCCACAATCTCCACAAACAAAATCACTTCAGCAACACGGCTCCAGGAGAAAATCAGATCCTTGTACTAATATAGGTTCACCGAAATGATAATAGATGCTTCCAGGATACGACAAGAGTCAGCAGATGTAGAAAATCAGTGAAATGCTGATGCTAACACAGTGGAGCAGGCAGTATCAGGGAATACATACACACATGCTACACCAAAGGACTTGCTATCTGAAGGAAGGTCATTGTCACACAGGTAAGGCACAGAAAACTGCAGTCTGCATTGCGGGACTCGGTAAAAACCCAAATATTCTCAGTAAGAAATGCAATAAACATTTAACAGCTCTTCCACAGAACTCCTGTTTGACTTGGGCTCAGGTCTTCAGCCATTTCATCCGAGCATCTCTGTTCCCCATCCTCTTTTATAATTGAGATAACGGTGCTTCTCTATCTCACAGGAATGACAGAAGGAAAAATGCAACCCTAAACATCGAGTACTGCTAAAATATGAGTGACAGTGTCATTCAGGTTCCCAAAATAGACAGTATTTAACCTTCATTAGTTGTTAACAGCTCTCATAACTCTACCAAGCATTGATGTTCAGCTATTTATAACACATTTAACTCCAGACCAAGTCTCAAGACAAAAAAGAGAAAGGACAGCCAACGTAACAAGATTCCTCCCCCCAGAGTTCCATATCACTACTTCTTGGGGGAAAAATTTGCACAGAAAAAGAACTCATTGGTCTGGATGAATAAACTTTGTAATTCCCAAAGCTCTCCCTGGGGAGAGCAGCAATCTTGCTTGTTACATCTTAAGCAGCAAAATGAGAAGATACCATTTTTCTTAAGTTGTATTTGTATGAAGAATGTGAACTCTCTAATTTACATTTAATTTTATTAGCCTTCCTTTTAGCATGTTAAAAGTTAATTACAAATCAAAACTTTTGATGCAGATCATTGGGCATCCATTCATTCACATGGAGGTATAACCATGATCCATGTGCAGAACCACAGCAGAGGAGGAACAGCTTGCAGGTTCTGTCAGCTGAAGAGCATCCAAAATACAGCGGATTCTCCATAAAGCAAACAAAGTATGACCCCACGCCTACCGGGCCGGGGTCAGCAATAAGTCCTTTATCCGCTGTTATTGCTAATTCAACTGGAAATGCGCACTTTGATGTTCTGGCTGCAGTTAAGAGTTCCAGTTCCTTCAGTGGAGCAGTTTGACATTAAAACTAAGCCTGTGTAACTGCTGGCTGAGAGGCAACAATTCCACATCCCTGCTCCTTCTCCTTGAAGGAAAACTAATCAGACAAAAACTACCTCTGCAGAGGGAGAAGCAGTGAGTACATAAACAATGACAAGGAAAACCCCAAACTCAGCCTAGCTAGCTGAAATGTAAAAAGGCCTCCTCAGAAAGTGAGGATATTTTTGACAGGAGACAGATTCAGAGGAGCCAACTTTAACTGGTCCCTTAGAGGGATCAAATCATTCCTAACGTTAGGGAGCGAACGCCAACAGAGATCGCGACTCAGGACGCAGAGGATGTGCCAACAGCTGCAGCAGAAGGACCGTCAGAACCTCAGAACTCACTAATCCATGTCCAGGCAGGGAGGAAAGTGAGGCAGGGAAGGTATGCACATTTAATTACTTCTGTCTGTATTTCTGGTTTACTTGTGTTTTCTGAAGGAAAACATCAGATTTAGAACATCAGATTTAACATCCTTCAGTTTGCATATGCCTCTAGAGAGTTAAATTATAAACCTGGCTATTCTTTACAGCTGTTCAGCATCCTATTTAGGATATATTCAAGGGATTCAGCAGTTTTCTTTTTACTTCTCTTTTATGCAAGTAAAAAGCCAATATTGGAATGCAAGGGCTACAAACATAGCCTCGGGTCAACATCACACATGACAAATTCATGTGCATAGATATTACATAAGAAACACGTTGGCTAGCATAAAAGGAGGGGGTGGGTTAAATAGGTTTCTTGGGGTTTTTAATCATTTCTTTGGTAGAAAAGATTTCATTTAAAGCCTTTAAAGTGTGATGAACACGCTCCATTACGAACAACTCACTGAGCTACCCGTGAACTGTACCTCTGTGACAGTTACACCACAGGGAGAAAGCACAGGGACAAGCAGAATCAGACACTCAACATCTCTTGTAGCTCACACATTCAAAGAAGAAATGGCCACTAAACTAAGTGGTACTTTTCTGCTCAGGAGTGGAGAGGATTATTTAGAGGCATATGAAAGCAGGCAGCTCTCTTGCAGAAGGTAATCACCAGTGCTGTTGAGCAAAGCTGTGCCTGGATGGGACACTGAGGTAGAGCAGGAGGAACGTGCAGCTGCTGCTGTTTAGGGAGGTGTTTAGGGAGGACAAGTAATGGCTCTGACAAAACTAATAGCTTTGTGGCTTTAAATTGGGAGGGAAAGGGGACAAGCAAACAGATGAGTTGCTTGGTATTTTGCTAGAAGCAAACAGAAGAGCTGAGATTTATTTAAAGGACTGGCAGAGTGAACTGGAGGTAGGAAAGAAACCGCTTCCAGGGAGACCCTCCAAGCACCGTGGTTGCAGAGGCTACCCCCACCCCAGCCCATGCGCGGGGGCTTTGGTCCGTGCAGGCTGAGCCCGCACAGCCTCGTGTGTAGAACGGGTAAGAGGGGAGAAGGATGATGGTCAGGGTTACAGCAGGCTAAAACAGGGAGTGGGAGAGATGCCACCGGAGTAAGTATTGCCACTTGTTCATGTTCACTTCATGCAAAAGGTCAAAAATTCTCTCGCACGGTGGTTTTTATTTTTAAAAAAACACCTAGAGTGGTTCACGAGCATTTTTTTCCCCCAGCACCAAACTCTTACATATGCTATCTTAATAAACATCTTCACGTTGGAGAGGGATAAAAGGCATTTTGTTTTGATTTCATTATATTTCCTGAAATTGCTTTTTTCTTTCTGCATTTTTTTCTTGCCATTCAGTTGTGGTGGCCCTCACAGAGGGATAATGCAATAACACTTCTGACAAGGTCAGCTTTCCAACAACTTTGCAAATGGCATTTCCCAATGACAAAACAAGCACAGCTTTTCTTTTGTAATTAATATAATAGAAATGTCAACCTGGAAAGTTGGTCTCCAAAGGTAGTATGTTATCAACAGAAAATTAATTTTTTAAAGCCAGAAAGTGTTTCCTTATCTGTAAAACTGAAAATACTATTTATGTAGTAGAACTACTGTTATAAGCGCACAACATAAAATTTCTGCAGCTTATGTATGTGTCTGAAAAAACAGCAACTGGGGAGAAGAAGAGTTAAATTGCTTAAATTGCTAATTCAGACACTAGATAATTTTGAGGACTGCACATTCATTTTGCAAATTCATTTTGCACATGCCCTGTAGAAGCACACGGCTCTATGCTGTGTGCTCATACTGAAAGAAACATTACTTCACATCCACGCTTATCTTTAATTTAATTTAATCACGTGTTTAATGCACAGAATTAGTCTTCCCAACTACTCTCCCATCCACGTAAGCAATAACAACCAGCTGTTGGTCCTGGACCTACCTGTAACCTAGATGTCTCCCATCTGAGGCACAGAAGGAAGGGTGCAGGAACAGGGACTCTTCCAACTGCTTCTCCCAGTGGAAGGAAGCCCCTGCTGCTCAGAGGGAGAAAGGGAATAAGAGGATCTCCTCTCCCTGAAAGGGGAATGAGTTCTTGGCACTGTCCCACAGAGGGACATGGAGGCATTGTCCCATGGAGGTTGAGCCCATGGGGCTTCGGGCACACTGGACTCCATCTACCTCGGTCCAAACCTACATGCTATACAGTCAGGTAGGTCAAAGCTCTACCTAGGACCTGCTGCTTGTTGTAGTCTGAATCTCTCCTTCAAATGCGCACAAGGACAGTGAGCCCTGAGTTCTGTCATCCAATTCTTTCTATATTTAGTTTTTACAGCTCCTTACAGGCACTCAGGGCAAGAGAACGTGAGCTTCAGAGTGCCATCAGCAGGGTGGAGAAAACTGAACGGAGGAAGCTGCATGCGCATCTTGGGTGGAGCAAAGGGGCGGAGGAGAAGAGTATTCAGCTGCAGCAAAACAACAGATCTTGCAGTTACAGCATGGGCTGTCACAGCAAATTAGCAGAATGCAAATTTTTCTGTGAAAAATATTTGCCGTCGATGTCAAACCCAGCCCTCCAGGTGTTTGCAGCTTCTAGGCACGAGATCAGCACAAACCTTCTCAAACACTTGCAGAAAAGTGATCAGTTTAAAAATGCTCCCCCCTTCAATTACTTTCACTTCAACCACTTTGTCTCAATTCCTTACACACAGTCTTGTGGCACCCAAAATAACAGTGACTCGAAGACCAAGTAGGGTGTAGTGTCCTATTCCCTTCGTGCTCCATACGGGAGCAAGTACCTGGGATGGTACAGCACTGGAGTAAGCACATTTCACTTCCTATGGACCCAACACAGTGGCAAGCAAAGGGACACATTTGCTGGAATCCTTAGACAATCTTTTCTTCACTACCCAAGGAACGTGAGGAGATGTAGACACAACTACAGACAGCGTATTTAAACGTTGCTCTAGCTCTGCTTCCCTACACTTAAAAAGCAGCTAGGATCTTCCTACATACAAACTCTACAAATCATAAGACTCTCATAAAAATAGTCCTCCTCCTCCTGACAGGAAGAAAGTTAAACATCATCTTGATGTAAAAAATCTTATCTTCTTTTCCTGTCTCATGCTTACACTTTGTCTACCTATTAATCCCCTTTCCAAATTCCTGACTTCAAAAAAGGTAGTGATATTTCTGGGGAAATCCTGAGGCTCTGGATTCATACAGAGGGAACATCGAGCCTCAGTTCCCCCACTGTCCCAAATTGCTTCCACCTGAACAGGAAAATTTATAGTTAATGGCTCTTCACAGCTCCTGGTCTAAATGTCCCACACAACACTAAAAAAAAACCCAGCAGATGTCCCGTATATTGAGAAACTTGTAATGTAATAATCTCATGACATCAATTAGAATTCATTAAGTGAAACTACACCAGTTCTTCAAATTAGCTATAGTTTCTATTAAATAATGTTGTTGTCTCTGAAATACTACCTAAGCAAACATGCTCATAAAATAGGGAACAGTTCATTTCTCCTCAGTGCACCAAATCATGGGGCAAAGACCATTTCCACAATGCTCTGAAAAAACTCATTTGAATTCTAATATATTCATCAATTTAAGCAATGCTTGACCTGAGATGTTGTGAACATACATTGAACAAAATAGTTACTACTGCATGATACTGTGCCAGGAGCAATCCAAAACTCCTTAATTCTCCAGACAGTCCTTCAGTTTTATAAAAATTTTGGGTCTTCATTTGAAAGGATGCTCTGAGTGACTGGTGTCTGAGTAGTGCAGCTGTTCTTACCACAGGCTCACATCACGTGTTGAAATAAGCTACTGTGCAATTACTTAATTATCTCTCTCTCCTATCCTTTAAAAAAATCCACTGCGATTCAACTTGAAGCAAACCCAGTTAATCCAGTTTTATGGCTGAGAATTAAAACAGAGAGAAGTCAGAGATTCAAAGCTGCAGTTCTTGTGGCAATACCACCACTCTAAGAGGCACAGATATTAATGCCTTCAAACCATAAGTATTTGAGGAACAAAGAAATGCAAAAACCCCTTTTTTTGTGCAGCTTATCCTAGCTAGTAATTTAGAGCCTGCTGTTCAGAAATCCTAAGTCCCTTCCCCTGTCCTTGGATGCCGCCCAAGCCCATGCCTAGCTACCTCACTTGGCCACCTCTTGTTGTTCACCCTTCCCTTGCTTGCAAGGCACAGAAGTGAGGTTTGTTCTGCCCGACTTCCCTTAACAATAACTCCCTCATTCCAGCCATCCATCTTCCCGCTTGCTTCTCTGCCATAGCCGCTCGACCATCCTTCATAATTCAGGGCTGAGGAGCTAAGGAATAAATGTTACAGCACACGCATCAAGGGAACTATAACTTTGAATTACCTGACCTGGGTGAGTTTAAATTCTCAGCCATAACATTGGATTAACCTAATTTCTTTTTATTGAATATTTTACCTTTAGAAATCCTACAGCCCTTTCTCTCAGAGAAATATGAGAACTGAAGGTCAAATAAATTCTTTTATGGGTATATTTCTAATTTTCATAATCTAACCTCTTAGCATTGAGCATTAATATCTAGTGGTGGTAGAACAAAGCAGAATCCAGTCAGCGTTCCGGGAAAAAAGATCACATTTCTATAGCCCTTCAAAAATACCTCATAAAATAACACATAACTTTTGACTTTGCTGCATATTCTGAATTGTTATAAAATTTTTAAAAAACCTCTAAACACCTTGCTTAAATAGAAATTATGTCAGACATAACATCAATAAGAATACAGAGGCTGTCCTTGTGCCTCCACCTCAAAAGCATCAGATATAAAGATAGTAATGAACTCCAT
Organism: Gymnogyps californianus; assembly: GCF_018139145.2. Taxonomy (NCBI): domain Eukaryota; kingdom Metazoa; phylum Chordata; class Aves; order Accipitriformes; family Cathartidae; genus Gymnogyps; species Gymnogyps californianus. Next base: position 5,979,597 of record NC_059485.1, on the reverse strand, counting down.
ATTTTTATCATTACAAGGTTTACCAGATACTTAAAAGAGAAAGAATTGCACAGAATTGATTCCCAAAAAATTGCTAAGGTAATTTTTATGAGCTCTTTCATGCTTCTAAAAGGGAAAGGGAAGCAAGGCCCACGAGTCAATTCATCTTCTGCCTCCAGGCTGGTCATTTGAAGCCAACATTCACCATTTCCATGTCAAAAGCCCTCAGGTGACTAAGCTCTACTCTAACAAAGCGTATCACTTTCACGCCTCTGTGGGACAAATTCCTATAGGTACCCATACAGATACACAAAGAACTAGAATATCCAAAGTCAGTGAAAAGGCAAATTTATCTACTAGCTATGAAGAATTAGGGCAACATCAGATCAAGAACAAAAGATCTTACTAGAGAGGATCCAATGGAAAGCAAGAAGGCAAGGGCAGACCATGCTCCCAAACATCTGCAGTGCCCACAGCCAGGGAACAAACTCTGTCATCTCGGATCCAGAGATCCCTTCAACAGATGCAGACAAGTCAGAAACTGAAGGAACTCTTAGGCTTTGAAAAGTCATTTTGGAGCAGGATAAGGAAGTGAGAACTCAACAACTCTGCTACTTTCTTCATTGTGTAAAAAAATTGAGTAGTAAACCTATGACCAAATCGGGCAAAGTAAGGAAACTAATGTCAAACAAAGAAAACCAAGTAAAAGACAAGCATGCATTTGTCTGGGAGCCCATGCCAGAAAACACGCATTTCTCCTCTCTTCCAGAAATCTGCAAATCTCACTGGAGAAACAGTAATATTTTCCGGCTTAAAGATACTTCCTCCTTCCAAATGGTCTTTAGGCACTGCTTCGAAACTACAGACAGCCGCTGCTCCAAACACATCGATTTCAGCTCTCCTTATTCATTCCTTATAGAGAGATTCTGCAATTGTATTAGTAAATTATATTAGCAGGCCTCGTGGAACAGCCTGTTTCAAAGGAAAATGGCTTGTACTCACTTTATTCTGGAAGACAATTTCCATTTGCTTAATATAGTCATGATATTTTACTGAGGTAATTATACTCTTAGCTATCAGTAACAATTAAACCCTTAGACTGAGGTTGCTTAATAAAGGTCTCAAAATAAATAACACATTCCAAACACAATATTCTTAAATGTCAAGCATGCAAATAAGATCTTGTAATGAATATAATGAAGCATCAAGTATAAATCAGCACAAAGTTAGTCTGTCATTGTACAAATCTCTGCAAAAATTGCCGTTAGAGTATTGTGGGATTCTGATCAGCATGCTACAGAAAGGGCAGTGCAGGCACTGCAGATGAAATAATTTCCTTAAATGTTATGACTGGTTCATGAGAAAGGCAGGGTGAAGCCACCAACGCTGCAATGTTTCTATAGTTGCAGAGCTGAGTGACTTGTGTAACGCAGTCAAGACTATGGTGAGGCTGATAAAATTTAGATTTGTTCTTTTGTATTTTCTGTAGCAACTTTCATGAAAACTAGAGTCAGACCATTCCGTTACAAGCTAAATAAAACCCAGAAGCAGACAAATTAGGGGGTACAGACAAAGGAGAAAAATCACTCTCAAACTGAGATCTAGAGATATTTGAAATCAGGTCAATAGATCCTAGAAAGCTGCTACATATGGAAGGCGAGAGCATGGTTTAAAGGTCCTTACAATGCAGACAGCAAGATGACTAAGAAAGGTAAAGTAGACCAGTGACAGACATTTAAAAAAACAACAGACAGGAGAAGTGTTGTCATAATAAATATTTGCAGAATCTCCTTGTAGAGCATCCATTGCAGGCAAAGAGTGGTACAGCAAATTACCTCCAACGCTGCTACGTATGGGAGGCAGCTGCCTGAGCTCCAGAAGGTGGTTATGTGGATCAGGACTAAACCATGACACAGCAAGTAACTGGAAGAAGTTACTCAAAAAAAAAAAAAAAAAAAAAAAAATCACAACACATTTGGGTTATACAGGAGGAAAAAAAACCCCTAGTGTTAAAAGAAATTCTCCCAGAACTCTCTTTCCCTGAAGCACCTCCACCTCACAAGACACAAGGCTGTCAGAGACCAACAAAAGCAAACACAAAATGTGGTATTTCCTCAACCCCAACAGAAAATGTCTACAGCAGCAGTCATCAAACCCCCAAATACCACTTTCTCCTCACAAAAATTAGCATGCTTTATCCAGTAACCCAGACACTCCTGTGTAAACCACAAACACAAAGCCCAACAACCACCCTGCACCAGACTGAACTCGGGATCAATATAACACCAGCTAACGGGGCGGGGGGAGAGGGGAGATTTTTCATAAAAGCATCTACCTCTCTCTGACCTGCTAGTCCTCATCCTTTAAAAAAGGCACCCTACAAGAGGAGTCTGGGAATTAAAATTCATGATGTTACTGGATACTAAAAATTACAATTCAGCAGAGACCTGTTCAAACCCCCTGTACTCCGCAGGCAGCAATTACCTCTTTCTCTGTCCTACAGAGCTTAATGATCTTCTCTCTTCCCTTGCTATCATCCCCCTCCACCCATAACTACCAATCACCTTTTCTCTGAAATTATTTAACTGATTAATATAATCAAGTTGAAATTAAAGGGAACTGTGCTCAATCGAAAAGGGTGTTGAGTCTCTTTCAAACACAAAGTGCCTTGTTTCTCCTCTTCTCAAGCATGCAAGATGATCTAGTAAGTACTACCTCACCTGACAAAACTTGCCTTGCTGAATCACAGAATAGGGAGCAGTGGCATCGCTTTAAAATGTATTTATTTGCAGGCATAAAAAGGAAGATAACTTCCATGGCTTTATAAAAATCTACAAAGGGGAGACACAGTGAGCAGAGGGAAAGGATTGGCAAGGGTCAGGCTGACAGCAGTTAATAATCACGCGTAGAGTGGCAGCACAGCTGGTGATGCATGAGTAATGGTGCTGCTTAAATGACAAACATGGAGTCACAAAGTGGACTGAAGGAAGGAAGAAGCATAGTATAACAGCCAGGGAAAAGGATTCAATACTACTCATAACACAGAGGAGCAGCTCAGTTCTGCCCCAAAGACATCCGTGCTACCTGGACGCAGAGCACAGGGTATGATACCCAAAAGAAAGTCTGTTGCAAAGCATCTGTTTGCCAGAGTGGCTGTTTTTATTGCTACTGAGTGCAATATTGAGTGCAATATTTAAAGCTAATTTTTTACATATCCCAGGAAAAGGGTTAATTCACCTTCTTCACTGAACCCCCAGAACTTTAAGATCCTTCCTTGTGCTTTAAAATCATGTACCTCCTAAGAAAAAACATAATGCAGGACCCAATATGACAGAAAAACTATCAGCATTATTTTAAATCTTTACTGATTACAAAACAAAGCAGATGGCAAATCAAGTCATGAACTCTGCATCTGCCATGCTTAATGAATGGTTTAATTACCTAGTCCCATTTCTGATGCATCTCTGCCATTCTCAGCTCTGGGAGTCACTTACATCCTTCGCACTGACTCTTGCAAAAATATCTTCAGGAACATGTGGTATGAACAGTCAGCTGGAGCTGGTTAATCAATACTTCTTTAATCTCCAACTTTTATGGTGATGGCCTAAATTATGTCTCAATAGAAACAGATTTCCTATCAGATCACATGATCTGGCTGAAAGCTCAGAAAACAAAATGGAATTTTTCAGCTTCTTCTCCAGGCAGCGGAGTACCCAAAGGCAGACAAATGCACAGACGGGAAATAAACACAGAAAAACAACAACATCCAATACAATCAGATTAATTCATTTGCTGCGTTATGCCTTACACAAGAGCGAGGGATGCAATTAGGACAGTGTACATTCACAAATTCTACAATTTGAGAAGCAAACTGGACTCATTTGGAGTAAGTGACAAGAAGTAACTGAAATTGGATTTCACATTTTGAGTTTTGGTGTATGCAAATAGGCAAGAGCTTCCCGCGAAGGATCACGCACCAGCTGCAAAAAAGCAGGGCATTTTGTCTCTGGTCAAATCTGCTGCACATGTTACAGGCTGTTCCTACTTACTCTACAGCTACATGCAGTTACGTCCACCAGCTCTGTGCACAGAAGAAATAACTGTTTTAAGGAGACACTGAACTGCACACGTGCAGAAGAGGCTGGCAGGTCTGAACCCTAACAGCAGCTGAGTAAGAAATACAGCTAAGGGCTGATCACAACCAGGTAAAATCACACAAGGAGAAGATGAGGTGACAACCCTAAAAAGATCCATGCAAGCCAATTTTTGGCCCTCCACATCAGAAGGCTTTGGGAACCCTTTTACTGCTTTTCTCCAACCTCACTTCTGCTGCACAAGGTCCATTTGTGCCTCCTGAAAGCTGCCCTACTGAAACAAATAGACAAGAGCTTTCTTTCCATTTACTGACTCAATCAGCTGCTTGCACTCGGATAAGGATTTCAGAAAGGGTTTTTCATTTTAGGAGACCTACATGTCATATAAAATTTCCTAAGAGATTCAAATTTTAGCCATTCAGTAGCAGAGCTGACTGTTTTTAATAAGCCTACTTCATAAACAAAGACCAGGAGTTGTGTGCAAAGCTCTCCGAAGAAGAGAAATACTCACAAGCTTAAGGACAACACAAAAGTTAAATATAAAACTGTGTAGGTAAACATTGGCATTCAAAGCCAATACAACAGTAAATCAAACAGGAAAAAGGGCAGAGGTGGACTAGGTCTTTCCTCAGCATTTCAGATATCTCCCATTACTGCTGTATCAGAACTACCTCAGGTAATAAAGCAAAGATTAAAAATTTTCCTAAAACTCTGAGCAAAGCCAAAGCAAAAAGACAGCACAACAGACAGCAAACCCAGCCAAGTGGATTTCTAAAAGAGCAAGTGAATACATCCCTTCAAACATCAATTTCTTTTTCATCACCTTAAGTGAATGGAGTGACACTCCAGGCGATGCCTTCAAGCCGTCAATGTCTGAAAACCTCTAGGGTGTCCAAATCTAGTCTTATGTTTCACTGAAAACATGTAAATCAGAAAACTTAAGTACTGCCTTGATTTACAAGGACATACGGGAGAAAGTAATCAACTAACATGTTCTAAACAGCAGTTTGTCAACAGGAATAACCAGGACGCAGCTCCTACGCCAGCCCACTGTCAGAGGTGGAATCAATTGGGCTGGACCACTGCACTAGTATGTCAAAGACTGGAAAACGCTGTTCTTCAAGTCTGCCAGGGAAGAGAGATTTGTAGTGACTCACAGAAGTATCCTAGACTGACAACTGTGCCAATTCCAAACAGTAAACCAACTGGAAAGGCCCAAGTAAGGTCAAGAAAGCCCAAAAGAAGCAAATGAGGCGAGGAAGCAAGCAATGGAGGGAGAAGTTAAATGCACTGAAATGGAAATATGAGAGCAACCAAGAAAGACAGAGACTATGGCAAGTAGAAAATGAACAAGACTGAACAAGTGAGACAGGCAATTTGTGAAAGCCAAAAAGTATTGTTTGAATCTTGAGGAAAAAAATTCAATAGCCATAACAGTAAGCTGAGACGGAATCAGATTGGCAAAGCAAGGACCTCCTGAGGAGAGTATGTTTACTACTAAAATATTAGGTACTGCTGTTATGAAATGAAGAACAGCTTATCGTTTTCTATTGATCTTTTAAAACATATTCAAGGCCTGAGACTTCCAGGTTACAAATTGAGCCCAAAGAAAGGATACCTGTGACTGCATTAAACTTGCATTGTTAAACATGTCTGATGCCTTTCAATCCTTATTTGCTCAGCATACAGGAACAGATTCACTGCCCTACTAGGGGGTCAAATATACACAAATGCAAAAATCACACTATCAAAAGCAATAGCAATTCAATCATATATATATATAATTGTCTCCCCCAAATTAGATTTTCACAGTCCTATTTAACAAGACAAAGATTCAATAGAGAGAGCTCATCTTTTCCATTCTCAAATTACATAGAAGCACACTGTACTACTGATGCCACTAATTAGATGATTAAATACCATTCTAGGTGATACGCTTTCAATGTAAAATAATTATTTTTAACAGGCAATATATTTGCTCAATCTCATTTTAAATCACAATATCATACTTTTTTAATTAAATGAAATTCTTTCTTCTGATTTTGCATGAGAAGAGCAACCAGTAGGAGAAATAGTGCCAAGGACGGATTGCCCAAGTACCATAATGCACGTACTCCTTCACAAAGGACCCCTAGCATTCCCTGGGTGGAATATAAATTTTCAGAGAACAGCAAAGTCTTTATTCCTTTAAACCAGGTCAGCTGAGGAATCATTGAGCACTCTGAAAACTTCCACTGTCAAAACACAAGTTTATTTGCCATGGTCTGATGAAGGACATTTCCAGCTTTTCCTCTACTCCTCTTCAGGGGGAGGATAGCAAACAAAGCAAAGGCTCTGTCTTTCTATATAAATTAGGGTACAATCCATTACATGACAAAGTACTGTTGTCTTTTTGTCCAGCACATAAAGAAAAGTAATGATATTTTGTGTTGTATGACAAAACATGTTTCTGCTGAGGACTGGAAATAAGTTAACAAAGGGAATATTTTAGAAACCGTCTGAGAAACTTTCTTCAGGGCTGAGCAGCCCAGGGCAATGCTAGACAGCTGAGAAGGTTGCAAAGGAAGGATTTTTATGGGGTTCAGTATCCACCTGTGTCATATCCAGCCAGGCCAGTACCAAACTAGAACAGTATGCAGGGCTGGCTGCTGCTGGGGGTATTAGAAAGACTGAGAAGAGATGCCTTTTCTGTTTCCATGGAGAGAGTTTGGTCCATCCACCCTGATTGCAGTGCCTACCTCGGTGTGAAGCAGAAAGAACTGCTGTCATTTTTCTCTTCTCACTTATGTGACTCTCCGTGGCATCAAATTCTGCAGCCAGAAGATCTGATAGAATATCCTGTTGTAAAGTGGTTGCTTCATGCTTCAAGAAGCCCTGCTTACCGCACCATATATCACAGCTTCTTTGGCTCAACAATGACATGGAATTACACAGAATTGGGTGCAGCACAATTAAAATCAATCAAAATGCTTTAGTTGACACTGAAAATTAAAGCCTAAAGCACAAGTAACACAACAGCTCCTTTCACTCTTGCTCAGACACTCCCATACCAGCATCTTTCCTCCCCCTACACAGTGACGTGCCTGGCTCCCTCTCATGCGCTCTAACTACTCAAGCCTGACCTTATGCACACACATAGGCTTACTTACATGAGCAGTTTTATAACATCAGGGAGATTGCTCAGATGAGTGAAGTTTTGTAAGGAGTATTCTTGGAAAGTGAAGTAACCATCATTCTGACTATAGAGAATTATTATTCCCTTTGGGGAAAGAGCGCTCTCAGAATTTAATATAAAGTTTTCAATGCTCTACAGACTTCAAAATTATTGTATAGAATTTCATCACGAGAGCATACCTGATATAGGATAATGCAGACTTCTTTGATATATCCTATAGAAAGAATCTTAAAACGTATTTTCAATTTACTGGTCTAGTGCCTACCATTACATTCGAACAGACTTTCAGCGTAAGAGGACGGCGAATCTCTTACTCTCTGTAAATTGTTTTTCCACAGGAACAGTTGACAAGGTGCCGTCGTTTCATTCTCTTTAGGAAAGGAGGCAATGCAGCCAAAGCCATTATAAATTCCCTTCAGTGGCTCAAAACACTCTAGTGACAACATGATTCAATTCTCTGCCCTCGCACAATTGCCAAGCCTGAGACGAAGTCACGTATTGCCAACACAGCATGAGCCCAGATGGGGGGAACACTAGCAAAGCCTTAGGATGTACTAGTACTTTTATTCTAACGCAGTCCTAAAGACAGGTTTCATGTCTCTCATAGCACCCACTCTGCAAAGACCCCATAACAACTTTGTAGTACCAGTTACAGAGGTGAACAAAGAAGAAATAGCAACGACTGCACCTGGAGGAAAGAAATAAGGACACAGGCTTTTCCAAACATTATCTAGAAGCTCACCTTGGTGAGTAGCAGTACACGTTTCTGCAGCCGTCTGACCAGTGCTTCGTGCTGCTCACGTTTCTTCTTCTCATCCAAGAGCTGGCTCTGAATCCGTAGTATTTCCTCCTGTAGCTGCTGCCGGGCCTTCTCTAGTATTCGGGCACTAAAAAAGACAATACAGACCTGTGAAATCTTGACCACTGCCTCTTAGTCAGATCAGAAAAACCTGAGAGGAGAAGCATCACCATGATAGCAGGACACTGGGGCTGGTGCCATTTCATCTTATGGCTGCACCACTGGAAACCAAGTAGCTGCAGTCTCATTATCAGAGCTGTTCTCAGAAAAAGATATGAGAGAAGAACCATCCCAGTGACAGCCTTCTTGTTCAGCTCAAGACAATTACTGGAACCTCACATATACAAAGCATTTAAATAATTGCATATCTGTTTCAAAATCAACCAGTTTGCTTTTGAGAAGATGCCTCATTTTCAACAAATGACACACAATCTTGGGTTCTACTGTATCTTTTCATCTTTTTCTAACGAAGTAGAAGTTAAAACTGAGGTTTAGTGTGATCTGCTTTGACAGACAGATAATACTCAGCAAGTAATTATAGCCACCACCTGCACATTGCTCTTGCCAGCACTCTATATTGGAAGCGAAATGCCTTCTGAGGCCAGGTGATTAGCACTTCTTTTGCAATGCGGACATGATTCTCAATTAAGCCAGAATAACTTTCTCCATCTTCTTCTCGGGTCTCTGTGCAGCATGACATGGTGACGCACAATTATCCATGTATTCCTGGAGATGTTCTTCATGCATGCCCTTCAGACACTCAGTCTGCTGCTGGGACACTAACGGACAGCTGTTCTGAGGCACACATCAAGCAGCTCATCACAGATCAAGTATGCTGGCAAAGTACTTGATAAACAACAAAATAGGAGTGAAATAATTCTTGTGATTGTTAAGAGTCGGCTCATAATTTAAGTATGACAAGTTTATTCAAGACTGCGCTAACCTTAAGTATTTAAAGAGTGAGCAGGACATGAAAAAAAGTATTGCACACAAGTCAAAAACCCTCAAGCAAGCTGGAAAGATCAAAACCAACATCTCTAGCTTACTCAGGAACAGATGATCTTTGTTTCTCTGATGCTAAAAACAACACTGGAAAATTTATGAGTGTTTCAGAGGGGTATTCTTTATCATTATAATTAAAATAAATAAAAATGCTTTTAAATAAAATAGCACTATTGTTAAGGTACTGTTTAGATAGATCTGAAAGGGAACACTGCCTTAAAAGACACTCTTAGCATAAATCAAGTACATCCTGCACTGCCAGGTCACAAAATTGTACTTCTTGGGAAATTTATGTAGGAATTCACCCAAATACCCAAGCATCTGTCCCCCTACCTCAAAATCCTCCTCCTTGAAGAAAAATATGCATTTTGAAACACTGGGTGAATTAGAAGCTTGTTTAAAGCTCCAGTTCAGTTTGGAACCTTTCACAGACCAATTTAATAATCAGGGACTGTGAAACAGTCTCTTCATTGTTGTGTTCAGGTGGGAAAGTTCATCAAGAGGGCTTCAAATCTGCATTTGAAAATGGGTAATTTCATTACCAAGGCACCACTACTTCCTTGGTTCTGTTTTAATTAATCAGTTAAAAGGGGAACCTGTGCCCAAGAGTAGTATCTATGGTGATGGAACATGAAGTGGCACCAGCCTTGTACTGGATGCTCCCTTCCTCATCCCAACCTCAGCAAACATCTCAAATTCAGTCTCGTGGATACTTAACAGAAACACTAGCCTTTTTCCTATTGAACAATGCAAGAATTCCACAGGATAAAGTAGAGAATCAACTCTTGTCGGATTCTACAAAATAAATCCATATTAAAAAATTTCCTAGAAGCCAACATCCAAAGATGACAAACAGCAGGTTGAATCCTGGCAGACTGTGAAATATGGGATAAAATTAAGTGGTATAACCGAGACGTCAAATGTCACAAGCATATATATGTCACAAGCATATATATGTCACTCAAGAAGTGATTACTTGCAGTGTACAAAAACCACATCATGCAGAAGTTACAGCTGCCAAATTATAAAGCTACCCACCACTGCTCTCCCGCCCATCCTTTTGTTGGAGGTTACCACTTTGCAGTACAGCTAGCAAACTCAAACATGTGCTCACACCTCAGCTGCTCCGTTCACAGTACAGCATCCTACACCTTAAACACCCCTTCAGGGGCAATTTAGGCTGACAGTAATTTCCAGTAGATGGACACAACTTGGGCAACATCGTAAAACGTAACAGGAAGATTCATCACACCATGCCTCTCAAAATCCTAGGCTTAAAACACTTATCCCCCTTTCCATGGGGCTTGTACTAAGACAGACTTTGCTAAGCTTGTGCTAAGACAGACTTTACGCCCATGCATACGTGCCAGCCTACCAAGTTTGCAACAGGTCAGCCTCCAATACAGGGCAGAATGGATGGGTGAGACCGGGTAACCTCAGCTACTGTCTTAAGATTCATTAGAGTTTGTTCAACAACATTCTTTTTTCATGCATAGGGTAAATATAAGTACAAAAACCTCATCAACTGTATTATAACATATTAAATTGCACTACAGAAACCTTACTGCAAATTATTTGCTCTATCAAAGAAACTTAGTCCTGATTAGAGTCAGAAAAGAAGAAAAAATGCAAACGTAAGATTAAATACTACAAAACAGCCTGAATCTTGCATTTGATTATTGCAAAACATTTTGATAGGACAATGGAGAAATCTTTTTTTCCTAATCTCCCAATATTGTGACCTATTTCTATAAATGCTGAGTGGACTGACGGATTATGATTGAGTTGACATTCACAAAGAAAAATGAGATATGTGCTAGGTTTCCTTCTTGAATTAATGAAAAATATTTGAGATTCACATCTCATGGAGAGCATAGACATTCAGCCACATGCACACCTCTCGAACTAGGCTGGAAAATGACTGTTTTAAAACATGAGAAAAGTTAAGCAAAGAGAGACAAATGAGCAATTTCCTCAGCTATTGCATGGTGTTCGGAAAGAACACCATCATCTGTTTATATTTCAGCCTCAGATCAAATGTGATGTTAATGTACATAAAATTTTAAATGCCAGAGATGTCTATGAAAGCAGAGACAATACTCAAACTCTCTGAACTGACTCTGTTACCATAGGTTTCCTTGCTATAGGATGCATGAAATTCAACTTCCTTACAACTCTCCACACCATGCCAAAGCAAATCATTGAGATCCTTTCTTCCTCTCTTCAGACAGATTGATAATTCTTCCAGAAACTGCACCAAATACAACATAAACTGTCTCTATAAGAAAAAAATCCAAAAAGAAAGTTATATTCCTTATTGACACAAAACAGGATTTGAAAGTAGGTGCCCAGCAGCAAATGCCATTAAAGTTAGACGGGGGCACTCTTCTTCCACACTGATGACACCTATGGCTTTTCAAAAGTAATTGCTCACTGAAAACGAGCATTAAAAAAATAAAATAAAATAGGCCCAAAGTTCTCTGTTCAACGTAAGCTTGGAGAACTGGCATTTTTTAAAATCTTTGCAAGTTCAAAGTAAACCTTTTAAGCCTTAAAGAGAAAAAGTCATTTCTGTTTATCAGCCTATTAATGTTCCTTGTTCCACATCCCAGTGAATGAGATGCCAACATCTTTCTGTTCTGAGCTGTTGAGACTCTTCATATGTTGCTCTTCCCTTCTGTAATCCACTTTAATGTAATCTTAATGATAAAACTTCATTTTCCAGAATGTTCTTTGAAAGACTGAGAACAATGACGGCAGACAGTGAATACTGAAGCTATAAGATACATTTTAATAATCTCCTTCAAAAAATTACAAAAGCAGCTGACAGCTTCCTCCCCCGCTCCCCCCAATGATCCATAAAACATTATTTTAATTACTCCATCCTTTCAGTAGCCAAGTTACCACCTCAGAGATACTAAAAAAATAACAGGGAAAGCAAACAGGATGCCAGAACCAGTCTGTGTGTCAACCTGAGAAGAAAACAAGAGGTCCACTGCGGCACAGAGACAATTAGAAGAGCAACACTGTCTGGATCATGTTGCACCTCAGGAAAAGATGAGACACTTGCACATACCAGGGCCAACTGTCAGAAATGAGGATCACATCAAAGAGAAAGCACCGAAAACCAGAGAGCGTGGATGGGAAGAACACTGAGGATGCACAGAGAAAAAACACGATGACAGTGCTATTGCACATACATAACAAAGAAACACGCTGCAACTATCAACATCTTCATGACTGAGTTCAAAATAAAAAGGTTAGCACACAAGCTAATGAGGCAAAAAGGAGCAAGGGAAATTGTTTTGCAGCAAGACATTTGGACGAAGAAAAGCACACCCTTTCCTGAGGCTTGACAACTTGCAGCCTTCTCAACATATCTACACATTTATAGACAGTACACACAAAGACATAAACCACACTGGAAACTGATAAACAGAGAGCTTGAACAAAAATGTTATTTTTCATTCCAGTTCTTCTCCCCCGGGTTTTATAAGCCAACATGAAGGCACAAGTAGCAAGAGGGTAACTCCAGCATGTCTTCATATTGTCCAGTGGATAGCAGCAAAACATCCCTGTCTGTGCCCTCCCTCAAGGCTCCTTCCAACCTCCAGTTTGTGGCACAGACTTCTTCCCCCTCAGCCTCTGCCTAACCCGCCTCGACAGGAACCACCACCATCTGGGATGGGAATTAAAAAGGAAAAACAGAAGGGAGAAGATGATGACAACAATAGTCTGCCTTAAAAAGGGACAGCACACAGGAAAGAAAAGGTGGGGCTTGGCAAAACAGAAAAATTTCCATCGTATGTTAAAAAGGAAAAAAATTGATCCATTATAAAATGCTGCTGAAAAGATGGATGGGAGCTCTGAGAACACTGCTGCAGAATGGAGCTGGCTACACTAATAAATTTAAGGCAGGTAAACTAGAAAAACAGACATCAGGAAGGAGATGATTTTAGTGCTGCAAGTATTTCAGCTCAAAAGTCAAAGGTCCGGGCGCTAACTTTTATTAAAATAAGATTGTTTGGTATCTTATTCTGCTTCCTTTCTTCTTCACATACAGAACTGCGAATACACTGAAGCAGCAGCAGCAGCATCTATCCCTGCTCTCAAACACTGCGCTGCTACTGCGACATGCACAAGTGAGAACTGTGGAGGCCAACATTTCCATGTTATCTGTTATTTGCTTACTAGATTCAGAAGAAGCAATGATACAAAATATTAACATGTTTAGTGGAAGTTATCACATGGGCTATATTTTATTTAAAGCTTGAACTGCGCGCCTTATAGAGAGCCATATGAAATACTGCTACAGAAAATACTACACGAAACAGTCTACAGAGAGTCAGTAGGAAAACAAGCTTTCTTCTTGTATTTATTTCTCCCAAGCCTTCAGCAAACATCTGCAAACTTTCTCTTGGTTCACACTTTGTATTGTCTCAAAGACCTTTTATATAACTCACCATCATCAGGCTTCCATAAATCACAAATCATTCAAAAATAAGCAGTTCATACATCACGTTGCTGCTCTACATACAAAGAAGATTTGAATCATACTGAATTTATAATGAGGAAACAACATAAAGAGAATTATTTTGCTAGTGTGGACAGATGAAATGGGTAAGAAACAGACAGATGTTTGGAGCTTTATTGGTACACTGACAATATGTTATATCGTTGAGATAGTATTTAATTTTACTTCCTAACCAGCAGCATAAATATCAGGCTCAGAAATGCAGTTCCTTCAAAGTGAACAGTTACAGAACAGAAATAACACAATTTTTATGTCCCAGCCCCGGTACAATAGCCATAATTGACTGGCAGGAGTTAGGATTTACGAAAAGAAATTCACATCAGGCACCCTCTGCTTCCTTTCATTACAGGGTCAACACGCTTGCTGCAACACGCGCAGCTTTGCTGACCACAACAACCCAAAGGAACCAAAAACAGGAACGCTGCCAAAATGCAAAGGCCAGTGTGGCTCTATCTGAACGGACGTTTAATCAGCCATTCAACGTGAGATTTACTGTCACATAAAGAAACATGCTTTCCACATCCACCATCAAGATGAGAATGAAAGCAACGTTTCAATTAGTAAATGAGAGACTTCTGTGGTTTGTTTTGGTTTTAAGTTGAAATATGAATAGTTTGTCAAATACATCCATCACTGAATTCTGGAATGTAAAATATTTCAAGGGTGAGAGAACTACAGGCATAAATGTCCTTTTCCTAAGCCTCCAAACCTGAAGTATTCATAAGGCCAAAGCTTCTATTAAAGGCATTTATTTGGTGAATAAAACTTTTACTGGTATTTAAAAACCACTGAACCCACATTGCTTGTTGTATGCTTACTAACTTGAAAATGCTGCCGTCTTCAGTAAAACTGGCTACAGGAGAAATCAAGCTGATAGTTGAATACACAAAGTGATTTATAATAGCTTATGTAGACAAATCTATTGAGGGCTTTTGGTTTGTCCAAACGCTCATGGCTCTTGTTCTGAATCAACAAGTCAGACACACTTGCATTCTGAGCAAACTGATTCCCTTTGCAGCGCTTGGTAGAGAAGCAAATACTAGACGTTACTAAAATGCAAGTAATTAAAAAGCAGGAGTTAAAAACAACAGTCCTCTACGATTATTAACACAGCATATAGCCTGCATAGCATGCATCATCTATCTCTGTATCATAATTTTGTATGTGGCATTTGGCAATTACAGAGGACTGCCTATTTTTAAAGAGCATTCACTGATAAGGATTTTCCACTCCCACTCTGAGATAAGAATAATTCCCCCCATACAAGTTAAAAGTGTCTTTCCAACACTGCAGAGAACAGGACGCACACAACGGCAATGCCTTCTGAGCACAGACTGATACACCGAAGTGAGCCAAGATGTTCACTAAATTGTTCAAAATGCATTACAGTGAGCTGGGAAGAGAATATCTCCATTCCGACCATTTCAATAAGAGAGCCATGCTCATTTGGTCCCCTGTGCAGGTCCTAGTTTTTGCTCTCCTAAAAACACTGGCTGGTGAGGAAGGTCAGCCTGTGGGCAATATGTCAGTAAGGAAATGCCTGGAGCTTCAGCACCAAAAGATGGCAAATGGCTGCTCCCTTCCCCATCACACACCATGCCAGCTTTGAACATTCAGTTCAATGCAAGGGAGCAAAAAACTGGAGAAAGGGAACTGTCACAGGAGGGAGGAAAACAAACAAGCAAGCAAGCCCCAAAAAACCAACCCCAAGGAAGAATTTTGAAAGAAAACCTTTTCTCCAGCCAGGATCCAAGCATCCTCTCTGCAGCTGGCTTTATTTACATCATCTAATTCAAATTCTAAATGCTTCAAAGTGTTATTACACTTTTTTCTTTGAAAACAAAAATGACAACAACTGAAACAGAACTGGGAATGAGAAAACCCAAAGATTGAAATAATTACTAATCAAAGCAGAGGCCTGTACATGGGATGGTGAAGTCACTGGCCAGCTCTACCCAGTAATTTCTCTTCATGTTGGCTCTGATGAGTTTTATATTTCTAACATTTCATCAATTTGAATCGCTAAATTCAATTTGCATTCACAGATAAACAGAGAGGGAATAATAAATACTCTCATCTGACCTTGAAGTGTGAGACAGAAAATTGCCCTCCATGATTTCATTTCAATCTGAACCATAATGAATAATGCAGTTGGCCCCATCAGTTACCAATCTATAATCACACTTGTGGGCTGGATGAACGCACAGCCGTGCCTAAATATGATGAAGAAAGTCAAAACTTCTCACTCTTTTTGTACTAGTCTTTTCCTGCTTCTCCCTCTCTATAGAGATTAAGCCTCTTCCTCTATCCCTCCCCACCAACCCCACTCACCCCCAAATACACGTCAAGGATTTCAATTTGTTGCACAGTCAAAAGTGGGAAGTGAGGTGAAGGCATTGCATAGTTTTCTCAACCCAATCCAGTATTACGTACGTTGTAAAAAATCTCCCCTAAATGCTCTAAATTCGATAAGTATTCTCCCTCCCAGCAAGCTGTCAAGTCACAGGCCCAACTCTCCAGCACTGGTGTGAAGCACAGCAACAGAGCACAGACAACTGGTGACATGAACATCGTGAGTGACTAAGAATATTTCCAATTTCTGTTATACATTCAAACCAACGCTTACATTAAAGTGGAAAAGTCATCTGGGAATAGGCAGCATGAGAGCTGAGGAGCTGTAAAGGATAACAGACTGATAAAGAGGAGTGAAAAAAAGAAAATTTTGTTGAAGTAGGGAAAGAAGTGAGTAGGACAATGGTTGTGCTGAGCCAACTTGTCAGCAAACAAATCTGCTGAAATTCTAGGCTCTTGACAGTTAGATAATAGCTTATCTTAATAAAGAGGGTCAAAGCGTTTAGATGAGAAAAACAAAACATTAAACGCTCCATTGCAACATAACAAGTGAGCCCTCACAGACTCGTGACTCATTACAGCTTCGTGAAGGTTCTGCGGATCTGTTTCAAATGACTTTTTCCAATGAGACCTCATTTCCAATGTGCATCACTATACTCCACAGTGAAATGAGTATCGAAATGAGTATTGTATATTACTGTTCAGACACTTTCTTTTTTTTTTTTTTTACATCTGAATCTAAGACTACCTGAATGAATTTACAGAAACACAATTGTCTAAAATATTTCTTGCAGAAGAATTCAGTGATGGACCCCCACCATAATTCTCACTAAAATTCAAAGCTACGGCTCAGCATTTCAGCATCAGGCTTTTGTCAGGGAAAACCCCTCCAGGTTATGTGATGAAAACCTGTCTAGGTTTTCACTGCGGACTCAGAAGAGAATTCATAACAGATACTTGTTGACAACAAATAAACCCAAACAATTAAGTACTACCCCCTAGCACTTACCCATGGGACACTGGCACAGATAAAAGTAAAGGAATGGCTGAAAAGTCACTTAGCTACCTATGACAAGCACTCCAACAGACTGCTGTTCTTGGCTTTTCTTTCTCGGAAGCACCAATTTAACTTCATCTCATATCCGCCTCCCACCTGCTTTGACTCAACTTACGTCAAAGCAGTCTACCATGATCCAAGCCATATTAAGCACAGCATTGTAACGGACCTGCTAATCGTTAAATCCAAAATATGGAAGCATATTAAGACTGCAAAGGTCTTAAAAATTCCATGACCAAATAACCTGACCTGTAACCTTGAATTTTCCAAGTGCCACCGTGTCTTTGGGCACAAACAATGTGACATGGTAATGTATGATCTTTTCTACCATGCTCTAATAACAAAACAGGATTCGCTGCTAACTGCATCTGTTTTCCGCAAGATCTCTGCCTCATTTGCTGCAGAATTTGGAAGATTAATGAACAGAAATTGCTTAAAGAGAATGGTCTCATGTTAAGGCAACTGAAAGTCTCCCCCAAAAAATGGTTCCAATTCTCGCCTGTGCCAGAGCTCCCAGCTGATACCATGAACTTTTCAAAGGTAGTCCTTAGTGCTTAGTCATTAGGTAGACCTTTGTGCTGAGTTCAAGTGCTGGGCACAGACAGTACTGCTGAAATCAATAGCAACTACTCATAACACATGAAGCCGTGGGTAATGCTAAGTGTTTTGAAAGAACAAGTTCTAAATATTCCAGAATGGCATCCCCAAAATAAGGCTACACTTTCTCCTTGGTTTGCATCTGGTATAACAGGTCTAGCATAAGAAATAACAAATTATTAAATTTTTTCCTGTAGAAAAACATGAATAGCTGCTCATTAAGTCAACATAATCCACCATCTCTCCCAAGTGAAACAGGAATCCTGCATGGAATATGAAACTAGACTAAGGAGGCATCAGGTGACTTTAATTCTGGCATTTCCTGCCCTCTGAGAGCTTCACCTTGCAACCCTGATGTTGCCTTCGAGGTATCTATTTTCCATATGGGGCAAATATTACATTAACATTCAAAAAAAAGCATAAAAGCAAGAACATATATCTAAGAACAAGAATGAGGAAAAACAGAAGAGTTAGCTGAAACTGCCCCCAAAACATCCAGTGTGGAGTAAGCTTCATCCCAGTTAAATTACTTTTCATTCTCATATACATCCATTTCGGGCATGTATATAAGCAAACACAGACCCACAAAGGACAGAAGAGCTGGTTTCCAGCCATCTGGTGTCAGATAATGAGACTAAAGAGACTGGGATCTTTCCAAGCTAGACTATCGCACGATGAATATCTGCCATTCCTTTTGCAGTGGCTCTGCAGCCCCACGCTCCGTAAGCCCAAGAAATACTATACAACTGCACACTCTCACTCTGCTCAGCCGATACATTTGGGCAGCTGAGCAGAGGCAAACAGCTTTCTCAGACACTGTTTCCACGCAGTGATTTCTCCCCGTGAAAAGGACATGCCCAGATCAGACTTATTAATGAAGTCCTGCTAACCTTATTCCTAAAACATTCTGTGGATGTTTGTTTTCCCTGTTACCACCCAGAAATCCGCAGCACTATTTGAATCTTCCACTGGACTGTTCACACTATTTAGGACTTACCTGCAGGGCACAGAGACCTACTTTCCTCTAATTTCCGCCCCTCAAATTAGCTCAAAAGAACTCTTAAACCAATATAAGGCAAGAGGAATAAAGCTGTCACTGTAGAAGGAGAACTGCCAGAACAACTACATTTATAGCCCTGTTACATCAATTCTTCTGCATCAATATTTTTAAATGTTTAATAAAACAATACTACATGCTATGCAATCTTTTTGTAACGAATACTTTATAGAGAAACCAGTCAGGTGGACATGTAAGTAGCCTTTATGCAGCAGTTTCAGGTTTCAAAATCACTAGACAAGCAGAGAGGTCAGATGCTTTATTTTGAAGTGAAGTTGTGATAGGGAAATGAATTTTAAGACATGGCAACCAAGTCATTTTGTTTCTGTACCACTCATAAAAGAACAGCTCTGTTCAATGTAACTTGGTTTCAGCCAGTTGGCCTCACGAATCACACATCAACCAGCTCCATGAGCCAACACTGAAATGCTGGAGGGAAGGGATGGTAGTGCAGCGTGGATTCAACAGGTACGATGTGAAGAGTTTCTGCCCTCAGCAGTGCAGCACCATAATTCATCACACAAGCATTCAGATTGTTTCCGTGGTGCTTTTAACCCAGCAGTTTCAGACTGGATTAAAACGCAGTAGGAGTCCTTGCAGAATCAGTGAGTGTCTCAGCTGTAGGGTTTGTAACAGCTCATACCATCGCATCTACATCCGGAGCACCGTGTCTGTATCCAGAGGGATGCAGAACCCGCCTCTTCCTTTCCAAGCCAAACATCAGCACCGCTGAAGTCGCACAACAGCCACTAATTTAGGTTGCGTGAAAGCTCTCTTTGGGCTAATCTGCCTCAGTTTCCTGTGGAATTGCTTATGAGACCTTTTTGGACACAGTGGTTGATTCAACACTCTTCATCTCTCTCTTTCCTGGGATGTGGAAGAAGCACGGCCTTTTTGCACCTTCATGAGATTCTCTCCATAGCAAAATCAACACAGGATTACAGAGCTACTTTGTGGGATACCAGTGCTGTTTGCAAACATTGCTTCCTGCAACGCAAAGCAATACCAAGTGTTGTGTCATTCCCAGGAACGGATGGCATCTGTCAGACCCTCCAGTCACACCGGGATCGGTCTGCTTCATCTGCTCGCTTCTCAGCTCCCAGCCCACGGTGATTTGGGCATGCATTTCTAACACAGCAATCATTCTTGCTCCCATTCTGCCTTTTAATACTCACTTGACCATACTGGCATCATTTCTCACCTCTCCATGTAATGGAGAATAATGAAGACCAGCCCTGATAAACCTTTACCACCCAAACTCTCATGCCCCTGTCAGATATTACTCTGGCCAGTACTCAACAACTAGGAAGAACTGATTTGATACAGAAAATCACATGTTTAGCTGGACTATATTCTGCTACAGCAGTCTGAGAAGAACAAAAACAATTGTGAGTCTGCAAAATCATGAGTGGCAGGAGGTGAAGAAGGAGCAATTGTTCACTGCCTGTTTCAATAGAAGAACTAAACAAATTAATGGAGAAAAATTCATCATGGGCTATTAAATACAAAAAGGTATCACCTTCAGCTCAAGAAATCCTTAAGCTTCAAACTGGTGAAAACGTGAGAAGTATCACTGCACATTTGCTCCTTTATTAGACTTTCCCAAAGCTTCTGGCATTGATTCATTGATTTAGGTTGATTTTTTATCTGATTGCAAATCTGGGGAAGAGAGTTAAAAAAGAGGGTTTGCTTATTTTTAGTGCACATCAACAGATCTCATCTAGCTTAAATTTTACTCAGGTGTGCATTTTTGTTGCATTTTCTTAGGTGAATACGTTGTCATTTAATCTCTTTCACACGAGTCATATTCAATTTCCAAACTATAAATTAGAAGCTGGAAAAAAAATTTCTGTTCTCACAGCTGCAGTTTGCCAGCTCTTGGCTATGGCAGCAAGTGGTCCAGCTGATCAGTCTCTGCTACCATAAGCTTCCCATGGAAAAAAAAAAGGTTCAAAAACTGTCAAAAATCTCCTAATATGTAAGAATTGAGGCCATAAGTATCTATTGTATTTGAACATACTTGTGTTCAGGTTTTCTCAGTGTTTGGAACGGTTAGGGCATTTCCATAGAGAACTGCTTCATTTCCTTGGCAGTACGCTGTATGCCAAAGGCCACCGCACAACACAGCTCCAACTAGATCATGACTTTGCTATCCAAAAGGTGCAGCCTTTGCAGAGGACAACAAAAAAGGATCACGCACCAAAGAGGAGATAAAAAGTGGCTGCAGATCACAGGCGTCCCACAGATGCATATAAAGATAAGGTTGAGGTGCATAATCTGTGCTGTTCAATGGATATAAGAGGTGACTGGAGCAGCAGATGTTACGGACCAGAACAATCAGGCTGATCCTCACCTTGCCCTGCCTCACCAGCCAGGACTCTTCACAGCACCTGTCTTCATGTATTTCTGTTAGAATACACACAGGAATTAAAAGGACCATGAATCAACTTCTCATGCAAGAAAAGATCTGCTTCTGATCTTCTCTCTGGTTAACAGACACACAATATTCACTTTCAGCGATCTCAGGTGACAATAACAAGTAGGACTACCAAAGAAAAATTTAAAAGACCCAGATTTTCCAAAGAGCTCTTCTTTTAAATATGTATCTAGAGAAACCAAACATAGACAAATATATAAAAAAAATAACACCATGTGTGATTTCACATCAAGTGGCCACCTGCATATAGAGAAAACCAGAAAATTATTCCTATTTTAAAGCCATTTGGAAATGCAGCCCTTAATATACTATCACCACCATTTTCCACAATATAATGGGCAGGCAGAGCATTCCTACATTAAGAATTCATAGCTGCACCAGCCAAAACAAGAAGTTCAAGAACATACAACTGGAAAACGCAGAGATACTTGGCAAGGCTCATTTATCTATCACTTTAAAGAATAGTTCGTACCATGGCGCTTTTTTTTTTTTTGAAAGCAAAGCAAGAAAGATAATGCTGCTGATGTGCTTATTTTTGCAAACTCCTTTACGAAGAAAAGGAGAAATTTTTAGGCTGAAAACCTTCAATGAGAGCTTATATGGGCCAGCAAAACAAACACACAAGGAAAAAGTTGCCAAGACTGAAACTAAAAACCCAACACAATAAATGGGATGCACAGCTCGCTCTCTCTGGAGCTACCCAACATCACAATTAGCAGTGCTGGCCCCTCCGTAGCCTTCGTCTCCCACATTCAATATGGGCACTTTGGCAGCCAGCAGATGGTCTATGCTCAGCATGCCCTTCGATTACCACCTGTCTTCCATTATCATCTCCCCTGCTGCCTCCATTGTACCTGATTAATAAAGCCCATTCTTCCTGTTTATTTCCTTATCGATCCACTGTCTCCTGCATGGGAAAAGGCGTCAATGCAGTTAAGGGCAAGCACCTGCTTGGAGACTTCACCCTTCAGCTGCTTTCTGAAAGTGCGTTTTATTCTCACTGGATAATAAGATTCTGTGGTTAAAGGAGCTTTTAGGTATTGGCGTTGTCATAAAACGTTCCTTGTGTCCTACTTCACTGGAGCTGACAAACTCTCTGCTTGCTGTCAGTGGACTAATGAGAAAAGAAGCACTTCTAAAGAGCTTTGGATACTTTTGCATTGCAAAGTGAAAAGGAGAAAGTGAGATATTTCAGTGATGTTCCATTTCATTCCAAAGCCCCATAAAGAGGAAAGAAAAAAGGGAATGTTTCTGCACAATCACTGTATCAACCAAGCAGCTCACTTATTAATCTCTCCTTCCTCTGCATTCACTGGCTTGGGGGCTTGGAAAGTTGACACTTGACTTGAAAAATGCCAACTCTAAGCAGTTTATTTCCTCTTGAACTTTAAGAGCTGACTGAGACAGAAATGACCTTTAAAAAGGCAGGGTTAGTTCTTGTATGAATTGATAGAAGGATTCTTTGCTTACACAGCACAGCGAGGTACTGAGCAAATCTCCTATGCAAACACTCCTTTCTCACCAGAGGCAAGTAGAACACCACGTTCCATCAGCCACAAGATGCATAAGACTGGAGAACCTAGGACCTGGTGACCTAGCGTGTCTACATCAAGAGGGGAAGACTATGTTACAGCCATAGACTGATGACCTTATACATACACAGGACAGACGCTACACCAATATTTGTAACCTCAAGACACCTGATCTTCCATCACAAGGGAGCAGTGCAGGCACAACCAAAATTAAGTACACCCACTAACTTGTACCTAAATCGCACCACCAGCCCAGACTACAAAACAGCCAAGCAGGCCTGCTGCCAGTGGGACACGGCAAGATATCAGGACTCCTATTTTGGGACATCTAGCTGGTTGTTGCGACTTCGCTTACATCAATCTCTACTGAAGCTGCTGAAAAAGAAACTAATCACTACATGGCTCATTAATGGTCTTCAATGAAAGGCAGTTTGAAAATGCAAATCAATACACAACAATAACTACTAATAATACTTGCTTCCACACTAGTAGCCAGAAATGTAACAGGGCAGAATATTCTTGTCTGAGGTCCACCACACAATTAGTACCACCAGATGTCCAAAGAAAGGCAATTGAAAGATTTTGTGGCAGCAGAGGATAACCTAGGAGTTTTGATAAAGGAAATTCACAAAGCAAATATCTGGGATGCTAATGGGTATGGGAATACACTGGAGACAAATAAGTTTAGTTTGCCTGTGTGCTAATAATGACACTTAGTTGAATGTCATTTGAAGACAAAGTGCCCTGCTGACAGGAAGGCCAGTGCCTAAACCTGTACGTTAAAGCAAGATATCTAAATTATACTTCATTTATCCCAAATAGTGCAGAAGTATTCACCTGTTTCTCACTCTGTAAGGAAGGCAGACATAGCCATTTGGATAACAGCAAAATGTTAATGCAGAAGGTGAGCAAGCCTTCCACTGCTAGGCAGAAAAATTCCTGGAAGGTAGAGTTGAAACTTTGCCTTTTTTTTTTTTTTTTTTTTATTTTATTTCTAGTCTTGATCTTCATCTACCAAGCCATGCTGACTCCTAGCAGTATAGGACTGATGGAGTTCAGAAATCTCCAGCAAAGTATGAAGTATCACTTTGCCATCAGCAGCAATGAAATGCTTCCAATCTATCATCAGCCCGCTTAAGCAGAAGCGGACATTTTATAAAGAGAACCCCACGGCTATTTTGTGCAGAATTTACTTTTTCTTTTTCTCTGGAAGGAAAGTACACATCAAACTCACCAAGGCAGACAGAAGAAGTCAAGCCCTATATAGTCTAGGTTAACTTATTAATAATGAATCATTTTTGTCATTATTCCTAAGGTTTCGTATCAGGCAGTAGGCCTCGAGAAAAATTAGGGGCGGGGGAGAAGAGATGGGGAGCGATATTTTGCTCTCCAGTGCAACTGAAGTCACGACAAAGAACCACAGCATCAGCAGGATATTGAGTGGGAATTCTCAAATGAGAGCTTGGCATCTCACTGCTAGTGGAGACTTGGAAAATTCCTGCACCTGAAATATATGTATATTTATAGGTGTGTGTGTCTACATATATAGACACAAACACACAGTACTTATCAATGCATATTGCAAAAGAATACATGTACTGTTTTATCCTACATAGCTTCACAAAAGAGGCAAGTATTAGGATTAATTTTTTTAAATACTGACTGATGTTCCTGATGGGGCTTTTCCTACGTATATAATCACCGGAGGTCTCAGAAACCTGTTCATTCCTGCAATGCATGAGAAAGACTCCCACTTTCAAAGTTACTGTACAATCACTTCTTTTTAACGGTCAATTTAACAGTGTTTAGCCTCCAACTGTTGCTTTCATGCACAGAATACTACATTTGGGAATCTGACTCCTGCATAAACAGGCTTCTTAACATCTGTATGGCGATATGAAAATACAAATATACAAATTTATACGGTAGGTGTATAACTACTGCAAAACAGATTTGCTCGACTGTAATACACATCAAACAACACTAAAAAGCAGTAAGAAACTGCCATCTTATTTACATGAGCTGTACTTTGAGACTTCTAACTTTTGCCTGAAGGTTTTAATTAAAGCAATTAATGTCCCAGGGCATTTTTCTTGTAGTAAGTTGTCTTCCTCATTCAATTGCTTCAAGGACTCTGCTCTCTATGCTTTGGCACAATCTAATCACTCCTATGGGAGCAAATGATAACATGAACACAGATCAGAAAAATTTCTTTGAATGAACCCAGAAAGATGAAGAACTAGATGTAAAAGAAGAAACAATTTTGCACCCTTTATTCGAGAGTCTATTAGATCTTTGGAACGACAACAAGGGGGGGGGGGGGGGAGGTACTGGTCTGTGTAAAATTTGAGACTTACGAGTTCAGTCAGCGTTTGTTGAAATACTCTTAACATTTATGTTCCCAGATTTAACTTTCAGCAGTGATCACCTTAAGTCAGATAGGGAATTTTTCTCTCTTATTTATTTTTTTGAAATAACATGCAGAGAGAAGAAGAAAGAAGTGATCAAGAATCCACATTTGGCAGCTCTTTCCTTTGTCATTTAATTCAGTCAGAGGCAGGAGAATTTACAAGTCGCATCCACTTTGGTTACTCCAGGTATTTTAGCAGAAATGTACCCAGCGACTCAGAATAAAGGGCAGAATTTTTCCCCAGATTTCACACAACAATACAGAAAACAAAGTTTACTGAAGGATAAAGAAATGTCAACAGTCGTAGGCAAGGCACAATATGTTACAGGTATGTTGTGTAAGCTAGCTTCTAGCAGCGTAACGCAAAGCTAAGCAAGGCTTTCGTTTAAAATGGGGAATCCATCTTTACCATAAGGACTTTGACTCAAATACTGCAATAACACACTGTTGGATCGGGGCAGGGGGTGGGCAGGGAGAATACAACACAACAACAACAAACTCGCTCAATAAATTGGACAGAGTAGGACGGTTAGAAAGGGCAAAACTTCTGTTAAGACAATGCTTCTTTTGGCTGTGCCATTAAGGTACTGATAGCTGCACCATTCCCAAAGGGTGGGGGTACCAGACTCCCTGATGATGCTTGCTAACAAGGTGTGCCACTGTGCATGTCCCTCCTCTAATGTCTGTGCAGTATTAGTCTAAGTGGACTTGTTAATAGGAAGCAATGCAAAAAAAAATTTGTAATTGTTGAAATTCTTGTCAATTTTGCACAAATACCTTAAGCAAACCCTCTTACCAAATTCATCAACACAGTGAGGAAAAAAATTTAAAAAATTGTCTTTTCCTAAAAACTTTAAAAAGGAATTTGAGCAGAAATCTGATCATTTTATTGCAAATATAGCTTCGCAAATTCACAAGAAGCTTGTAAGAATACAGAAAAGACCTAATTCCACAAACAGCAACAAACAATGTCACCCTTGAATGCCAAGAGTTACTTGTGGATTGACTACTATTTGGTGATGCTTTAAAGAGAGCAGCTGTACCAGCTGTAAGTGATGTTCCAAACCAAAGAATATTTGGAGGCACTCCATTATATGCAAGTGTCAGCTAGGAACAGCCAGGAAGTGCTCCACAGGCTTTCTAAATTGCTACATAAAGATGAGGTTACATATAAAAGATAACTTGCAAAGCAGCTATATATGGCCATCATTCTTGTTAAAAGGTAAAAAAAAAAAAAAAAAAAAAGAAAAAGAAAAATAATTGAAAAAGCAATCAACCAAGCAAGAAAACAAAACAAAACAAAACACCAGGACAGAATACTAAAGTCACACATAAGATCATCAGGATTTTAAGGAGGTTCTTTTGTGCATGTACATTGCCTGAACTGACTGCTAACCTGGGAAAGATTTTTCTTTGATGTTATGGCTGTTCAAAGTTATTCTCAAATTGAATACAAACAGTACATAGCAAAAACCCAAATCTATAAAAGTTTCCAAATATACTACACTGTATAGTATCATGCTATAGTGGCATACATGCCTAAAAGTAAATATTTTCTGATCTCTGGCTAATTTTATGACATTTTTAATATCTCAAAATGAGTATATATTGAGAAGTCTACTTGGAATCACTTAAATCAGTCTAACAGTCAGTCAATTTCAGCTGAATTCATTAATCTATAAATAGATTATTGATTCCATAGCTCCAACTATTAATTACTGATAGCATATATATATATGACAATGATTTAAAAATCCACAAGCCTGTAACTACGTGTTACAAACTTCATACAGGAGTATTTTAAAAGCCTAATCTAGCTGATTTCACTAGTGCTTTTCTGATACTTCTCTACATCTAGACAACGATAATCAAGTCATTCCAAGGCTGTTCACGCTCTCATTTTCAGGATCTTGGTGTTCCAATATTTGCGTTTCTATTAAGGCAGGACAGTCTAGTGAAACAACTGTTTTCATGGTTTTATTAAAATGTATGGAAACATTTCTATTGATTGCAAGTTATTAAAGGATTCTTTTCGAAAAAATATAAATTTAATGTTTGTAGTTTACTAGTAGTGTTTACAGAATAAAACCACAGTTTGACAAGTTCATCATTTTTTTTAATTGGATTTGTGAAATAGTTAATTTCATCCATCTGTGGTGCAGTATATGGGATAAAAGCATTGCATTGGAATTAAAGAGAATTAAGGTACAATCCAACATTTACATTGCACTGAACTTTCAAACCACCACTGTTAACTACAGGACAGTGAATTCTTGCAAAGATTATGTGGGCAAGTGGATATTTTTAAACCAGATGAGAAACTTATATTTGGTTTTCTGCCACCACCATCAACAGAACAAAGGCTGAGCAAAAAGATTTTGTCTGTCGGCTCCTCAGAGTGTTTTTTAAGGCTGAATTAAAGTATTAAACTGAAATAAAAGATTGCATCTGAAACTAAAAACATATTCTTTCCCAGGTTAACCACAGGACACCCAGAATTCCAGTAAAACTCTCACATACAAGCAATAACAACCATGACTGAATGCATGAAATAACACCTAGCTTTTAGATACACTGAAAGAATAATGTCTTGTAAAATACCAGTAATTCCTGCCTGAAACATTTGTACACTACCAAATGTATGTAATTTTCCTTTGCTTATCAGACAGCTCACCTCTCTGACCCTGCTTCAGCACATGGAACTACTACTTGCTTATTTTAGTAACCAGCGTTTACTTACTCCAAAGCTGTAACAGAAAATGTAACTGCTTTAACCTAAGGCACATAAGAGAAATAACTTCAGCTTTGCCCAAAACTGAAGACTAAATTTAACCAAGTCCTCAGCATTTATTTTAAATGTGGGGCACAAATTTATTTTGCAGCCTTTACGGCCTAGGTTGGCACATTCTCAAGTTTTATTTTCGGTTTTGGTGGGAGTTTTTTTGAAAATGCTTTTTTATCCCCTAAGAAAAGTGCTGGCAATTTGGTTTGAACACACATATATAAGCTTCCTATGAGGTCTTACAACAAGTTGTTAAGTAGGAAATAATGCTTTTAGCACTTTGCACGTTTCTGCACTGCTAAGTGCTGGTGCAGAGTAGGGAAGCGACGCGAGCAGACACGCTGGCATTCGCTCCGTGAAAAATACCAAAAGGCAGAGCGCCAATATTGAATATTCAAACAATTTCCAGTATTTATTCCACTTTTTCTTCAAGCTTCTATAAAAACATCATAAGCAATCGTGTTAAATAACATCAAATCTATTTATATAAAGCTAATTGCAATGCCTGTTTTCACTGACATCCCAAGACAAATCTTTCAGCCAGGAGAGAGCCCTGAAGAGAGACATAAACTAATCCATACAGCCGCCTGAACAATCTTCGCTTGCCTTCATGAGACTCCCCGCTGAATCTTGAAAACCAAGATCAATTTGACATCAACTAATTGTGGTTATTCTCACCATCTTTCTAAGCGAGGGCTAGACAGAAATCCTAGGCAGCACAAGTTACCAACACTGCATGCAGCAGAGTTCTGACCTCGGAAGGTAAAATCTGGATTGCCAAGAAGATTACAGGTGCCAGACTTACAGTTTCATTAGAAGAAATTAGTGTGGTTTTGCACAAGATTCAGTGTGCATTGATTTTTAAAAAAAATCTGAAATATTGAGTATAATCAACTACAAGGCTCTGCTGGTAGCTCTGCA
Source organism: Gymnogyps californianus (assembly GCF_018139145.2). Lineage (NCBI taxonomy): Eukaryota > Metazoa > Chordata > Aves > Accipitriformes > Cathartidae > Gymnogyps > Gymnogyps californianus. Next base: position 5,950,869 of record NC_059485.1, on the reverse strand, counting down.
TTTTTAAAAATCAATCTCAAAATCCAATGCCTCCAAAAAATAAGGTAAAAATACCTAATGATTACATTTAATAGCATAGTAGTAAATCTAAATGTAAATGCAAGGAAGAAGAGACTACAAATAAATATGAGACTGTAATAGCTGTAAATGTCTTGCCTTTAGGAACATCTAATTTATTTTTAAAGGTAGGTTCTAAGTCTCCTGTTTGCTCTCCTCTGGGTCCCATAAACTGTGATTGTGTTAAGATAAAGCTTAGTCTACTCTTAAAGAACAGTTGAGCAGCTTAGTTTCTATTCTAATTTTCAAGCAAAGGTCATATCTCAAGTAGGCTTTTTCCACTCTTTTTTGTGTTGTATACAGGAGCCATGCTGGGGTGGGTTGCCTTTCTTCCGAACAATTCAGATGAAGTTTCAGCCTAAACTGGTTTGCAGGAGACACTGACATTTCTCATCCAGCCACGTCTCTTCTTAAAGTATTTCAAATCCATTAAATTCAGAGCTCATATGCTTGGGAGGGTCCCCTGACAAACACATTATCTGTGCTGTTTTACACAGCCTGCAGATACAGTTCAAAAACAAGAGTGAAAATTTCCTATTCATTTCATGAGTTTGCTGTGGATAGTAGTGATAATTAACCAGAGAGATGTAAATTAATTTCATAATGGATAATTTCAGTGGAAACATCCAGCTGTCCTGAAACTGGTTTGTGCCTGGAATTGAGACTAGAAGTGGGCGTTTCTCCCCCCCCCCAATTCTGAATATTCCCCAAATGTATTCATTCCCTAACCCCTGCGCAGTGGGGAAATGGACTGCTTGAGAAAAACTACTACAAAAATTGTGGCAGCTGACCTGGCCAACTAGGAAGCACGCCCCTAACTGGAGGGTTGCTGGCTGACCAAGTGGCTTAAGCATTTACTGTTAACTTACTAGCAACTATGCATTATATTCTCTAATCCGAAGTGTGTGTGTGTGTGCATGTATGTACATGTGTACACAAAGTCATATTTTAAAGTATGACATTTATGAATAACAGCACAGCTTAGAAAAGAGGAAATTTAAGTTTTAAATCATCCATAAGCCTGCAATAACACTTAAACATCACCACTCCACATACAGAGCCCCATTGATAGCATTCATCCTCAGACATTTGTGTGCAAACACCAAAGAAAATAATATAAACATTTTTGCTTTGCTTCCATTCAAGATACATTAAGCCAGAAAAGCAAAGAATGGCATCACATTATGCTAACTAGGGAAGACGCTTCCAAAACTGCCTCTGAATCACAGCAATTAAAAGAATTAGATGGTGACCCTTTGAGTCCGATCAGCGTGACATTGTTCGGATATGGAAAAAAATTAGTATGAAAGGGGAAAATGTACTTTGTCTTACATCTACAGTCCACCAGACTTTTTCTGGTCTGGCTAGTGATTAGGCTCTTACCATTATATTCAGAGTATCTCTGGCTGTGTTTCACCCTCCGTGCGTGGTCATTTCTCCCTGAAACAGACAATGCCTTTCCTGAACAGATAAGCCAGCAGACTTTGGATCAGATGATTTGAAGTGCATTTCTCAGCAATACGTTTTAAAGCTCTGCAGTTCATGACTAAGGGCTTTACCAGACATGGCAAGAACAGTGCTAATGCCCTGTATTTCTGTACCAGTCCAGGAAACCGAAGAGAGAGTTTCTGGGGAAAAAAAGGTGCTGTGTGAAGTGCTGCTCTCCCATGAGCGACCTGCTGTCAGCTGTCAGACAGCCAAGGCAGTCATCACACAGTTTGCAGGGTAAATAATTCTGTTGCGGCATGCAGGTGCCAGGACAGTGAGACCAAGATCCATGACCCCCAGTTAGTTCTGTCCTAATGCTTTATTTGCAGAACTTGGTATATTTTGCCCCTTTTTTCCTTAACTTATTTCCTCAAATTGTTTTTTCTGTACATGAAAAATTATGAAGAGATTGAAACTGAAGGTAAAAAACCTCCAAACTTTTGTTAGGTCCCTGCCATGCCGTATTTAACCTGCGAGAAACAGCCCAAACCCACTAGTCTTACTTTCCACATGAACACAGAACCAGGTTTGAAATAAAACTTTAAAATATACAGATTCAAGAATTCTCTTTTTACTTTTCTCATGGTCAAAGACAGCAGGCAATGCAGCCCCACTAAAATGAGACAAAAGGCCATTCTATGCTGAAACACTAAAAGCCCTTCATATTCACAAATTCCTCATCTCATTTTTCAAGGAGAATCTCTTCTTGCAGAAATATTACAAAACCATTTTCTTCCTCTTTCATCTTCATGAAACAGCACATTATTTCCATGCAGGGAGCTAAGGTGCAAGGGCATTAAAATCCGGAGTCATTATAATGACCAACCAGGTAGCAGTCATTTCTAACAAAACTCAGCTGCAAATCTCTTGCTCCAGACCACGACACCTCTGAAGCTCCCCAGACTGAACAAAGGCTGAAGAATTTCATCCTCTACCCAAACATAAGTAATAAAGTACATAATCCCACTGTAATTTCCTTAAATGGGACTGAACTGGCAGACTGGTGGTACAGGGAGAACAGAAATGCTGGACCAAGTTAAAATACCTCTATAGTTTTTATACTGTATGACAGCTGCTAGTAACACTCATTCATATGGGAAAAGGATCTTCGATACTGTATTTCCAGTGATATATTTTTGACACACAGGAAGTATGTATAAACAGAAGTCGATGCATAGGAACAATTAAGAAATTTAAGCCTCCAGCATCGCTCTATTCCATAATTTCATTCTGAACATTGAAAACTCAGTACCAAAACTTCCAACATTACAAAATATGGTGAATACTTCTATAGTATTTTGAAGGCAGACAAACAGGCATTTCACCTGCACTCTGAGCTAACTAAAAAGTTATGTAGCGGCTGTTACCACACTAAATCCAGGAGATCATGTCCTGCTGCAAAGCAAGATATGTTAAGGAATCTCCCTACAGTACTAGGATGGGTTCTGGTCATCTTGAAGCACAGGCAAAAGCTTGTGCATGTCTGCCTAAAAAAGATGACAAATGTATCCACCGTTTCTTATCCAAATGTCCCAAATTCCATACACCAGCATAGGTGACTTGTTTTAAGAAACATCATTCTCAAAATGCAGTCCTAGATATCCTCTTTTATGATCCCGAGCCTTCATTTCAGTGTTCTTGTCTATATAATGGGATAACACTATTGAACTCGCTTGCAAAGCAATTTCATTTCCACAAAGGAGACATTCTCCAGAAGACAAAGTAGAACTTGTTACATCTTCAATACAGGTCTAGGAAGGGGACAAGCTTTCAGACATCTCAGCCTTTTTACAAGGCCTGAAAGCTTGTCTGGTTTTACCAAGATTATTAACTGCGCTAGTAAGAAACACTGACACTGCATACAAACCTCTTTTACATACTCAGGCCAACAACATTACAATAATTTCACTCAAATTTGTATTTAAAATTTGATCGACTTTGCTGTAAAGATGATGTGAGCTCTAATAGAAACTCTGTTAATGACTAGGGCACTTCCACATTATAAAGGCTCCTACTGTATGTTCACAGGAGTTTTACAAGGTTTGCACTCACTGCACTTCTTCCCCTCTGATAAAAAATTCCCAAGTCCTCTCTCCTCTATTCAGATGGTAGTTTTCACAAGACTAGTGAGAACTTCATATCTTTGAAAACACTGTGACAAAGAATTAAAAAAGTTATTGGAGAGCACATTTATATGCATATTTCCTGTGTTTTTTGCCACGAGAAGACACTTAGGTACACACTGAGCTATAGGCTTCTAGAGTCAAGGCTTAGCCAACTACCTGTTGCACTAGGCTTCAGGAGATAAGCAATTAACACCAAAGTTACACTTGGGAAGCAAAGAAATCTATTCTCTTAAAAATTAAAAAACAAAACAAAACAAAAAACCAACCAAACAAAAATTTAAGGAGAAAATAACTTTGGAAAACTAAAGTGCTAAACAACAGTGTTAGCAGTTTAGCCCATCTTAGAAAAACCTATCACATATTTTGACCAAAGAACAATTCAGTGGATATAACAGGCTTTCACAACAGCCACCATGGGAGAGAGGTCTCTGCAAAGTGGTCACCTTCAGTCTCAAGAAATCAAAACGGTATATAAAATCTCCCAGGTAACTGCATGTACACAGTTACAAACAGGGATATCTTTAGCCTGAAGAAAGACCTAAGACTTAAAAGCAATTTATTTTCCACTTTCCATAATACTTTGAAAATATTTATTAGTGGTTGTCCAGTTCTTAAAAGTAAATTCCATCTAAAATTGATAAAACAACTCTTTTGTGTTTAGCCACTGAAATATTTTGCACTTGATGATACGGTTATAAATTAATTGCAGCAGCAACAGATGTAAGAAGGAAAATTAACAGGTTAGGGCTCTTATCTGGGATTCAGCAGATCTAAGTTCAAAGCCTCACTGAGCCTCAGGCTTTCAGCCTAACCTCAGGCAATTCATTTAACCTCCCCTGTACCTCTGTTACTCATCTGTACAACACTGTATTTAATAAGAATGTCACAATGCTTCTTATCTACAGTGTTTATATGATAAACATGCAAAAAAATCTGGCACTAGGATCTATGTGGGTATCTATAGACATGCAGAAGACTCAAAACCCAAACATTTCTCAACAGAACCTTCAGGGCACAAATAATACCTCCTCTCTAAAAGAGGGTAAACCACCCACATCTCCCAAAAGCCTAGAAATTGTCATAAAAGAACTGTCAGAAAGAAGACATAGCAAAGTTTTCTCTCAGCATCAGTAGCCCTAATGCAAGAGTACAATAAATGAGATACAGGTCTGAGATGCGGACAGCCAGCTCAGAGGGAAAAAATCACCTTAATTTCAGATAACAAGAGAGAAATGAAAGGAGACAAAACCAGTTGGTTCTGCTCCAGTGTTATGGATGTGGAAATCAGCTATTCCCTGCCATTACAGAAGGAGCCAATGCTAGAGGCAACACACAGTGCCTGTGGTTTCCAAAGGGGAAACCGAGGTGGCAAGTAGGTGGTGCCAGTTAGTGGCCAGCATAGCGGTATCTTCAGGAGAAGCATTTTTATTTTCCACCTGTCCTGGTGCATCGACTTCTTTGCAAAGGGAAATCTGGACATGGTTGTAGCAGCGGAGTCCAGGACACAGAGAAGGGGGTGGATTTTGAACCATGACAACAAAGCCAAAAATAAAAATCAGCAGCTTTCTGATAACCTTAGCACTTTCAGTCAGCTGTGGTCAAGGATGGCAGGTAATAACATACAGTGTATTTTATCAGATAAAACAGATTTACCTTACGGGGCTGATCCATATATTAGATTTCCCAATATATGGCTGTGATTTAGCAATCTACTAGGGATGAGGAGGGAATGCAAAGCAAAGAACTGCACTTTTGCTTCCTTACAGACCTTCCACAAAGCAACTTCTGTCCAGAGATAAGGAGGAAAGGCAGCCAAGAACTGATCAAATGAACCAATAGAAGATGTTCAGGCATGTCACTGGAAATAAACCACTTTAAAGAAACGCAGCTCAATTAAAGTGAGAAATCTAGACAAATACAAATGCATTTCAAAAGAAGATACTCATAACAGACTCTCCATGGGCAGTAGCACAAGCAAGTTGGCTGATAAAGCAGATTCAGTTACTAAAGCAAATGGAATTCACATTCGCATTTAGTTAGTGGAAATCTACTGGATACCCGAGGGTGATGAACATTAAACAGTGTGAAATTTTATTGCATTTTTCTGCTCCCCTCCTGGGATTTTTATGACGATAACTATTTTTTGCATATAAACAGTGTGAGCTCCAAAAGCTGCATTTTAATCAAAGATGTTCCATGAACATTTAACATGCGCAAAGGCTTTGAGTGCTAAGGTTTCTTCGTGAAGAATGCCATATTTAAACAGTTAGTGAATTAAACCCACATTCATGTTGTGACTGGTAAGGTGACTTAGAGATTCAAACCCAGCAGGTTCTGAAGTACAGTGAATTTGCTCCATCGATAATTTGCAATTTATTTGAATATTCCTGGTGTACAGAAACTTGTTTAACTGTCTTGTCATGCAGAAGATGGATTTCCTGAACACCCACCTACATTACTATTAACATTTATATACCGCCACACTTTGCACTCAGTACACACATATTCCATTTTTAAAGACTGTCACTATTCTCCCCAAAACACTACTCACAGCGGTCACATTGGGTCAGACCAAATTTAATCTAGCCCAGCACTCTCTCTTCAATGGCAGCCAAGGCAGATGCCTTTGGAAAAATACAAAAGCAGGACAAAGGCATAGCAAAACTTTTCCAGAATATTCTCCATGTCTCCAGCATTTGATTCTTTTTGAATCAAATGTGGTACTTTTGTAATAATGAACCAAAATGTATTTTTCTTCCTTTAATGTTTTCACTCTCTTTTTGAACTTCTACAACATTCTACAGCACGGTATCTCAAAGCTTAATCACTACTCATTGTGATTGTGCTGGTTTAAGCCTGCAGATTTTATTTGCTGGTCTCTAGTGCCCATAGAGCAGACAGACACTCAACATTAGAGAAAATTGTGAGTTATCCTGAACGCAAAAAGACAGTAACAAGAAAGCATGCAAAGGAAGTTGAGGTGATAAAGATGCACATCCACACTGTGAAGAGACAAGACAATTCTTCAGTAAGCAGATATTCTACCTAGCTGCAGGAACTACTGCATAGAAATGAACAAAAATTCCCTACAAATTAAATTGTTTCAATACATTTTTTACTGGTAGCACACAGATAACAAATCTCTAAAGAAAATCCCAAACCAGATTACAACTAGTTTTTTATAGCCCCAAGTATTGGAGAAGTTTTATGAGACAGAGGAAAGTCAGCAGCTGCACAGAACACCTTTCATTTAAAAGACAGGATAATAAATGAATATAAACACAACGGAAGGAACAAGGAAAATAAATACTGTCTTGTTGTCCTTAGTCATGCTTACAGCTTAAAAGGCGGGTTGGGGGTTGCAGCTATAACGCATCCAAAAACTAACCAGCACTTGGATTTTAAGCAAGGAAGACAAATGACAAACAGAAGGGACTACAAGAATAAAACATTTGTGTGTAAAAGGATGGGAAAAACAGAAGGGAAGAAGAATCTCAGCAATATGAGCAGCTCAAAGACTTTAGAGCAAATGAAAAGGTGATAATAAAAGGAAACTAGCCACCAGTGAAATGTATGTAAAAAAATAAACCAACACTTGCTACTGAAATTTGAGCACCAGTCAGGAAGCAATGCTGCAGTCAAGAAGTTACAGAAGTCCCTCTGGATAACAAAAAGTCACTCTGAACTCATGAGGTTGAGAGGGACATGCTCTCAGGGCCACAAGAAAAGGAGCACAAAGCATACCCGGTGCTTCCTGCTTCATAAAAAACATTGCCCCAAAGCAGCAGAGTACCAAAGGAAGGGGTACACGGTTTCTTCTGCAACACTATGAAAGGAGACTCGGGAACATACAATGAGGAACGATCTTGCATCGACAGAATGCGCTAACACCTTAAATTGAATCCCCAGCACAAAGCTTAGCGCACTGTGAATTCGCAGGATGTACGAGAGAAGTAGCTTAAGAAACCTTCACCCCAAACTGAAAGCACTCTCTCTCATTTACTTAAATAAGAATCCAAATAAAAGACACAAAGGAAGATTTCATTCCCACTTAGATTCCTTTATTCAAAAGAAAGTGTCTTCTACTGCCTTCCATCTCTGAATTCACAAAAGAAAAAACATACATCATTTCTGTCTACTCTAAGAAAACTCAGAGCAAAATGATCGGAAGCCTGTATGAGCAGAGGAAACCAGAAAGTTTCTGTACCAAAACACAGTTTCCTCTACCCCAGAATCTCCCCCACTGCCTTTTTTTGGGGGCGAGGGGGGGAACGTTTTAGCTACATCTATTGATTTTCCTCCTCCTCCTTCAGGGAATATTCACAGATGTGCAAAGCCACCTCTAACAGCAACATTAGCTGAAGCAAAAAATGAAATTTACACTTGACTGCCTTCTTCAACAATGTGCAATCACCATTTAATAGGAAAATGGAGCAGAGTGCAAACAGGAAAAGGAAAGGCCTGATTAAAACCCACCAGTCCTAGAGCTGACGATACCCCCACTACGGAAACAAGGCACACGCTGAGCTCAGAGGAGCACGAGCTCTGCAGTGATCCACAGCCCCTCGCCAGCACTGAAAAACTCAGACAAAACTGAAGCAGAAGTACCACGGGGAATTATTTTTCATTGAGAAGTGGGGTGCTGCCTATCACGATACATCAACTTGCTTTCCTTTTTGTTAAGGAAAACAAAGCACGTGCTTAAGATACATAATCATGAAACCTTTTCACTAGCGAACAAAAGCCAAATCCATCAGGAAAAGCCAAGAAGATGGGGTTTGAGCTCTGAGCATTCCCAAGTTCAGCAGTGATATAGCCCATCCTTTTCTACCCAAAGGCAATAGAATTTGGGCTCAGCTCCACTATCTGGAAAAAGAGTAAGGCATCCTATCCAAGAGAAGTTGGCCATCTCAGTAGCATGACTTCAGTGACGCCTCTCAAATCCTGCCGCTGCACGCAGCGCCCTTCGCAGCCCACGGGCAGCAGAGGCAGGTTTCAGATGCCCCCGTCAACACTCGGTACAGGCTGGGCTGCCAGTGATAATCCCATCGCGGCAGGACTTCTCTCTGTTCCAAAGCAAGCAACTGAAGAGCCAACCCCTTGTTTTGACTTCACGTCAAAACCACGTACACACATCCCCCACTCAGAAAACTATTAGCTAGATCTGAGAGGGTGCACTAAAGGATAGGCTTCTCACTGCCATCTACATCTTAGTGACCTGCGGGATGGTTTCTGAAAAGACAGCACTGACTTGGCCTCACAGCTCAAGCTGGGTTATCAAAGAGTATTCGGTTTACAGCGTTGCCCAAAGATTACCTTCACACTCAGATCATACTTGACAGGCTGATTTTTTTGTTGTTGTTTTTTTCATTATTGTCATTTATATTACAGTTCTGTTAGTAATGGAGTCTCATTTACACATGTCAGAAGATGAGAGAAATCACCTAATTACCTGCTTTCCCATCAGTGAAGGAACAGGGGGCTACCAATTTGCTTTCCACTCCTTTCTCTTCTTTCTTTTTATATGTGTGAGATTTACCATCCCCTGTCAGCTGTGAGCTGGAAGAATCATTTTCTAATTATCAAGATTTCTCACACACCAACTTTGAATCATTGTGCTTTTTTTTTCCCTCTTAAATTAGGAAAATATTCCTTTGAAACAATGTTTCATTTTCAATTGGCTCTGAGAAAAGTCTGAATTTCTGCTTAGCTTTTAACTGATATTCACAATACATTATTAATGACAAAACCAAAAGAAAATGGCTAGAGCAAACAAGTAAACAGCCCCATTTCTGTAACTTACTGGCAATCTGAATAAAATTATTAGAAAAAGCCTTTAATTTTTTTTAAGCTAGGTAGAAACTTTACCTTTTTATTTTGCCAAGTATAGTTTTATTTGTAATATGAGGGAATTTTAAAAACTGCATTTTTTTGTTAGCTTACTGTCTCAGAATCTTAGATTATACATTTACAATCAGGTTGGTGCTGTGATGCTACACAACCAGAAGACAGCAAGATCAATGTGGGATGAACGTCTCCCACAACTATCTACTGCTCCAACCAGAGTCTTGCAGAAGTTAACACCAAATATCCCAGTCACTGTAGGTGAATCATTTGCCCCATTGCAGTTACTGAGCACTTTCAGAGCATCTGATTCTCATAAACCTGCACATTCACATGGCTTCGCACCTCACACCTCCCTCCTCAAGTTATTCTGCCGAGTTGAAGGCAGCTAACCCGTCCTCTGAACTGAACAAATGGGAGACATTCCATGGGTAAAACCAGCTGTAATTACATATTCTAGCAGAGCTAATACATACAACAGGCTCCTTAAGCAGCTGTCAGGATGGTAAATTATTAGTAAAAGAAATCTGCTACCAAAATGGGCTTCTAGGCAGTGCTTCTGACAGCAAGAAACGCCGCTGTGCCCGAGCAGGAAAGATGCTAAGAGGCAAAGGGCACTGCTAATTTCAATCTCACTCCTGTTTGCCCTTGCAAACTGAAAATACTGACAACATCTCACTCACGCACATTGTAAATCTGCAGTAGTAGCTGCAGTGTTATCCAGCTAAACTCAAATTGCAGATCCCTTCTAGATCCCTAGACTGATACTATGCAAGACTAAGTAACCACTACAGACAAGCTTCAGAGTAAAAGCTTCCAAGAGAAGTATCACAGAGAAAGGAGTACGCTGCTAACATCTAGAAAACGAAAAGATAAAGATAAGAATTTATCTAACCAGCTGCCTGGGGCAAAACATCTACGCTCAGATAAGTAATGATCAGAGTTTCACTGCCCAACTGCATGAGAGACAGTATCTGTTATTACAGTCAGTAAAGTCTGATTACAAGAAAGCTGTATTGAACAAATATGGATCACCCTCCATTTTAAGTGAACGTGGGAAGAACAGCAGAAAGGATAACAGTGTCTGAGCACTCAACAGCACAGTGATTTAACCCAGCTCGTCAGTGGCAGATTCTAGCTCTGTGTGTAAATTGTATGTCCGACATACAAAACAAATCCTGGAAAGATTCTACCTGTTAATAAAATATCATTCATTTTCCTCATCTATTAAAAAAAAGTAGAACAAGATTCACATCAAAGCAGTGCTGGAAAAAGTGAGCAGAAAGTAAGAAGAAGAGATGTAACACAAGGCTGGGGTGACTAACCAAGGTGTGAGCAGCCGAACGAACACAGGCACAAAGTTCAGACGTAGTCTTTACTAAGAGATGTTATTCAGAGGACAGGACAATCGAAACAGCTAACTGGAGCTCAGAATCATTTCAGCTATAATTTCTCTCTTGAAAGAGCTTTATATAAAATAATTAAATGGATGTCAGGAATAAAGCTCCAGTTATATATTTTATAATCAGGCAGTTCTGTTAAGCCAACTGTCTCAGTGAATGACTTCATACCTGGACAAGTTCTCAACTTAAAAATGTCATTGCTTTATTCTTATCCATCTAATTCCAGCGTTCCCAATACATTTAATATAAAAGACAAGTTCCAAATCTCAGAAACCAGATGAATCCAAATCTGGCTGGCTATTTATGATCAGCAAAACCAGACAGTAACCAGCAGCATCTTTTTGGGTTTGGTTTTGGTTTTTTAACGTAAGTGATAAGGATGCTGGAAGGTCCCAGGTTCTGGAGCATTACAGGGAATTAGTATCCCAGAACTGGGACTCCTCACTTATCCCACTCACAGGCACAGGCAGCAGCCACAGGCTGCAACACTTTGATGCTTTGCTACCCAAATGGAAAAAGATTTAACCTAATCTGTAAGAAATTAAGTCAAAATGCGAGCATCTGGTAAGTGAAAAGATTAATCCTGCCTTGAATTAGATCCAGCACAATGACACAGTGGCCAGCAAATTTTGCAGTAGTGCATACAGCATTGAGTAACAGATAAGATTTCTCCCCTCTATAACATATTCCATTTTGGTTCTCGCACTTACACTGTCACCATGGCACCAAGTATGTTCCACTACAGTAGCAGCATTACAACTTTGACATACGACACATAGCTTATGGGTTTCTTTCCTTCTTTCCATCCCCGAAGAAGCATGCAGTTTTAATTAATTATACGTTTTTTAAACTATTTGAAACAGAATTGGTAAAGTTATTTTAATCATGCAGGGTAATATCAAAATATACATCCCTCTGAGAAAGGAAGAGCTATACGGTGGGTTTAGATCCATAAAGAGTTTAATTTTTTTAACAACCTGAAGAAAACAGTACCTCTTCAAAGTGATCTTTAACCTAAGAAAGTTCTGTTCTACATGAAGAGCTGAGATGTCATTACAAACCAGGCACCGATAATTAGAGTAGTGAGCAAAACCATTGAGACCTTAGGTTTCTCTGGGAGGAGAGTACAAAGATTTAACAGTAGATTTGATCTCTGTGCCACAGACCGTGCAGATGAGCCTGAAACTGCTGCATTTTGTAATCCCAGGACAGAATCACGCTTCAGTAAATTGCTGTATATTCTAGCCCAGTCAAGAAATTACAGAGGTACGTACAAATGCGGACAGGTTGCCATCCAGCCGGTCACAATACAGTCTCTTAACCCCAGTACAGGGTAGAACACAAGGCTTACCAAGACTGAAACAGAGAATTTTGGCTTAAGAAACAGATCAGGAAAATTGCTGTAGGTATAAATCAGCCCTGACATTCGCCAGAGGCTGTACCATAGCTCCAGACTCTTCCCAAATACTTTAGTCTGCAAGCCAGCATTACCTCTAGCGATATTAATAATTCATTTTAATATTAGCTGTTAACCCAAGAGTTGCTTTGAGGCAAATACGGAGACAGATTGAAGACAAATGGTGCTGCCATAAGCTAACAGAAGTTGCAAAAGAAAAACACACTTAATGAAGACAACCCATTCTCTAAGAGGTTCAATTCACTACTAAAAGACAATATTTTGATTAATTCAAGCAGTTATTTTTCTGCATATAGCTTTTCTGATCTGTAGAGGTCAGCTAATCATAAGGCATCACGACAGGGTAATAGTTAGCATTTAACATTTCCAAAATTCTATTTAAAAAACTACAAACACCCTCAAAAGACAAGAGTTATACTTGTTTAAACAACTGGACTCCCTGCCACAAAGAGAACCCAGAGTTTAGTACATCTTATAATATAGGACAAATAAAAAAGCCCCAAGGGTTTCCACCTATGAGTAATACAAGAACAAATTAAACTGTACAGGAAGAACAGAAAGGAATTTTCTCCTTTCTTTTCTAGTATGTCTGTGGACCTTCCCTTTATAAAACTGCCCTGGCTGACTGACAATATGGTAAGTCCTCAGTCATGCAGACAGAAAATTTACACTTGTATGGCAGAGAAAATAAATCTGACACTGAGTTGGATACATTACTGGCAATCTGGAAAGACCAGGCAACAGCTTTTCATACTGAGCTTTAGCATGCAGCAAGGACCTCTGGGGAACATTTTACGGGGACCTTCTCTAGTTTCCTATTTAGGATCTAAGTCCATTTGAAGTGCTCTGACCTGAAGTCTCTCTGATTCAGATCCTGGCTAAGAAGCCAGCTGTCCTCCACATACCTGTGGCATATGAGTTCTTGATCTGTCACCAGCAGTCATTTAATAGAAACACAGGAATCAATTACAGGTACTGACATGGCATTTCATAATAAAATCAGGTATAAACCTGAAGAGATGGTTAGATTGTGCTCCTAAAGCCCTATTGATCTGCACTAAGATCCATCAGAGGCTGAATCTTTTGCCTTAAGGTATTCTGGTAGATAAACTACTGAGTTTTCTTGAAAATAGAATGATGTCTTCACAGCTATGAAAAATTTTGTTTTGATTATGCATCTTTCGTGTTTTGGGGGTTTTTTAATTCAACTGATTAAAAGACGACTGTCTTCTATCCCTAAATATACTTTTATTTCTTCACTCATAGGTACAGCTTACCAACCTAGCTTCTACAAGCAACTGGCATCTACATCTTGTCTCCTCTTTCCTCATCACTAGCTGTGATTTTACACTCTGTCCTGCTTAAAGTATCCAGCAATCATTCACCCTCCTGCCGATGCATTGTTCTGGATGATCATTCCAAAGAACATAATTAAAAAATGATGGTATTAGATGTTACAGTCAATCTTTGTAAGGGGAAAGCATCTATATGTTGTTTTTTGTTTAGGGTTTTTTTTTTTTATTTTTACACATACACTATATTATAAAACATTAAAAAATTATAATGTTTATGTAATAATATATTGTTTATTTTTATATGTAAATATATTTACATGTGTATACACACATATATTTACATCATGAATTCCACATACTCCACGTCTTGATCTCACAAGCCTGGGGGATCTGTAGTGAAGTAACTCCATGTAGTAGTAAAGTAACTCCATCTGTAGTAAAGGAACTCCATGACACACACATGGCATGAACATGCAAGAGAACTCTGAGCTGACGAAGAGTTCAAACACCTACAATGTTTGCTTTCAATCTGACATGAACATAGATGATAAAACCAAGATTAAAAAACTGAGACCCAGTGTACAGCTTCTTTAACCATATCCCCAAACCGAACACGTTTTGGGATTTTGTTGTTTTTATTCTATGCCTGGAAATTTTAATAGAAATGTTATTGTACATTTGAAAACAGAACAAACTTGAGGGATTATATCAAATCAATTCCACTGGGATTTGTGTCCGCTCTAATCCCCTATTCAGTCTCAATCTCATTAACATACCAGGCTTAATTGGCATTTCATCCCTGCATTGTGTCTCCAAAATGAACAAGGTGTAATTATGTTAAAAAGAGCACTTCAACGGTTTTAGTTTAATTCATGTCATTCATCCACGTCAGAATGAACGCAGATGTTCTATTGCTGGATACAGCAAGAGATGAGCAGCTTTGAAACCACACTTTTTAGTTGAAAACTTTATGTTAAAAAAGTTATTTAAGTGAAACTTAAAACACAGTATTTTCTTCTTTTGTTTCAGTTGCTATACAACATTAACTTTCAAAAGCTGGTTCTGCTTAATTTGATTTTTCATTTTCAAATGAACAGCTGTGTTTAAGTCTAAAAGCCCTTTGTTTAAGCATACAGAGCCCCAGAAAAGGTTTGAACAAAGCATCTTTCTGTAAACACTTGATTACCAGGAAAGGCCTGGCTTTCAAAGTAATCTAGGGGTGTTTTTGCTCTAGGTTCTCTTTTAAAGGAAAAAAATTGCATCACTTCTCAGATGTCAAACAACAAAAGCAACAAATGTTTTACTAATTGCATGGGCTTCTTGTATTCAAGGTAAGTAAGGGAAGACAGAAGAGGGTTTTCCAAACTGCCATTTTCAAACAATTTTTCCCCTTTCCCCAGTTACAGGCACAAACCCACGTTAATGAAAACCACAACTAATTGGCATCATATTTTAATTGTCAGCAAATCAACCATTCTTGAATTTTGTGGTCAGATGGGTCCTCTCTAATACTGATAGTTCCCGAACAAACAGAGTATTTGTATAAGATATGCTATTTTAATTAATATTTAGGTTCAACAAAGCTACTGAAAACAAGGATGTCAGCTAAGAGTCATTTTATAAGGATTCTTAGCCAAATATTATTGCGCATTAAGAAAAAGGCTCAGCGAGGAGGCCCAAGTATTTGCCCAGACTTTCAGTTTTAACATTCATTTTGGTAGTGCTGTACTCCCCATTTCACGGTTCTTGTGAGGAAGTAAATGCATAAGTATAAATCTCTTTATTAAAAAGTAGGTAAGCTTTCTTAAGTGATTACTGGTGAAAATACTTTGGACATTTAAATATACCTATTAAGTCATTTCCTATTATATTCTCCCAACTAGGAAACATGAAAAATACAACATCTATTGTATAAATTCTGTAATTTCCTAATTACATGGCATCAGGTAAATATGAGACAATTTAGAGTAGCAGGTAAATGTGTAATTAGGGAATTAAGATTTATTATTCAGAATGCATAATAATGATGACTGATTCAAAGCTGCATCCAATCAAAGAAGCAAGCAGTACCACCTCTATAAAATCACTGATACAGTAGGCAATGGTGGCTCTTAATTCATTACAGGTGACTGGAGTATAATATCCAAATGCACCCTGAGTAATTCATTCACAAACTGATTAAAAAGATCATGTAAAAGGTTCTGGTCAAAGTCAGAGTGAGGAAAAATCTTTAATAAAAGCACAGACACAGCATTCACAAAAAATATTGGTGTCTTTTTAATAGAGTAATAACCAGTTCATGATGCTTTATCAAAATATGACGTAGATTTGGAAATCACAATGCAAATTCCTCCTAGCAGGTACATATACACAACACTGCTTTTATCATCTTCTGGAAGGAAAAGAACATTAAATGTTACTGTATCACTTTGTATGCAAAAGATTAAGTTCTAAGTTATTCTCAAAACCCCATAACATAACTATAAGCACCTCTGGGTGCAAACCCCATGTTTTTAGGGTTTTTTTAATCATTATTATTTAAAATCAAGGTTAGACAATCATTCTGTGCATCTTTTTCCTCCCCTATAATACCTGCTTGCAAATTTCATCTACATACGATAGACAGTAGACATCTCAAGGATAATTCTCTCCTACAAGTTTTGTGAAAATAAGCAGGTGGTGAGGGGACAATTTGGAATTCACAAATTCACCCTTAATTCTTTAGTCCCCGATCTAATCGCTGGTATTGAAATACAGCAGCTCACTTGCTGCTATCCAAAATACTCTGCAGGAAAAGAGCAACAGGGAGAAAAGGATGGAGGTTTTCCAGGCTAGTGAAGAACCAACAGAAAAATTAAGCACAATTCAGTTTAAAGAAAGCTAATTAACCAAGACTGAGAAATCCATAGGAAATTAAAGCTTTTTCATTGCTCATGAACCTAGTTGGTCTTTCTGATAAGAGCTGCTAAAAGGTCTGTTCAATATTTGACATACTTAACCCTAAAAAGTACTTTTCCCAGAGGATTGGGAAATCTCAGGCCATGAGTTCAGAGACCTTTAAACACATGCTCAATCATCTTATCCAGTTTAAACCCAAACACACAAGTGGTCCAATTCTTCTTTGGACTGAGACCCACACTACCTGGAGACAGTATTAGACATCACTTGCCTTCCTTTCGCTACTAACATACACAGGAAAAGCATAAAAGCAGCAGGAGCTGATCGAGAAGTTCATTTCAGGTTTATCTTCAGCTAAGTCAGATTTAATACAAAACAAAATGTATTCATTGATTGCCAGTAATAAAAGTCTGTTTATTTCATGCTACTGTAACTTGGGAGCTAGAACTTATCTCTAGCAATACCATTATGTTTAGTATTCAAAACTTATAAACAACATCTGACCCTCTAGGCTTGGAAACAAGTCCAAAATCTGATCTGTGTTTTTACTTCAGTATTACATTTATGACCATACAGTGCAGTTAGAATATAAACAGTTTTAAAGCCACCTGCTTTTGCAAAAGTTATTTTCCATAATTAAATATTTTCATATCAAAGTCATCCAGGTTATCTAAAAACAGTTGTTTTTCCTTCATGCATATAATCAAAACCAGCATATGGTATGAAATAAAACCATAACTATAAGAACACAAGCAAAATAACGTCACTAAAATGATTATTGCAAATCTCAAACCTCAGAAAAAGCAAGACCTCAACTTGCATCACTGTCTTCATTCCAAGAAGAGATGCCATAAAACTCTAAGTTATCCTCAATGCCAGTTGCACATTTTTAGATCTGCTATGACTGTGCTTTTTGACAGGGTCTAGCATTTATCCTGTTAAACCACATCAAGCCTTCTCAGCAAAATCCCATATACTTCATTACACATCAGTGAAGGGCTGTCTTACTTGGGACACCAGACTGTACATTCCTTGTCTCTGGATACCACCCCTCCCAGCAGGTTATATTTTGAGTTCCCTGATCAACATTAGCAACGGTGCTTATTTTGCATTGCATCTCTCGGTGAGCACAGGCCTCAGTAACCTGTTACAAAGCACCTGAAGGCAGGAAATGTCTGTCTGTCATGTCTGCTCAGGAGATGGCAACTATCTACATCTTCTCACATAGCAGACAGATGTCCAAAGCACTAAAGAGTATACACCTCATGGCATAGCCATAAGGTAGCCATTACGCCGCAGCATTCCCCATTACACCATAGGAAGCCCATGCACACACCCATCGGATGAGATAACAGGGGTCCAACACGTGACAATCACAAGCCTTTGTGAAGCCCAGGAGAAAAGCTGCAGGGAGTGGACTACTGAAATAATTCATATGGCTTGCAACTCACTCCTGCCCTTGTCTATAAGTTCATCAAGAAGCAAAAAGCATGAGCTAAACTGTTCCTAAATGCCACATACAGGTCACAAGTGCCAAGTGAACCATCCATTCTAATAAAAGAAGATTTCTATGAAAATCAAAAACCATGCAGTTTAGCTGCTGAAGAACTAATGAACTTGCAATAAATAAGATGTAGGTAAGAGACTACATAGGTATGCACAGGAGGTACATAGAGAAGTCATGCAAATACGGACTTCAAATAAGAATTTTAAGCTTGCTCTTTAAATCTTTAACTCTTAAAAGACAACTTGTCTAGGATTCATGGTAAAGTAAACGTAAGCGCATGAAAAATTTTTAACATACAGCTGGGGAGGCTACAAACCAGTCGTCTTTCCTGTAAAATCAAACATGCTAAAATAGCATGATAAATCAATGAAGCTAGGTAGGGAGGTAAAGAACAGTACAGGGAAGCTTGCTTAACACAAAGAAAATGGAAATGCAGAGGACTGGTAACACTACTAAGTGAAGTCATAGAAGAAAAAAAGATAAGATCAACACTTATCTTCAGAAAACATTGAAAGCATACAGCATATGGAGACAGGATAAAAGAAGCAGTTGTGTATAATGATAATTTTACCAGGCATGAGAAAAATGCTTCTTTATATAGGCACAGAGTGCTCTACTTGTATATGAGGAAGATAAACTAGAATACCACCTATGTGAGCAATCAATTTTCCAGCAACATCAGGAGGTGGAGCTGGGTATTGAATAGGTAACAGAAAAGATTAGGGAAAAGTCAGGCATACTGAAAGCAAACAGAGAACCACATTTAGGTAATTTTCAACTACTGCTATTAAAAGCAATCCCACTGCAGCCCCTTACACAGGACAGGAGCTGTAACAAGTATTTCCTAAGAGCTCCAAAATTCAGCTCAGTTTCAGGTACAGCATCACAGAATATGAGACAATTAAAAAAAAGGAAGACATCATTAAATTATAAAGCAAAATATTTTGGCACCAGATATTTTTAGCTGGGATTGGCAGAAGACAACGTTGAAGTAAATCATAAGTAGCAGAACTGAGAGAAAATTCTACAACTAAACCGAATTTATGTTAATACTGCCTAGGATAAAAATTCAAGGATCTGGCAGAAGCTACCCCGTAAGTCAGTTCTTGGCTACAGTACTGTGTATATAACTTTTAAATATTTTACTGAAGCTTTCATTATACGTAATCAAATTAAATCACCAATAGGCCAACTGTTCTACTCCAGAAAAAACCTACCTATAGTCATGTGGGATTTATCAAAAGTTAAATATATCATGGATTGTGACACAGCCATATTGGTCTTTCCCTCAAATACAGATCAGAGGATGAAATGCAACATTCAAAATCTCAATAAATCAATTAAAAGGATATGCCATGATCCCTGCAAATCTGGGGTCTGGTCTAGAATCCAAGAGGTTCTTGCCAGTTCCTTCATTTCCATGACAGTCATGACCAAGCTGCAAGCTGCTGAGCAGTACCTGCCTGTATGTAACCACACAGTGTGCTCTGCAAACCCCCAACTACAGAAAGGAAGAATATTATTCCAGGAAAGGGAAAGCACAGGTGCAAAGACTTAATGTACAGAACAACATTAAGACTGCATCCTGCGTGATAATCACTTGGGGTGCTTGGTCAGGCCTGCCTCCTGGTGTCTTGATCAGTCCCTGCTGAGAATAGCAGCAGTCTGGTGATTTATAAAGCTTTTTTGTTGTTGTTTTAATGCCATGTGTACTATGCCAGAAAAAAATGAAGGAATCTTTTCTAGAAATGCCAGGGAGAATTGCATATAATATTTCTTTAAATTTTAATGAAACATCAAAATGTTTGGGATTCCCCCCCCTTGTATGGAAATCACACTACATTATTGGGAAGCATGCTTTCATGGTAGTTCTATTATTAAACCATCATGAAAAATGCATCAAAGACAGTTCCACAAAACTAGTATTTATTTTCTCAAAAGTGAAAATACAACACACAAAAAAAATCCCAACCTATCAGCGTAAAACCATGCAAAAACACAATCTAACAGAACATTAACAAAAAAAATCCAAACTGGAAATACTGTAGAAACAGAAAATTTGACAAGCTTCAATATACACATTCTCCTAATGTGAAAAATTGCACACATCTAGCCCAGCTGTTACACCATCCACTGACTTTCTGCCTAGCCATTTTCCAGGTAACTCAACAGCTGCAGTGCCACGAAGGAATGCCGTCGCTTCTGTATTAGAGTCAAAATACTAATTTCCAAAAGCCACTTTTGGTGTCTAGGGTTGAGGTGTATGGGGAGATCCAGTTTACAGGTTACATCCTCACATGGATTACCTTAGTGTTCTCTGGACTGTCCACGTTAAAGATGTTTCTTCCTTGTGGCAACCTTGAGCAAAGTCCTATGGCTAAAATGGATGATGAGGTAAGCACTGCTGCGGGCTATTTTTCACTTGTGATCTTTAAAAACTTTCAGGCCCTCACCAGTGTCAAAAGCCTTTCCAGTGTTCTCTGCGAGGACTTCCAGAACGCTCACTTTCATCAAGGACTAAGAGATCTCTGATGCTCGCAGGGTGTAACGTCATGATGCTTCCTCTCTGACAACGCTAAAATTTTCATGACTTCAGAGCAGAAGTCACTTAAGGGAAGAGACTGGTTAATCCTTTCAAGGTACAAATCACAACGGTAAGATCAAATCAGTGTGGAGGACAGCTGCATCCACTAGTCTCCATTGACTTAATGGTGAATAAAATCATGTACTTGCACACTTGTTTGAAATGCACATTTTCAGGTCATATGATCCTAGGAATTGCAATGAGGGTCATTTCAGGAGTTACAAGTGAAGTTTGTTACCTCCACGTTCCCCATCCCTATGTAAGTAACCCCCTAGGAGATGTTAAATCTGCCCAGACAAATCCTACATCATCACATGTCTCCCACGATGGAGCCTGGGCTGAATGAGGTCTCCTGACAGCAGCAGACAGCTCCCAAAGAGTGCCCATTTTCTACATGCTCTGCTCTACCTTCATGTAACAAGATCAAAATACATATCAGGAAGAAACCACAAGCTCCTGAGAAAGAAGGCTGAAAAGCAAGATGCCACATCTGCAACAATTCCTCCAGCTCATTGCCTGCGTCTGAAACAGCACTTTGGGGAAAAGCAACAGACACGACTAGGCTGCTATCCGTGGCGGCCCGCTCCCAGAGACCCATGAGATACGGCCAAACAAGTCAAGGCGTGTGTTGTGTAGCACATGTAGGTAATTTTGATGCTTGTGAGACATGTCAGATCCCTGGTGCACATGTTGCACCACTGATTAAAAAGCACACAGTAAATTGGACATGGCACATCAACATGTCAGTAGGACCATGTACAGGGTACAGATATGGGACCATAGCATATAGGTTTTGAGAGCTCCCATGCTAGGCTCTGAGGAGCTGCAGTACACAGCATTTTTATTTCAGAAAGAGACATCTCCCACATTCTCCCACATATGGTTTATTAATAAGTCAATGAAACTTATTTACAGAATATATCGATGACACAATAGTTCCTGGATCTCCCGACATCCTCTGATCAGCTAGGCCTTGCATGTTATAAATAGAGCATGTTAAAAATTAAATAACGAGAAGCCCTTGAAATTTTTAGTGTGCTAGAAAAAAAGATTTCAAGAACACACCATCAAGTTCTAGCTTCCTGGATGCTGCTAGGAAAACATTTCTCATTCCCTTCAGTTTTTTTCCTTTTTTCTGTTAATACTTCTGTCACCCTCCTTTTGCCTGGGACAAAGTACCAAACAGGATTTCCCAGCACAACGCACACCCATTCCTCAGCTTGGCTGTTCTCCTTAGACATGAACAGCCTATAATCAAAAATAAATAATAATCATAATACAAACTGCTGGATTCATATTCCCCTCCATAGATTGCAAACCCATATA
This sequence comes from Gymnogyps californianus, assembly GCF_018139145.2. Classification (NCBI taxonomy): domain Eukaryota; kingdom Metazoa; phylum Chordata; class Aves; order Accipitriformes; family Cathartidae; genus Gymnogyps; species Gymnogyps californianus. Next base: position 5,928,924 of record NC_059485.1, on the reverse strand, counting down.
TTTTCTGTTCAAAGAGGTGAACTCTGTATTTCTTATGGCTAAATGGTGTTTGTGTAAAGAAGGATTGCTTCATGCTGGGCTGATGGTTTCACGTTTGCAGGGTTTTATTTTCTAGTAACTTTTCTCTTACCAAACCACCTTTTTTCCTCCAGATGAGGAGGGGAAAGCACAACAGCAAGGTAAAGTGGGAAACACAAATACTTTCAGACTCACAGATTTAAGGGTTAAATACAACACCTATTTGTTCTTGTGAGATTAGGAAGTGCTGGCTTGCTGCAGTCACCCTTTCAGTTTATATTAGAAATTCTCAGTGTCTGTTAATACTTAAGTCATGACTTTGCTTCCTGAAATATTCATTAATCCTGCATTGTAGCCTCAGTTTGTAAAGGCTCCCCCAGAGCCTTTTGTTCGAAAACTATGAAAGATAGTCCCAAAATGTTTAAGTATCACAGAATTTCTGTAAAACTTCGGTCTCTAAATTACTTTGATACTTAAAAATTTACCTTATGTTCACAATCTGCTCTAATGCAAATCACATTCCTTTCAGCTACAGCTCCATTTTATTTTTCTAGCGAGGACCTTTTATTGGCAGTAAAGCCTAAGAGAATAAAACTTGGCCTAATTAGATTGTTCACAGTGTCTTTCCTCCAAGAGAAGCACGTGCCATACTGACAGCCATTGAACCTTGGGTGTTTTCTATCTCTATTACTCCAAGGGGAAGTTTCACTTATAACAGCAGCAGATCATCATCATGTTACTGTATATGGAGTATTTTACAGTACATGAGTTCAGCAGTCATAAATGTCAAGAGTACCAATGGCAAGAGCCAAAGGTCCTTTGCTTTTCTTCACACAGCTCTCATAATGCTTTGTAACACTACCCCTATGCTATACTTGGGCAGCAACTATACCAGAGATTTGAGATCGTCAACAGAATCCCCCCAGGATAGTGCGAAGAGCCAGTCCAACCAATGCCAAGGATTTTATTTGGATTTTCTGGGGTGATAGGAAAAAAAATGAAGTTGTTTTCTTGGCAGTTGGACTAGACGATCGTTGTAGGTCCCTTCCAACTGAACTATTATATTTTATTCTTTTTACAACTTGCAAGACTGTTTTCTTCTAACGTACCTGTTAAACTGCTGTCACCATTCCAAAACTGTCCCACTACAAAGGCTCTTCAGCGCATCTCCTCTTAAAATTAGTCACCCAACAGTTATCCCCACAGTTTATTAAAGTCCGACTGCTCTGCAATCAACTGCAACGCAGCTACGCAGTCAGAATGATAAATACCCCAGAAAAGCACACAAGAATCCAAGATACACTGCTTCATTTTGTTTGCTCCTTTGCCCGAAGCCACTTTCTCCTCTGCCACAATATTTGATATTGGCTCAGAAACCTTGTATTTCTCCAGGCCATTGCAGGAGTCTCATCTGTGCACAGCCCTGACAGGGGGACTATAGAGATCAAGTAAGGACTGTAAACAAACCACATCCTGTTTATGACAGTCGGCACAGAAGAGCCATTTCCCTCCTGCTTGGCACTTCCCAACATGTCACTTGGCATCTCCTCACTGTTTTGGGAGGAAAGCTCATTAGCAAATTCATTTACTGCTAAGAAATTCTCCTCCTGGAAGACTGTATCTCAAGTGGGAAGCATTGGGAAGGGATTGCAGCACATCCATGGGAGTCAGGATGCTGGTGGAAATTGTCAATTTTCCAGGTAAAAGAGATCAGATGTTTCCAAATCGCTGCGTTTCCACATGAAAATAAATGGGTGAGAAGCTGAGCTATTCACTGGCTTCTACCACAGCCTCTATGGCAGATGCTGTGTGCTTCAAAGGCTATTTCTAACTAATGGATCTTTCTACGATGCATTTTAGTCTTATGACTATTCAATCCTATCTTTCTCTACTAAAATATAGATAGCATAACACAAATTCACCTCCTACAGAACGGACTATTGTTAGAATGTCCTTCTACCAACCTCAGCAGGAGCCTTTCAGAGACAGAAAAAAAAGCACACATCTTCCTGTTTTCCAAACTACTTTATCCATAATGCCCAAGGCTGGATTGAGTTTGGCAGATAAAAAGTTGGAATTTTATCTAATAAACTGCTATATTCTTTCCATCAACTAGTGCCAGCACAAAGGATGCATACAATCAAGAATATGATAACATAACCCTAGGTCACATTGCACCTGGGGGTAGGAGAAAGGAGAAGCAGCCCATAGTCCCAATCAGTGACAACAGTCTACTCTGTACTTGTCTAAAGGTGACTTGAAAATGGAAAATAATACCAGGTGAATGCTGTAAAAAAGAAAAAAAAAACTAACAGTTGACAAAAGCAGCTGTCAAGATTATTGAAAAATTTGTAAAGTTGGATTTTTTTATTTTTTAAATTTACCTTAGAAGCAGATCTTCGTTACCATGAAGGGCTTGAAGACTAGCAAGGAGTGAAATTATGACATGACATGAGAGAAACCGAGGCCACAGTCATGAAGTCATTGCATTCCTGACACCGCAGGAATAGTGTAGGATGTCACCATGCCAGAGGTGAGGCAGCAAGGGGAACGGCAGCAACTCAGTTGACTCCACAAGGCATTGAACAAGTAATTAGACAAGACTTTACAGAAATTCCTGTAAACACTCATCCGTTAATAACATTTTAAAATTATCAGATGACTATGTTGAGTCACTACAACAAGATTATCATACAGTTTATACTCCAGATATTGTGTTAATTATTTCACTCTGGCACAAAGCAGACATGCAAAGCAATGCTCTTTGTTTTGGTAAACATTCAGTACTCCTTCGGCCTTATAATCATTTATCATATCGAAGTTCTTCACTAAACCCAGAAACATTATTTTTAAATGTAGGGTAAATTGGGAGGTGAGGGCTGTCGGTCAAGTAGCAGAAAAGTTACCATTCTTTAGATCTTATACACCTTTCACAAGGTGGTGCACAAAGTACACAAAGATGTTTGTTTACAGTCTTTCCAGGTCATCATTAAGAAAAATCCTAGCTCTGGAAAAATTAAGATCCCAGCCTAAGTACAATGAGTGTTAACACAAATTAGATATAGAGTTTCCATATGAGGTACCTTAAATCTCCATAAAGGCAGGAAGAAAGAGATAATCCCAAATATCACCAACAACACTGGAGAAAATGGAGACTGCGTATCTGGGACTTTGCCAAAAGTAACTTGATAAAAATAGCTAAATCTGTAGCAGATGTGTGTACACAGACACACCACACACCAAAAAAAAAAAAAAAAATCAAAGAATGAGAACAAACAGCAGCCTGTTCAGAAGATGTCAGAGCAGGAGAAATGGTGCAGTTAAGGCTGGAAAGGCCAGTCTGAAGGAACCATCTAGAATCTAAAGACAGGAATGTCAGATGGACAATCGGACGACACGGAGACCTGGCACAGCATTAGTACCTGCTTCATCTCTGAAACAGTTAAAACTAGCAGTAAGTCTGCCATAATACACACATCTTAAATATTGCTGCAAACTCAGAACATTCTTTCTAAAGTTAGATTGGGTAAAGTGTAGTCTGTTAAAGAGCAATTAAGTATATTACAAACTGGGTTCAGCTAGCTGCGGGGAATCGATAGATCCCCCTGGTTCTGTGTCCCTGCAAGTAATGAATCAAGCAAGCAAGTGCCTCACTCTACTCCCACACAGAAAGCAAATCTGTTTACAATCCTGGAATAAATAAATAAACAAAACTCAACACTAGACAACACCCTAAGTTTTCCTCAGTGCATGATATTAACAGCAGAGGACTGAACAGCCAATTGTAGCAGTGGCACTCCATTAAAAGAAAAAAAATGAGGGCGAGTCTGATGTCTTTGTGTAGCAATAATATGCCAGCAATGCACACAAACAAGAAAACATCTGATATAAACAAACATTACTCAAAGGCATGAGGGACACAGACATAGCAATATTGTGCATCTTACATCTGAAAGGTTTGATTAGAACTACTTCATCACTGTAGAAAAGTTAACTAGCACCAATCTGTTCCAAGTACTGGACAACTGATGAACTGGAGACCTAATCTAGACCTAAGCATAGTTGCAATGGGGATCTTCAGAAAAAAAAATGCACTTTTAATTGTTATGGAGAGAGAACCATATTTACACCCAACTCCGCCAACTTCACTTCTGCACTGCTTTGATCCAATCTACACTGGACTTGGTCTGCTAAATGCTAACTTTTGATGCAGCCGAGCTACTGCAAACATCTAGGGAATACACAAAGCCTTTAAGTATGTACCTCCTGTATTGTTATTTACCCAAAAACGGAAATAGAAGCTTAATTTTGTACAAGGCTTTCATATCTGGCAAGAAAAGGTACAAACTTTGAAGGGAAAAGAAAGGAGAAATACCAAATTGTTCTTTTTATCTTAAACCACTTTTAGAATCATTTGGCAAGGAATCAGTTCTGGACTTCTTCAATCCTGTGAGAGAGATTAAAAAGGAATAAAAATAACCTGAATTAACTATACAGGATTAGTGAAATCCAACAGTCTCTTGGGAGTTGAGCCTCAGGCTCAGAAGAGGTGCAAACAAACTCAGCTCAAAACACCAGCATAAGAAAAAGTCTGTTACAAAGCAAAAGACACAGAGCAGCAACTCTCCAGAGAAAAATGACCGAATCTGAATTTTGCCATTGCTTCTATTATTATCCATCACCCTCTCAACCTAAGGGAAATGGATACCAATACAATAAATATGTCAATGTTTTCTGAGCACTTTATTAAGAACTGTATCATTCTGTGATGCAAAATGAAAACCAAATCAGTACTGCTTGGTCAAAGCTCTAAACCCAGCTTATTTAACCCTGCTTAAACTCTGTCTCAGCTGTCTCATCTATAAAAGAGCTTTTGCCAGATAAGGGATTTCAACACTCAAAACAGTTAAAACAACTAAAAACCATCTAGATGTACTTACTATAGTCTACTCAGCGAGGCTTATCATTCCTTCCTGTTTTCCCCTACTCCCTGTTTTTATACCCACTTGTTACATCTTGAATGAAATTACATTCTAAACTAATTAAGATAATAACCACTTTGTGTTTTTCTTAAGCAACTGGAACAATGAGATCCCTCTTGTCTCTGATGGGTTCAGGGTAATAAGGAGCCAAACAGTAACTTAGCTGCCCCAGAGATGAAGTTTAATGTCCTTAGATGTATAACACAATATTAAGGAAAACAAGCTGAAGTACAGAAGAGAGCCAGCATGCAGCCATCTGATGTACCAGGGCCTTTCCTCATTTTGTGGGACCAAGTATTTTTCCAATGAAAGTGAAGGGTGATCATTCAGGCAGATACAAGTCTTCCAAGACATATGATGTACCCAACATCATTTCAGCAAGCTGTGGCAGGTGCACCCGCCCCAATAAAGACCGAAACAAGGTCTCCGCGACAGAAGCTCTCATGCAGAAAACTAGAAACGTTTCGTTTTTGTCATCTTTCACAGGTCTTCGGCACTAAGTACAATCACAATACTGAGGCACCAGCAGCTTTTAGGAGGAACGCACAAGTACTCAACTACTTTGGTTAAACAGCTTGAGCAAAACACACCCTCATTGCACTCCCACTTTCCTGAAACAAATTAGATGTGAATACTTAGATGAGGGCAAAGAAAATCCAACTCACTAGTGGGAGCACTGTTTGAATGTCAGTCTTGCAGCACGCCTACTGCAGTGACTGAATAGTATAACATTTTCACATAAAAAACGGTTTCATAAGTCTGTTTTCCAAAAAAAGTCAATTTAATTGGAAAACCTCTCTTGTTAGACCTAAGTGAGAAAGGTTTGCACACATGGACCCAGGCATCTTCTAGGAAATAAAGGACACATCTGTGCAGATGACATTTTACTTACTGGTTCCCAAGGATTCTGTTTGCCCTAGGCACCACTTATTGTTTTGGGGATTGATCTAATTTTATTGTTTATTACATTTCATAAATTGCTATTCTGGGTACAAATGATTAATAGACATAATTCTATGTATCCTCCCTCCAGAAGTTTTCCAACAGAATAATCAGAATAAACGGAACAGCATTTTCATGGCTTCCTATATTAGTCTTTTCCCCCTCTCTGTAAAACAGTAAAAGTTAACTTCAAAAGTAACATTTCAATCTCTAACAGGTAAGCACACATTTTATGAGTTACTGCAAGAGTTCTGTAGCCTTTTTCTTTTTTAAAGAACAAAATTGTATTTGACATCTAACAAAGCCATATAAGTTATCGTAAGACTTGGCAGTATTCAGCACTTATTTTTAACGAAAGAGACTGATTTTTAAAAGTCAACAGTTAAAACTGGAGGTTATTTTTGGTTGCTGGCACTTAGCTCAGCTCTAATTTCTAGTCACTTTAGCTTCCCTTTCTGCCACACAAAGCAGGTGGATCCCGCTGGCAAAGGCAGTACTGAGGCCACCAGAGAGGAAACCAGAAACTCTTTACTTGCCCCAGAGAAGCGAGACAAGCACAAAGGATGCAAAAGGGGAGGAGGAGAGGATGCCAAAGAAGAGGAAATATTTACCAGAAATTATAAATAGGTAGGTTCAGGGGGGAGAGGCAGTGCAAGAATTTAATTATTAAATTGAAATCAAACCCATTCAGTCTCACTCATAGGCATATCTGAAGGATCAAACCTTTTTTTTTCTTCAGTGCCTGAATTTTCCCCCTCTCAATTCTGTCCATGTATCAGTCCCTTCTTGACATTTCTAATGCTCTTGCTTGGAATAGAAAGCAAATGTCTGAATTTCCTACTGAGACCGCAACCTAGATGTGGTGAAGGAAGCTGTGCAGACATTTTGGTCGACAGCTGAACTGGCAATTTAGAGCCAAAGAGAAAGGAACTCAACATTTAAGATATGAGTTAAAGCCAACGGAATTCGATTCAAAAATACAGAGTACATTTGAGTCCACCCACTGCAATAGTCTCTCTTTCGTAATTTTCTGCCACGAAGTTCTTTATAATTAGCACACCACCAAGCCTGTTAATCCTCAGAAAAATCAATGGATTCAACTTTGGAAAACACAAAATGAAATTCTCCATACCGAAATGTCTCTCTTTAGCTGCATAGTCATTAGGAAAAAGAGGGTTTAAGAAAATCAATTATGGTCTTAACCTGCTCAGTCACAAAATACATGTCAGGAGAAAAATACAACTCTCTTTCAACAGCTGTTATTAAGCAAGTCACCTTACAGACAGCCTTCTCTGCCCATGTGAAATTATCTTATGCACACACACAACATCAGATACTTCTGTAGTCCACAAAACCACCTAACTAGTAAGGCCCAATTTCCTTTGGATTTTTGTTGTACATCTACTAATTCTTCCCACAAGGTAATAAATCAAATGTCCTCCCACATCACCCTCATCAGCCCTACATTGCCCACACTTCCTCTTCCCTTACCTCCCCAAGCTTTCTCCCCAAATTCTCTACGTAGTTATGAATGTGTGGGCTAAAGAACACACATACTCTTCTTGCCACTGCCAAACTAAATAGAGCAAGCCAGCTGTCTTTACATTTTGCTTGAGTGAAAACAATATACTTGCTCCCTCCTTTGTTGGTTTGCACAAAACTTCCTGGCTTTAAAAGACCTGCTTGTCTCTCCAGTTTGACCAAGCTAGCCAAGAGGCTGAGAAGGAAAGGCCACAGACCAATGAATACCACAAACTTCACAGCCATATGAAATTAGTGCAAACATAATTTTTTCTTCTGTTTTTAAATAAAGAAGCTGGTCTGACAGTCTAGAAAAAATCCTGCAACAATGCAGTCCATTCAATGCAAACATCTCTGCATCTGTTTGCAAAAGTGGTGTTAAAACTGGAGCCTAGTACAAAAAAACCCAATCATCCATTTTAAACAGTCAAAGGCTCAAACCCATGTCATCTACAAACCCAAGCCTGAGATTTAACAAAACTTTGATCTCCTATTAAATCTGGAAACAAAGATGCTAATCTCAGCATGACATTTTAAAAGCAGATGGAGACTGCCCATGAGAATGAACACGCACCATGTCTTCTCATGGAAGACACCGACAGATGAATAATACAGGTAAATTAACAAAAGGATAGAAAAGCTTTTCACAGTTAAATGCCCCGTTCAAACTCCACCATGATTAACAGCTTAATTGTCAGGGTACCTAACAGCAGAATGTCACTTCCAGCATTTATTTGGCAAAGAGACCTACAAATCAAGTAATTATGTTGTCCCAGTCAAGGGATTGAGATACGATTATTTAGCAGCTATATGAAGCTCACACAAGGCCTCTGTTTGAACTTGCTTACACCCCAAAAACCGATGGCAGCCCTGACAATAAATCTGATCACAACACTCTTCCTTGATAAGATATTTTAGATGAATAATAGCTGTTTGGCCATGATCAAAGATTTCAATAAAAATCGCTATACTTGTATTTTTTTAAAGAACAAGCTTCTTCCAGCTATGTTGACTCTAACTGTGATTATCAACCAATCTGTACCTTGTCACATAACATTTGGTAAAGATGCGAAACTAGAAACAAAAGTAATATTCGTAATACTCATATTCACAACACATCTGAAAAGTGACTGTCTATGGAAACTCCAGACCAAACTGCTAATCCTCGATTCTGAATTCACCATTTCTGTTGGCCCCAAAGTGACTTGACCTCCAGCCAGAACAGCCTCCATCTGCCCACAAAGACTTTCTACAACCAGATTAACTGTGACGTACCTCACTTGTAACAACAGGCTGGAGTTTTCTACTGCATATCCACTCTTTTACGGAGGAGAGCAGCTGCCACACCTACCCATACCAGCTCCAAGAGGTGGCCACTGATGTTCGGAGAATTATGGATGTTTGAACCCAGTACTAGCTGACAGCTTGCTGAGGCTGCACTGCAGAACTGGAATTATGTTAATTGAGCCAGGCAGGCAGTGTGAAAAGAGCAACAGTTCCCCCGTGACTTCCAAGTTTGGCATGAAGAAGTCTCAGCGGACCAAGCATGTGTACACCTCTGGTGCGATCCTCAGCACAAGGTAGGCTCAGAGAAACCAAATGTCAGCTTGGGCCAAGAGGAACAAGACCCGTGCTTAATCTTACAAATACTACCCCAAGTATAAGCCTTGCTCTTGTAGGGAACTTACATGTACAACAGATAAAATGTTGGAATATGCTGTGGCTATAATAAAAGCCTACTCTAGAGAATTCTCCTCTTCATTTAGAGCAAAACTCAGCACTTACACTTTAGCCAGGAATGGATAGGAATGAAACATTTTGCCTATTGACTGACATTCTTTTGCCCTGCTTAACAGTGAGTAGATAAAAACAGAAATACAGTATTTTCAAAGAAATTTAAAGAGGTTGATTATTTCAACATCTGAAGGTTTTACAGAAGCAGACACATATGCCATATTTCTGAGCATCACCAGATGACAGTCTGTGGGAATGCCCAGGCTTTACAATAAACCGTATGTTTCCTCTATTTTTTTTTATTTTATTTTACATGGTCCTATAAGTTGCATTTATATGATCTGTCTTCAGTTTTCTGTCATGTTTTAGTGGGTCATATCATGTAAAGTGACCAAAATATTCTTTTTTATAAGAACCGTAAAAACAAATTTGAACCACTACAGCAAAAACCATGCAAAATTTACATCATACCACACCACATGGCTACTACAATAAGGTAGCCAGGATTCAAATTTCTGCGGAAGTGCTGTCCCTGTAACTATCTATTACCAGCACCTCCTCAAGCTCCCCAGCCAAACACTGGCACTGTGCAGCCCATCAGTGTTCCACCCCAATGCGGTGGAAGGCAAAACCAAGCAACAGTCAAAAATTACACCAAATCTGAGTCTTAGTGCCATAGTGAAGAGGCACCAGTAAGATTGCTTCCTGCTGCAATCCATCATTAAATTATTGTGACTGTCTTCCATTCAGCATTCTAAAAGGTGTTTGTCCTTGTTGAATATCAGAGTAACTGAAGCAGTTTAGGTTTAATTTTAACAGTGCAGTATACATTCTTGATCATTTATGTATTGTTTGGGCACAACTTAGAGCTAAGGATAATAACGAGAAAAGCTCATTCCACTACAGTTATTACACACATGAAAAAAAATTGTATTTGAGATTACCAGACCACATAAGACCTGTGAAGAACATACAATATGAAACTTCATGTAATTAGTATTACGTGTATTCTAGAGGTATTTAGAAAAGGATTGTATAATACAGTAGCAACAATTGATATCTGGACAAAGAGCTAGTGTAGGGTAAACAAAAATACCAGCTAGTATTTGAAGACAAAAGGAATCTTAGGAGTAAGTTAGGATTTCACAGTGGCTTCCCAAACTACAGTGATATATCAAAATATATCAGACAAACCAAAACCGTATTAACCTTTCTCCAGAAAACATGAAAGAGAATTTACACACCAATAGGGGAAAAGAAACCACACTGAGGGTTTTAAGAGTTGGGATATTTAGCTTGCCATCTTGTGGCTGACTTTACTGAAGCTTTGATCTGCAGTTATCCTGATCAGAGAGCTCTAGAAAAATCTCAGTACCAGATGAACAATACATTCACCATTTTCTTCATTTACATTTGTTTATCATTTTTATTTCCTCAACGAATAATAGAATCAGATATATGAATTACTACAGAAGCAATTGACACAGATGAGAGAAGCACTGTCCGAGGGGACTTCTGTGCTTTCTTCAAAATATTTAACATCTGGAAAAATCCTTTATCCCTACTGTTTTTTTTTTTAACTACTTCTACATGCTGTTTCTCTAGCAGCAATAAAAGTTTTCCAAAGACAAAAGGCAACCAAAAAGGTAAGTATCTGCCAGTAAAGCTTTTAGCTCAACTTGCCAGGATCTCATTTGAAATTCAGTGTCAGATGTAGCCTCACTAAGATACTCGCCTGTGTAACTACGTCCTTCACCAATGGATTTCGTATCTCCAGAACAATCAGGCAGGAATACATTTATTGTATGTTTAGGTATGAAGGTTTTAACTCAAAGAAAAATATTTGAAGCAGGAAGAGAAAGACGACTCCTTTGTTTCCCTTCTCCTGAGAAGATCACAAAGGAAAGGTTATCTCTAGGGAACTCTTCAGCTTACATCATTACTCGTCTGTAGCATGGGTTTAATATTTTGGCCTGCAGTGCACTGAATTATGCTTTTTCCTTTTTCTAGTTCTACCCAAGTCCAGTGCAAAAACAGAAGAGCTTTATGAGCCAAACAAGGCAGGGCCCCTTTAGAAATGTATGCAGATGCCCATTTTCAATGAACATTAAAATGCCACAAATGCTCATCAGCTGAAAATTACAGAACATCCTCCTCATCAAAAAAATAACTCTCAAACAAAAAGCTAACTGAAAACTTGTTCAAGGAAATAGGCCTTTCCTTACCCCTTACAGTTTTTTCCCCATACGTATAGCACACATCCATGCATAATCTAACTTGGTCTAAGCACTCTCGTTCATTTCTATCTTTCCAATATTTAATTAAACTACTCATTTGTCAATTGTCAACCTATCTAAATAACTTTGCCAGCAGCACAACTCATCTCTTTCATAATTATAAGAGATACTAAGAGTCTCCTCTCATCTTCCAGTGAACATATATTTAGCTAGTTTCCAAATACCTGCTGCAATTTGTTATCCAAGGCTGCTTCTTGCCCCCAGCAGTCTCCTTTCTGTAATTCAGCAACATTCTAAGGATCCAACAATGCATTGTACTGCGGCAGTACATCACTTATTTTAAGATATTCAAATTGTTTCCTGATACCAATGAAAGTATTTCTTCAGCCTTTCAAACTACTGCTACATATCAGAATGATTTTTTTTGAACCACTGAACACAAGAACACCTAAAATGGTTTTTCTTCATCTGGGTGTACAGCCAGAGTATCTTTCCAGTGGGCTCCTTACTCACTAAAAACTGGTTTAAAATTCTCGAATACACACTCCGTTTATTAAGTAGCTTAAATGATCTACATCCTTTTGAGTCTGGGTGAACTATTATTACTCAATCAGAATTTGTTCTGCCTTCCACTTCCAATCACCTTCAAGCTTAAATTTCACTTAACACACTCATTTCCACTCTTAATGTGGCCAAATCAAGGAAGCATATGGACCTAGTACAATTATTAAAAATGGAGGCACTCTCCTTTAATAGTGTGATCAACTAATCAAGCAAAAACTCGTAAAGCCAACATTATGAAACATTATAACAGCATTATAAAAGACAACAACCCGTCTTCCACCAATTTGACAGCAGTGAGAAAAATCCAATTACTAGTATCACAGAACACATCACACAAAACAAGAAAACATATTTCCATCGAAAAAGAGTTTATGACTATGGGTCACTGTCTTTCTCCTGTAGGCACATCGAGTGGTTTGGTTAGCTATTAACTCTCTTGTGTGTTCACCCTTAATGCTGTATTTCTTATCTTACAATCCCTATTGACATAAAATCTCTTTCCACTTTGTACCGAGTCTGTCTTCTGCTTCTGCCCTATTAACTCATGTCAATATAGCAAAGGGAGCAAAATAAAGCAGCAAAGTCGATACTCATCCATCACATTTTTGTGCAACTGCTGCAATGAAGAGGAACAGATAGGTCAAAATTAGAGAAGCCTCAGGGAGCTGCCCCAACCCTCCAGCCCGGCTTGGCATCAGATGCGACCACACCATCACTTTCCTGTGGCTCATGCAACAAAAGAAGTAGCTGCATAGGTCAGAAGTTCATCTGCCAAATTAATATGGAGCATCCTGACTATTCAGAGCAAAGACCATATGCTGAAGCAGAAGCTGCTCTGATCTCCACTGTGCTTTTGCAAATACAAGTCACTCACAATACAAGCTGTCCTTGTTTTAGGAAAATTAGAAACTGTGGTGGGATCTACCAGATAGTCCCACCTTCTTTCCTATGCTTTTTCTGCCCTTCCCACAATTGCACTTTTCTAGCTGAATCACAAAGTATCTCTGGGAATAAAGGAAGGCATCATCACTGAGCACTTAACTGGACAGGATGATCTCTTTTCTCCCCCAATCCTTGCAACAATAGGAACACTAGAGATTTGAATTCAGAACAAAGAAGAAAGCATTTATCAGACAGAATAGAAGAGATTAAAGCATTTCTACCTCTGATTGAATGACCACAGTATCACATTACCTCTGCTCCTGCTGCTGCAGAGGAAGTGATTGAGCCCTGGCACAGGGGCCTTGCTGAGTGAGGAAGGGGGCAAATCCTCTCACCAGAATTTTAATCTCCTGCTCCTGGAACCAGGAAATCATTACCCGATGCAGCAGAGAAATGAATGCTACATGGCATCCAATGGTCTCCCTGCTGGTAATTTCTACGTGAGATACAGTTTATTTCAAAGAGATTGTATAAGGTATTGCAGACCTTTAAGTTATACGGGACTGATGAAGGGCTAAAAAAACAAAAGGACAAAAAGAAAGGAATGAAAAAAGGGAAAATGGAATTGTGAACACTATTTAAAGACAGATGAAAAGAGCCTGCATGAAATCTGTGACTTCCACTGTGGAGCAGTAAAACACATTAACTCATCTTGCCAAAATACATGCTGCAAAAGACATTATTTTAGTACCTTTTATACACACCTGGGCTTAATTCAAGCCTCATTTCTCCTTTCCAGTGGACAATGTTGGGGGTGCCAGGAAGAGAAAAAGGTAAGAATCCGAGTGCTGGACTGATTCCCAGATGAAGAGACTTGTGACTCCTCTCCAATTCATGCTAGTTTTCTGCTTAGCAGAGCCTACCGTTGCACACAGAGACACGCCAGAAACACAGCTGTGCAAGGTGGGAATGCACCAGACCTCACAGCTGGCTGGACAGGTCCCTGCTTAAAATTCAAAACTTGTCCGGTACCAGAAAAGGAGGTTTTGGCTTTCCTTTGTCCCCACATTTACAAGGACAAACTCTCCAAAAAGAGGATTTTTTTCTAAGTTACAGAACTATTCAGAGATAGGTCTATCAAGCCACATGAAGCCGGCCATCCTCTGTTACAAAAGTACCTCAAATGTAAGATTAGAAACCTTAACAACACGTGTACATGTAAGAATGCTTGAGATGATACTATCAAAAAGCTAAATGTTTTTTTCTAAGAAACCATATCATATTTAATTAAAGGAAAAAAGTTACACAGTGTAAGTAAAAGTTGGCTACTGTTATCACAAATCTTACAATACTTGACGGTTTCTCTAAACTACCAGTTCCTAGATGTGGATTTTCATAACTTCAGAACCAATTTTCATAGTAAATTACTGACCTTCATACTTACAGAGAAGAACCTTAATAAAATGGCAGTGTCAGCAAAAATGAAAGCAAACAGAAAGATTTTTTTACTTTAAATACTGGGGGGTTGATTATTTTTGCATTCCTGAGATGCAGCATCAGCTATTCTGTTGGGCAGAACGTCAATCTTGAAGAGACGTAAGGCTCCCCTGTAATAAGGACAGATTTCCTTCCAACTCCATTCAGTTGTGAACTATCATACTAACATACACTGGAGAATAGGTATACTCAGGCAAAAAAAACCCAATTCCTGAAGTTTCATCTATTTATAAGTTACATCATAAATTTACTGATTTTTCTAGTCAAACAGCTTCTTCCATAAATATGGCAGGCACAACCTGAATGTTTTTAAAAAAATAAAAAGTTGCAAGCTTTTAGAACAGAAAAATTTAAAGGTTTTAAAGAGCAGCAAATTGGGCACCTTTTCCTTCCCATTATCTTCAAAACAACAGTTAAAGGTACAAGAATTCAAATGCAACATGATGCAGAATTTACACAGGAATGCACATCGTCAAGGCTTTCTAATTTTCTTTTTTATTTCTTTTTCTGCTGTAGAAATCAAGGAGCAGTGGGAAAATGCTGCAGGTTTAAAAGAAGGAAAAGGTTCGCTATTCAGATATTTGTTTAGATGTGGACAAAGCTGAATGAGTGATGGGATATCTGTTTTGCACACTCCAAAACAAATCTGTGTTAGCTCCCAGAATGATTAAATGGATGCAATAAAGCAATTATTAAAATAATTTTATTTAATGCGGTTCTGTGTCCAAGTTCTATGACCATTAAATCCTTTGCACAAACAAAAAGCAGACTTATTTATCATGGACATTACTGGCAGCCTGTAGCGTCATTAAATTTTACATTGAGGCTTCAGGTTAGTGGACAGAGGATTCCTCCATGCTAACTGTGCCTCAGACACCATGTTTTAAGACGCTCCCCATTTGTGACATTTTAGACAAACAGGCGCTGGTTTAATAATTCTGATGGATTACGGGGTTTTTTGTTTGGTTTTGTTTTGGGTTTTTTTTGAACAGAAGCAGCAAAACAAGTAGTCCCTGTTCTAATATGGTAAAGGCTCCAAGAAAGCTTGCTCAGTCTGTTTCCTCTGCGCCTCTCAGTCTGTACTGAATGCGGAACTTGGTATAAAGCAGCTGCTAAGAGATACAAGTTTGTGATGTGGGAACTGAAGTTGTCACTTGCAGAAATCATCATAAACATTTTACAGGAACATTTACTATCTGTTAAACTGTGATGAAATCAGAACTAACAGACAATACCACAGGCACCAGTTCTCAAACAGTTTTAATGTCAAAAGGTATTAAATGAAGTTCTGACCCATGTGGAGATCACAGAGATCAGCCTTGCCACTCTCTGAAGGAAGTTTCAAAGCGGAATACTCAACAGTTCAGAAATGTCAGATATATCCATGGAACCATCCTCCAGTAACTGCCTATCTTCCCAAGCTATTTTAGCTTTAAAATGCAGCAGGAGTAATTGACCTCCTGAAAGCAGATGTATGAAATCATATTTTTAAAGATTTGTGAGTTGCAGAAAGAATAATTGCAATTAATAGAAAAACTGGAACTGCTCCTCATCTCTACATTTGTAACCCAGCCTTGGGTTGGGCAGAGAATCCCTGGACTACAGAGATTGCTTGCTTACTCCTCACCTAGCAAGGGTCCTTGTTTAAGAAGCCAGGCAGGAAGCTATGAACAAGCTTCCAATGCTTTTCATCATTCGGCTCAATTTGCAAAAAGCAAAAAATCCTTACTGATGGCTTAGAGCTTGCAGGAATAGCACCAGTATATGCATATGTCTCTCGTAGCTCAGAAGTTATAAAGACGGTTACATTCATAGCTCTTGTTTAAAAATGAGCAGTCAGCTATGAAGGGTCTCAGCTATGCCATATAATAGCTATATATATATAATGTACACCGTATAGCTATATATATAATAACTTGCTGAACCTTTTTATGAAAAGGAAGGAAAGGGAGCCTCCCTCCCCTCCTCACATTTGGATTGATGCCTCAAAGCGTAAACCAGCTCCTCAGATGAAAGGAAAAGGAGGAATTTTTTAACAATGAAATTCATTCTCAGCTGTGACAGGTTTTTTTATTTCTGAACTGTCTTCACTAAGCAGATGATCCTAGAGTTTCAGTTTAAGCCTTTCAGTGACTTGCAAGCATCCTCCCCGCACTAAAAACATGACTGCAGTGGACACTACCTCTCGTTTCTTAGATTTTTATGACCTACTATATTAAAACCAGTTTAAATGTAATAAAGTCTGCAACATTTACAGCTAGAAAATACGAGAGGACAATAAAATTAGCCAAGCATAAAAATAAGGGAGTCTTAAACATCCTCTGCTCACTTTCCAGGGACAATATACACAAAACAGGCATAACTGCAAAATCAAAAGGACTTTAAATCAATTTAAAATTCAAACAACCTTTTCTCCTGCCTGCTAGGGGCTCAAGGGACATTAACACACACAGACTCGCTCTTCTGCATTGTTTCCTCAGGTTTTCATTCTCATTTTCTAAAATTTGTTTATAAAGTGGTGATCTGAAATATTGATGATTTACTCATCTCTCACACATGGTTTTGCTCAGCTGTGGCCGGTTTTGCAGTAATGACGTACTTCTTCACACTCCACCCCTTTTCTCCAGAAGATGGAGTTGGAACATATGATTTTTAGATTGCTCTCTATTGCTTCCTACTTTACCTACTCTCTCATTCACTTAACACATACCATTACAGTATGTAAGGCAAACCAGCAAATTCACACTGAAGCAAAACTTTGACTGTCATAACAAATTCTTGTCGTAGTGCCAAAACAAAGTTGTTGTCACAACTGTTCCTATCCCTCTGTCACTCCTCCAGTACAAGCATGAACTGTACAGGAGACTAAGGCAGGGTCTCTCTGCATAGTAGTCTATTCCAGAACCACAAAATACTGCCAGCTTCTTCCTCTCCTTAGGAGGGTTCCCACAGTTTTCTTAATAGGATGCTATTTAATGAATGGGATACAAAGCTGACTGAAGCAAAACACAATTTATGTGCTTTAACATGCTTGTATTAAGCAGAATTTGAAAAATCTGTTTGGGGCATAGGCAAAAGCTTTAGGAATTGCAAGTGACATGAACTGCACTTTGGGAAAGCCCTGCACAAGCAGTGACAGAGATACGCTTTAGTAAATATTATCATAAGCCTTGTTAACTATCACTTCCACAAGCCAGAGGACAGATCACTGACTTGCTCAACATCACACAGAAGTCCCGGGTCAGAACCAGAGCTGGAAACAAAATTGCTTTCAAAGGTCCACTGAATTTTGAATATTTCTGCAGTCGAGTCTTACACAGGTCTCTCAATTTCCATCCAGCCTCTGCCTCATCCTGTTTACCTTAAGCAGCTCTAATGCTTTACAGAAGGCCTACATTATAGACCATAAGCAGAAACACATATCCTTGTACACTTAGAAAGAATGTAGGTAACATTTACTGTACTTCAGAGAGGATCCAGTCTAGGCCAGGTGTAAGTACACAGCAGACATACATCACTCATACCATCAGCCTCCTTCTAAGACAAAATGTTTTTACAAGTCCTGTTTTGTCTCTGCTGTAGGACTTCTGTTGGTCCCAAATTTCCTGCTCGCCACCTAACCTTCACATAAGCCTCTCCTGACATAGTGATGAGTACATAGTGGTATAAATCCCAGTATGGGAATATGTAAATGGCTTCTGTATCAGTAACAATCAGCAAAGTGTCATGGATTTTATGACGTCTCCAATTCTTCTCTCTTTTAAATAGAAACACAACAATGCAACACTTTTTTTGCACAGGTGGTGATTCAGATGGTTGGTTGGAAAGATTTGTTTATTTTTGAACCACAGAGAAGGAGTTGCATTGGATACAGCCAGCCTTACTTCAGTAATTACCTCTGCTACAATAAAGTTTTGTATTTGGAGACATGGTTAATAAAAGACCTCTTATTTTGGGATTCAAATCCCTGAGTCCCAAAGCAGTATTCTAAACAGGGCTTGTTTCTAGAACATGGCTTAATATCTTGCAGCAGACACAATGATGGTCGTCGTCTTTGAAGTAAGGTAACTAGAGAAGGAACTTACTCTTTGAAAGTGCTGTGGAAAAAATGAATTAAAAACTAGCCTGACTGATCAAACATGGTAGCATCTACACTGACTCCTTAGCTTGATTCAGTTCTTTAAGGACATAAGGAACTTCTTCGAAGTCTGTACACGTTAACAAAAGATGCCACTCACTTTATTTTTAAAACATCAAAACCAATGAAGTCTGAGGCTGTCTGACCAGAACTGCTAGGTTTACAAGGAGAAGGACACTGTAACTTCTGTCAGCCTCAATGACAGCCACACTATCCATGAGAGCTGCAACTACCCTTCACTCTCTTGTTCAGTTCTCATTCAAGAATTGGACAACAGTCTCCAGAGGATGGGAAAAGAGAAACTACTAAAACTTCACCCAGCCGCACTCCCCTATATTCAGTTCAAGGCCTTCAGCATTAATTCAGGGAAGAGGTGAAGTAACTACTTCAAGACAAAATTAAAAAATCCAAATTAGAAGCTTGCAAAAACTCAGGTATTTCTGCCTTATACTTGGCAGGTACATTTGAAATAAGGTCCGTATTTCATCATTCACAAGTTTGCCACTGAGCCACAGATTTCCCAAGGGAGTCAAAATGAATTTCAAGTTTCCTCTGCCTTTAAGTATTAATGAATACTTCCTCTGTAAGTTCAAGAATGTCCTCGTGTCGCTGTTTATGCACAGAACCCCCACCTTCAAGAAGCAGCATTGTAAGATGACACAGCCTGGGTGCTCATCTTCTCCACCAGGCAAAGCTCTCCCTGCAGTTCAGAACAAGCATGTTATGCAGTTCTTCTGAAAAAGGGCACATTCTACAGACAGTAGACCTGCATTCTGGGCTTGAGGAGACAACTGGAATGCATTTTCCCTTTGCATAAAGGCATTTCTTAGGAGGCATCTGCAATCCACGCAAATGAAAGGTTTCCAAAAGGTCACTGGCAATATAAAATGTAATTAGCTTAAAAACATCAAGTATTTTTAGGCACCACTTTGCCCCAGGTTATCTTACTGTTGCTTGGTTTTTATAATCACAGTTCTTATTATCAGCATTTTTGTTTTCCCTTTTGGATGTAATCAGGAAAGAAAAAAATCTGACAAATACACGGTTAAAAGATATTATGTTACTCTCCAATAGGCAAGTTAGAGACTTACCACCCATGGCTGTGCACTACACTACACATAATGATACTAGGCGTGATGGATGCACTCGACCCCTTAACTAGTTTGGTACAGGCTCCAAAGGAGGTAAAGGCCTGAGCTGTAGCTGGGCCAAGAACTCCTCTAGTTTCAACCTGTTCTCGGAAAACCCACAAAGGAGCAGAGTGGCACAGTGAGCATCGATGCATATGAGCTTGGAATACTGATCATGCGATTAACACATGAGTAGCGGGTGGCTTTTCCAAGACTCATTTATCACGGAACAAAGAAAGTTGTGGGTACAAGAAGTCTCATGCATACCCTTCCCATTGCACGTAATTTGACTATGAGACAACCAATTTATTCCATAAATATGACAGCCTAAGTGCGCCTTCTTTGAGCTCTCCCTGCTAGGCAGTGTGGCTGCATGGCCGTGATCTCCCCTTGAGCTGGGATGCCTCTCAAGGTTGCTCCTCGAGGCAGAAAGACCTTTTACCAATGGCAGATCTTTATTAAGCAACCAATATCGCACATAACCTTGTAGTATGGTAACTTTGATTTAGTACCTTGGTAACTTTTGAATCATTGTTCAAATGATTGTGCCATACAGTAAGAGTGAACCTTGCCATCGAACTTTATAAGTCACACTCTTACAACATCATATTAAAACCATTTTTGCTAATACCTTTGACCGTGGTTCTTTAAGCGATATAAATCACCCAGTCGCCACACTAGGTAACGCAGCAGCAGGTGCACTTTTATTAAATAAGACAGTTTAAAAAAAAAAAAAAGAAACAAGCCACATTATGCTGTCCTATTAAGTCCAAATGGTTACTCAAAATTGACAACAAATTTTGCCACAAACACCAACACCCCATTCGGTTTCTACAGCTGGCCTTTCCCAGCATCAGCACAGCCCACAGTACTCACAAGTGCAAGAGGCAGAAATACTGCGTCTCAGGAAACAGGCTTCATCCTAGAACACTTTTGGACAAATGAAGCAAAACTCATTCAGCAGTCATTGTAATGGCAGGTTCAGACTTGCTGCTGCAGCTGAGTGCCCAGAGGAGATAAGTCAAACAATAAGATAAAATTATTTTATTGACAGTATAGGAAATAATATTTTTGGTTAATATAAAATTGAAGTTCTAGCCCGTTAATTGTAAGTCTGACATACCAGTGCTGAGTCAGTGAAACACAGTATTTACTGGTATATGGCTCCAGCAAAAGATGACGCACACTGTCTATCTGCTTCCAAGCTCCTTCTATATGGAGAAAGTTCATACCACTAATTGTTTGTCTTATCAAAGTATCCAAACCCTGGTCATGTATCAGAATGATTTAGACTGAGTCTCTCTTTCTCACAAATGCCCTTTCATCTCTTCTGTCTGATACCTCCCCCCTGTTCCACATGTGCCCACTACCTTCTCTCTCAAATTGTCTAATTGATTAATCAAGTTAAACTCAGAGCAATTGTTCTCAGCCTGCATTTAGCTTGAAGGCTTTTGCTTCTGTATCAGATCTGAGTATTGGCTGTGTGCCCAAACGCATGTCTATCTTCTAATCCTATCAGTTGGTCTAATAAAAGGTATTACTTCTCCCTACAAACCTTGCTTTGCTGATTCTTCTGTGAATCATCAAAATGCACTCTGACTTCAACAAGCTCCAATTCTTACACCAGTGCAAGATTTGTAGAATGAAAACCAAGGCATAAGACCCAGATGAGCAAGTTCACTCAATAAATTGGGAGTGTGACACTGCCAGACAACCTGTGTTGCAATTATATCCTTGGTGGCACAGGATTCGAATTCTTTCAGCTGGATGGGATGTAAGCAGCACTGCTCCACACTCCAAGCTACATGACAAAGGGCTACAAAATTACTTCAGTCTTGCTCTTTAAGTAGATAAAGGTGCATCAACAAAATGATACATTTGGTTCCCAAGAGTCAATTCATGCATTGTCTTGGTGACAATTTTTACCTCCAATGCAAGGTGCAAGAAGCGGGATTTTTTTCACTAGGATAACCTATGGATATGTGCTACTTTGTCAGTAGAGTCCCATTTAAAAAAAGAAAAAAAACAAAAAAACCCACACACCTCACAGTATTTCCTTAAAGCATACACTCTGTTATTAGTTGATACTTTGGACTCTATGTACTGCAACTGCCATAGGCTAGATCTGATAATCCTGTATTTGTACAGCCAGAAAGGGACACATTTTGGTTTATTTCCATAAATATTTCAAAAGCTTTTTCTGGCTGAGAAACAGAAAGCCTCTTCAGTAGTTATTCCACTCATAAGCATTTGATTTTTGTTATTTGAATAAAAGGAAAGCTAGGGGGTTTTGTTGTGGGTTTTTTGTTGGGATTTTTCTGTGGGTTTTTTTTACTGATTTCCATCTCTTAACAGTGAGAACGTATTTTAAAACTTATGAATATGTGAACATTGTTTTAAATATTGAAAATATGTAAAATCAGTCCATACATAAAATATGACAGAAAGGAAATTACATTTTGCTAGAACACTGTTCTGAACTCTAGCAGAGCACAATGCCTAAGCCTTCTGACCAAGCATCCGGCCCCAAAGGGCCCTCTGAATGTCAGATCCTACTACAGTTTTTCTCGTATGGCTAAAGTTAAAAAAAAAAAAAGTCACCACCACCAAAATAACTGGACCAGTTGCCAATCACCCCTCCTGAACCTATCTCCTTTCCTAAGGAGCAACACATTCCTGGAAAAAAATGACTGCACTGAGAAATTGTCAGAATTTCTTCTAAGCAACAGAGCATGGCTGCACCACTATTGCCAGAAAACACACCAACTACTGTCTTAAAAGAGAGACAGAGAGAGGAACTGACTATAAATGTTTCTCCTCTGTCATGCCCATGCAAGAACTAAGCAATTAGTCTGACTTTGAGAATTAAAAAAAAAAAAAAAAACCAAAACCACAAAACCCAACACCAAACAGGAATTCAATAAATTTCCTTCAACAAGAAATCTTGTGGACAAGGATGGAGAAAGGAGAAAACACTGTCAAGGCACAAACACACCCTCAGGATCTTGCCAATGTTTAACAGAAGACCTTATATTATCAGCACAATTTCCAAAGAAGGCCTTGCCTTGTTTCCCTGGGCTTGACTCCTCCAAACCAACTACTTCCTTAACCAGATGCCTCAAAAGTATCTGATGCTTCACTGAAAGCTGCACCAGAGCTGTAGTAAAAGGCTACATCTGAGCTCCCCACAGGAAGTTTCTGAGACAGGCATATTCACATCAAGATATTCTGCAGCTTTTCGTTTCTTTCCTTTCACTTGTAACATTTTTTAGCTAATTGGCTCCAGAATTTATAATCCTGGTGACAGCACCCTGGCTGTGCAAGACAGAAAAGGTGGAGGAGGAGGGGAGGGAAGACAGAGCAGCTGCCAAGGCTGCCGGCACCATCTTCCGTTCTCGGCACGTTACTGCAAAGCACCAGCTAGATCTCAGGATGCTGATTCTCCCCTCGCTCACCCAGAAAGCTCAGGGTATCTTACGCTTAGAAATATCACAAGACAACTTGGGAGGTTTTATGCAGACTCCAGAAAAAGCAGGAATCCAAATATGAAGTGCAACTAAACCCACCAAATTTGAAAAGGAGAAAATTAAGCAGACGGGGGGGGAAAAATGCAATTACAGCAGAAAAAAAAATTTGTTTCACCATTAGCATTGCACAATAAGAAGGTTTGTCAGGCACCGGTTTAGCCTACACATGTTCACATCCGTCAGCATTTCCATGATAAATCCTAATTTTCGCCATTGTTGATCACATTGAACTAAAACTTGGTATGCAAGTTTTCAGCACAGATGCTCAAATAAATTATGCACATTAGTCATTTAACTTTCAGAGCAGCAAAAGAAAGCTGCTTTTTGGTGGGGGGGGTTGACTGCAATTTATGACAAGTTTTTTTTGCCTTACACTGCTAAAAAAGACAAGGCAACTTACTTTTTATTTTTGATTAAACTTTTCAAGCAGTATGTCTTTTGTATAGATGATAAAACTTTGACATTAGGAAAATATTTATAACTAAAAATGCCCTCCCCCCACCAACAGCTACATACTTACAGTATTTCCTCCATTTACTATATTGCACCATGGTCTATACATTCACATGTGCATACAAGCAGACACAGAATATTAAAAAGAAAACACATAATGAAAATACCAGTAATAGCAGGCTGAAGAAGTCATGTGGTAGAGTTGATGTGATCCAGATGAGAAATTATTAAACAAGCGATTAGCTATAGAGCTGAACAAAGTTTACATGCAGATATGATCAACGGATTGAGACATCCCAGCCAAGACAATCTATTTTTTTAGACATAACCATATTCTGTGCAGTATTTGAACTGACACTACTTCACAGCAGTTACAAAATCCTACAGAATTCTTGTTTACCTTGGTAAAATGTCTCTGTATTCTGGCTGTCCCCTCTCCCCTCAAAGCACTGGGAAACCATTGATCTGTTTAAAATAAACAACAGTATTCTAAAATACTTTAGAAAAATCCATAGTCTTCGATACCCCTGTTATTAGGGCAACTACAGGGCAATATTAATTGCTGGCATGTTCTGCATTCATGTATAGAGTAATATTATGAAGAAATGACTAGTAGGTATTGTTTTTTCTTTTCTCCAAAATGGATCTTTCATGCATTTTTATACCAGAAGGTAGTGGATAGTGTCATGAGTGTAAAGGGACAGAAAACTCATTCTGCATTCTGCCACCAGTCTTCCTCTGGCTTCTCATGACTGCTCAGGAAAGCTAATGCAGTTCTAGCATTACAAATTAAGAGACAAAACGGTTATATGCAACCTTGTTTGACTGTTGATGACTTACCATAAAACACTTCAAAGGAACAGTTCAAGAGCCACGGTCAGTACTATAATTTTAAGATACTATATGGGAAGAAACAAATGTGTATCATGTGCTTTTGGGGGAGAAGCGAACAAAAAAATCTTAACAGGTACAGATAGATAGGAACTAATGTATTTCATTTGTCTTAAAAATAATCAGGTGCAGACTAGACTGGATATATGGAGTAGAGATGTCTGTTTTCATTCATGTGGTCTTCTGGATCTGCATATGAGAATATGAGAAACTCAGGTCACTGTATTAAGTGACTCAGCAGAACCCAAGCAAACACAAAGCTTCTCCAGAAACTAAGTCCAGACTTCTCAGGCCACATTCTTCTACCTTATCCATGGGACCATCCTTCCGACTTCAAGACTGATTCTAAAGATATTACCAAACCAAAGGGCCCTCATCTTTTCCAACTCATATAAAATTTTTCAAGGCTTACTGCCACATTGCAGAGGCAATAAAAGACAAATCCCTAAGCACTGGAAATCTTAAAGCACTACAATTCCCAGAGCTCTATACAAAGCTTGGCAACAGGCTGAATTCATGATTTTACATAATACTACTGGTTTCAAAGCAGAATATTTTTGTACTGCTGCCTACTGCATAGCTGAGATTATAAGTCCTCCCTTTGTATTCATATCACAAATATAACATGGACATGGGGCACTCTTCCTTTGGCCCATCAGCCTCACGTAAATCACTAATTTGATCATAGCATCTATCTGCTAAAAAGGAAAGAATAAGAATAATGAAAATAGATAACAAGTTTTGACTTCAAATTACTTCAATCTAAATATTCATTCTAGTTTCCGAGAACTGTATACTAGTATATATTTCATCTAGGATTTTTAGGAATTTTAGTCTCCCAGAAGTGCAAGATTTATAGCGCAGATCTGAGTCATGCATAGAAGAAATGCTAGGCAGACTTCTCCTTCCATAACTTTTACAGTGCAGCTCCATGTTGAAACACAGTGTCTGCTGTACAACACACCATCAAGAACAGTCTATGCTTCCTATCAGATTAACTGATTATTTTTACACATTTTTCTGGTCAATAATACACACTGCTACCTGGACACCTAAGGGAATGCTGAATCAGCATCTCCAGAGGAACACTAATAAATGAAAGCTATTTTTCATTCTAGTAATAAAAAGATGCACAAACATCAGGGATGCTAGTAGGAACACCAAGGGTCAATCACAATCCTGGAACAAGAAAAACCATATTAAGAAGAGAGTTAAATAGCTTCTACAATTTTTTAATCATTAGAAGTGATCAGAGCACTGAACAGAGGCAGATTATCCTTGAATGTTCTCCAAGAAGCAGAATCAAATATAAGGTAAGAAACCAAATACTAATATTTGTACTAGTTTTGCACTATACAGTTTCTACAGAGCTCCAGGCTGAAAAGATGGTACAATTACAGCTGTGTCTGTCCCCGGTAGGCTGTTCTTTAGGCTTTCTCTATATATTTTCTTTTAAACAGAAAAAGAGGCTAGTTCCATGAGTTCCAGAACCAAAGTTGCCTGGTTTCCTATGGATTTCTCTCTCCAAAGGTGTATATTGACTCAAGTAGACTTCCATTTCTCATACCAGCAGCATGAAAACGATACCAATACCAACAACATTAACACAGCACTATCAAATGCCACGAGCCTTTGAAAAACATGGTATAGCAGAAATTATGGATTGTGATACTGCCGCGGTATCAGAATAGTGCTCACCCACTGCCAGTCTCAAGGCTGAACGAGCGGCGGCTAAGGAGGCACGATCTCCGATAGGAGCCTTACTGTCAATGTGACATTTAAGAGCGTCTTTTGCGTGCAGGGCTCTGATACCTAACAAGGCATGACCTCTGGTTGCACCAACAGGATGTGTCTCGTGGAGATGGAGACCCGTTTTCCATAAACTTGCTGGAATTTATTATTTTTTGAGACCTCTACCATCTGCCAAACTTGACAGAACACAACTAGCAAGTTCAAAAGTGTAGGGTAGGCACAGACAATCTCATCTACATACACACACAAAGCACAGTAATAAGCCTCACTTCCTCAGGAAATCAGACTAAAAATGGCACAATCATGAAAAGCAAAGGTCTGGGCAAAATCCCACATTTTTAGAATTGGAAGCATAAGTCAACGTCTTGGCTAAATTATTTTTTGCCTTCCTATTTTCTGCTAGGGGCTAACTATATGATAGAAAAAGATTAGAAAGGTATCTACCCAGTTAGAGTCACAAATAACCAGATGTTGCTCTGGAAGCTTACTATTTGAATATATTTACTTGGAGAGAGTAGATTGGTCACTTAATGGGACACTATCAACTACCTTCTGGTATAAAAATGCATGAAAGATCCATTTTGGAGAAAAGAAACGCAATACCTACTAGTCATTTCTTCATAATATTACTCTATAAATGAATGCAGAACCTGCCAGCAGTTAATATTGCCCTGAAGCACTGTGAATAAACATTTGTCTGGTATTAGGTACGCACACACCTCCACATATAAATCAAGGTGCAGTGTGCCATATAGATGAACAAGAGAAGAAAAAAATTCCTACCTTGTCCTATATTAGACATTAAGTGCTTCTTTTGATCACAAAATAACTCATAAAGCCTATCAAAAAGCTAGCACTTCTCTCTGTCAGATAAAAGATATTTCACTGTAATTAAACTTCTGTCCAACTTTCCAGAAGATTAGGGGAAGAAGTCTGACAGGCTCTATTTATATTTGTGACTGACACTCCTTGGGACATCCAAGGAAAAGAGAAGATGGGCAATAGATTTACAACACTTCTGAGCTAACAGCACTTACGGAGACGGACGGTTCTGAGCTTATCATCACTCATTCGTTTTTTTTTTTATTAAAAAAATCCCTGCTGCCCAGCTCAAAAAACATTTTCTGTTCAGTTTGCAGTCTACGTTCCCCAGTCTTCAATGGTTTAGGTTCTTATTTCATTTTTAAGCAACAACACTCACAGCAGGTTGTTCGGGTAAATCAGCTTTACATTATTTATATGAATAAAGGTGGTAAACAACCATGTCTCAACAGAACTCCGTGAGCACTTGGAGAAGGAAAATGTTTTTTCAAACATACTCTATGTATCCCTTTTCACATATGAAACTATACGTCAAAACACATGGCTGGGTTTCTGACACTAGGTGATGGGAATAAGCCATCAGCTCCAGGGCCCCAACACCAGAACCAAAGATTTACTGCTCTTCTGTTTTTCTTTGCGTCCTTCATCCTGCTCAGTACTAACTTCCCCTGTGTGTTCCCTTGTATTTGACTTTCTACAAGATACCTCAATGGTCCAAAGTCAATATTACACTTAGACAACAAGAGCAAAAGTAGAAATGATCACTTTGACCACAAGTAACCAAAAAAGTACATTTTCATAGCTTGTCTTTCAGAATTGAAGCAAAGATGAAACTGTAAGCAGCGTCATTCCTTCATGCTTAGCCATCTCAGAGGACAACACTGATGAGAAGGGAAGTTCTTCCCTACATTTCGAATTCTAGAATGCTTTGCCAGGATTGTTTTAGGAAATCTCTCCAGAGACTCCAAATATGCAGATAGGATGCTGGCAAAATAAATATGCAGCTTTTCTCACTTAAAAAATAGTGCAACTACTACATCATTTTTCCATAAGACAAAAGCTTATAAACTGCTTGGCCAACTTTCCATATTACAAGCTACAACTGTCAACTCTTCCTGAAAAAGTACATTTCAATGTACCACGCCTATAGCATTCACACTCTGGGGGGAAAAATGTGCATAACCTAATGATGGCTGCATGGTTAAACTGACCCACTAATTAAACACCTTTCTTTCATTACCTTTTCCTAAACAGCAGAGGAGATACTCTGCATGTTCAAAGTGGCCCTAAGCAATCTTCTTTTGAGCTTTTAAACCTTTGCATTGTTATCTTTGTGCTGCAGTTACAGAGCTCCACGATACTTCCCGCTGTTACTGCTGAAAGTATAATTTACTCTATTTACACAACTTGTAGCAACACACTCCAAAACAGCAGTGAGATTCCATCATGCGCTATTAATGGCACTTTCAGCTACATTACTCAGCGATCCTGAAGTTGCGAAGAGAAGTGAGTTGCTGCTCATGTGTTCAGTGCAAGAGTGACCCTCTCCTCTTTCCCCATGCTGGCACCACAGGAAGGTTTTCCTCCCTAGCAAAAACAGCAAGCTCCAGGGGAGTCTAAACAACTCAAACATGTAAACAATCACTGTTAAAAGAAATTGATTTAAACCCACTGTTCAGGAAATTCAGTCCTGTGGTTCTGTGTCTAAAAGCATCCAATCTGAGTGATACAGCAAATATGATATGCATCATCATTTGATCTCTGGGAGGCCTTGAGACACTGGCAGTTGCACAGGTTACACAAAACACAGATTGCACTTCAGATCCCCAAGCCAGAAGCAGGGGGAGTATCAATGCAAAGGCTGATTTGTAATGATGTAGCCTTTTTGTGGTGAGATGACCTCTATTGCCTTTTTAATAACAGAAACACTGGCTCTAAAAAATATACAGTCATAAATGGAAAGCAGTTCAAGAATGGAAGAATGAGACAAAATAAATTCAGTCTGTTTAGTGAAGCCATATGCCATTTGGAAAACATTGTTACCAGTGTTTGTATACCATAACTCTCCATTCTAGATCAACTAAGGAACATTGAGAAGCAGTTGAGCTAGATCTGTCTCCAGTTTTACAGAAATGAATGGGACCTTACACAGTAAATTGTTCCCCTGTGATACCTTTTCCATCAAGGTATCCTTGGCCTGGTTTGTCTTCTGAAGTCAAGTCCTGCTCATATTCCACTACATATTCCTGCTTCGCTACCAAGCATTTCCTCTTATCAGAAAGAAACTGGGGACTATTTATCAGGTTGTGAGACAAATAGTAGCTGGCAAGTGTCTATCACAGTCACTAAACAACGTGGGAAAGGTACCATCACTGGGAATAAAAAACAAGACGACTGCAGTGTAAAGACTGAGAGAAAGAATAATCAGCTTGCAAAAAACCCCTCCAGGCACTCTTCTGCCTGTGTTTAAAAGCTCATTGGTGACCAAACATATATTCATGGCACAAAGACTCAGTATCAGCCATTTAGGGAAGAGGGTCGTATCACCATCTTTAACACCACACTCAAACCTCTTCTACTAAACTGAATTTTGCACTGTAGCAACAGGTAAGCCAGGACTTACCATAACATTAAATTCAGATGCCAACTTCTGATGATGTTTTCTTAAGTATCTACCAAGTCATTACTTTTAATGGAGAAAATTAGTCAGAGCTTCTTAGGGTAGGCAAAAATTCTTTTGTCTTTGTACCGCACATCGCTGTATACACATATAACCACCGACTTCATAAAGCAAACATAGCACTATCAGTACTGAAGACTTAACACATTTCAACTAAGGGCAAAAGAACTGAAAAAACAACAGAAAGCTGAATAACTGCTGGGCTCCATCACTAGAGGGAGTCATGATCACATATTAAGTTACTGTAGTACACAGACTATTCTGCACACAGTTATGAAACAAATAAAAGATAAGACCATCAGCTAAATCTGGATGTCATTCAGGGAAAAGAGAAAATTAGATTTGCTTCCTTAACAAGGTTTATTTCCAAAGACTCAAGACCTTCTCCTGGGAACTTTCAAATCCTCTGTAATGAAAGGTTTTTAAAAATCTATCTTGTTGTCTACATTTTAAGACAGAATAAGGTATGTGACAGAAGAAAGCCAAAATTATCAGTTTTGGAAATGACACGCAGCATTGCATCAAGAAAATGTTACAATTTTAATTTAAGCAGCTTCACAGCCCATTTCACTTGAAATCAAAAAGTAATCTTAATCATGTTTTTATTTTTAAACTAAATTGGCACAATTACATCCAGCATGAACAGGCACTACCAAAAGGCTGCTTTTTCAACAGATGATTCCCCTTGGCCATTAATAAATTTATAAAAAGCATTTCTCTGACAGGCTGTGAGAAGCAGCCTGAAAAAAAAAAAAAAATCAATAACTCAAACCAAGCAAACCCTCAAACCCACAATTGATCAAATGATCAAATAAAAGAATGATGGTAATGTTTATTTTTAATATATGAAATGTCTTTTTTATATTGGTGAGATTTTCCCCCCCCCCTTTAAACTTCTTAGCAAAAACCACAAAACAATTTGGCCGGCCGCGCTCACGGGAATTTACACTTGGCTAAGAACTTTACAACTGACTAAACAGTTTCATTAACAGTAGCAGCACACGCGAAGCTTTTAACACCCAGCTTGAATCCTGCCCATCATTAGTAAGGTGGAGCCCAGAACACGATCATCTCTTGAACCAAAATCTACCACATACCTCAGGAGACACATTAGCAAATGGAGCCCAAGACAAACTAAGCGTGCTTGTACAGTGCTCAATTACACAGTATTTGACTGCTTTACATTCAACATGTTTACACCAAAGGCTGGAATTCTCCACACTTCTGTTGCTTAGACAAGTCAGCTAACATCTTCGCAATGCAAACAGTCCAAGAGCCTTTTTGAAAGACAGAGGTATTATTTTTAACAAGAACAGACACCGGGTTCCTAATGTGAGGAAATAAAACAGTGTGAGAAGCAAGAATACGTGCACCGAGGATGAGAAGCACTTTCTGGCATGCTATGGGACCGTGTTAAGAAAGGCTATGTGTAACCAGTGCACTCCGGACAGTTAAGCTCTGGCAGACAAATCCATTTCCTGTATTAGCTTAAACACCCTCTAGTTTCAAATACATATCTCACTCTATAAACAGACTGCTCCTCCCAAAATCTAGCAGTACTTTGCCACCAAAACTGCAAACATAATTTTCCACCACCATCTATACAAACTGGTCCTTTAAGCAGTCAAATCACAGTCCTCAGGGCTCTTACTCCCTTGCCCTTACCCAGATAACTACTTTGCACATTTTGCTGTGACTTTGCCTTTCCAGATGAAATGGTCTGGGAAAGCAGCTCACTTCCCCTTGCAAACCCTTTAGCTCATAAAATAAGGCTGAGTAAACTTTTCACTGCATCCGCCCACAGTTCTTCATCTTTTTCTTCCTGCAAGGATTTAAGTTAGCAAAAAACTCTTCATCAACAGGGGAAAGAATAGAAGATAGCATAGAAGGCTCCATGGAACAGCAAGGAAATCTAAAGAGCCGTTCTCTCAGTTTGCAGTCCTTGTTTTCTTTCTACATGCTTTAATATAGCAGTGTCTTGCTACCAGCATCCACTATTGGTATCACTCACCTGTTCGTGATGGTAGAGTTCTGCTCTTTCAGCACAAGCTCCCTTTGCTGCAGGGCCACAATTTGCCTGGAGAGATCATCAGGTGTCCTACACAATTAAAACAAAATAGAAACTTTTAACAAATCCTTGGTTGAAAAACTATGTTCCATATATAACCATAAAAAAGGTCTCACCAAAAGCAGACAAGGCAATTTCACCAGGCCAAAGCTGCTGCAGTCCCTTAGAACAACACAGGGTTGCATCCTGTCCAGCTTACATAAAAGCCTGTTTTATTAAAGCCATTGCTGTAGGCCGTAATCACCATCCAAGTCGCAGCATCTCACCACTGTTCACTTCAACCCATAAACCAACTCTAAAGCCGTAGAGTCGGCAAGACCAAGTTCTTCAAAGCAAGCAGCCTGCATAAACATTCATACCAGATGAACAGACAGCTTATCACTTGAACACATACACCTTTTTTTTTTTTTTAAACACACATAAGAATAGGTGTTCACAACCTCCTCCCCATCCTAGTGCTCAGCACAAATACACAGGGGTGAGCACACCCAGTGTTACTCTAATTGCTACTCAACTACGGAGTCTCAGTGGAGCATGATCACAGGATTATTACCAAGAGGGTAAGAAAAGGAGGAAATAAATGTACATATAGACTGTACAATGCAACAACTCTGGCTACTGCTGAACACCCTCTGATAGTGTAGAGGTTCAGCTACATAATAGGTGACTCAAAGCAGTGTTCCCACACAATTACCAGTGTGCTGACTTTACAGTCCTTCATACAAGCAGTGACTCCAGAGCCATGGGGGGGAGGGGAGGAATATTCATCAGCTCTAGATAACACTTCAGATACTACTCTGCTAACCTTTCCTTGTCAAAGTGACCAAAGATTTCTACAGATCCACTGGCAACAGCTCTGCAGTTGTCAGGAATAGGTTTATTTTTCCATCAAATCCAATGACGAACTCTTAAAGCTAGTGGAATGGGATCAAGATAACTCTACTCTGGCAGTCCCAGAAACCACTATCCCACATCAACAGTCTCTGCAGGAGATAACTGTTCTTTTCGGAGACCTCTTTAAATCATGAGTGTAAGAGATTCAACTCTAAATGAAGGCAGCTTACCAAAAAAAAAAAAAAAAAAAAAAAAAAAGAAAACACAAAAACCAAAAATATTTTTCTCTTGAGCCACCAAAAAGGGTTTCCCATCCCAAGAGAAGCATCTGTATCACACTTCTCAAAGGAAAGGAAGCTGGAAAGGGCATCACAGTATGTACTGGGTACATCCTTTTGCTACAGCAAGATGCATCACCCCCAAAGGGGAAGAGTGACCCAAACCTTGAAAGGGTTTTTTCATAGGGAGCGAGTGGGAAGCTAGTTTTGCAGAAGTGAAACCTGTAGAAACACATTTTGTCGTGTCCCCCAAGATGCAAGTCAAGGCTTCACTGTTGCTAGCAGATGAAATTAAGCCTGGTCAGATTTTACATTATTCAAACACAGCCCTGGAATGAGGCTCCTGCCACTCCAAAAACTGAAGAGGTAGGAGATGTGCCTCTAGCTTGACCATTGGGATTCTGACTGAATCTAGGACTAAAGAAGCCATTTCTCTGATGATACTACTTTTCAGCCAACTATTCATAAACAGAAAAGTCACCACTTTTTCTCTTTAAACATCTGTCACTTCCAGCCAAGTGAAAATCAGTTAAACACTGAGCTGGTGCAGATAGTCAGGATTCAATAGTGGCAATCCCAATTCAAAGGTTCTTGCTTTTTGCTTCCAGAATTGCACACTTGTAGCCTTCCTCAGCAGAAAATTTTGAAGCCTCTAATATCACTTGTGTTACATGCAAGTCTTAACAGTCAATATATAATAAAACAGATGGACGTGGTCTCCCCTCAAACAATGGAGACACATACTGCAGCAGTCAAAGAAATCTGTCAGAACAGGATGAAACACTGTCCTTCAAAGACATCACACTCAATGGCCAAGGAAACTCTGAGAAGAAACCAAGACACCAACCTGGAGATGGTTGACTAAAACATCTAAAATTCAAATTCTGGTAGCAGAGACAAGTCAATTTTAAGCCAACGTGCACCTGAGTTTTCATATGTGTTGCACCACTAGATAACACGCTTCAAACTCCTGTAGCTGAGCCTGAAGGGTTTCTTAATTTCATCCGTTCCCCATCTCTTTACTGAGGGCTATTTAATGGCTGGGCTTCAGAGCAAACACTGGAGAACTAATTTAACCCAGTGTGATAAAAGCCACATCTCCACATAACCCAAAAGCAAGGGAAAAACAACACTGGTTTCTTCAAATCTCAGCTCTGAAGAGCTCAAATCTAACACTACTCTAACTTTGTTTTCCAAGCTGGAGGACTCAGATTCTTTCTACTGGTATGTAAATGGAGAACTAAATGATAACATATGCCAGAAAGTGGAAGACAGTTGGTTTCACATACTCCACAATGTCTGCAGGGGGGAGAAAATAACAGCAAAAAAAACTACAAGAGAAGTCTATAAAGCTACAATCTGATTTCAACATGGGTTCTGTCTGCAGGAAGCGGACCTCTGACTCAGATTTTTTTTCCATGAATTAAGGAAGTAGATGTTCTCTTTCCGCAGTGGTTTCTAACTAGAAAAATCTAGAGGTAAGGTAAGGATAAAGGCAACTTTGTATTTGTGCTGATTAGAAAAAAAAAAAATTACCAATTATGTTTCCCTTTCCACTTCACCATCTTTCACCTACTAGAGTCACCAGAAGCTAAAAATCAGAAAACACCAGACAGAAATGGACTGGGTATGCTTAGTCTGTTTGGCAAAAAGAAGCTGTAAGCAGACACATCAATTTCAACATGGACAATCTTTATAAAATGTAATGCCAAGTCAGCAAGGCTCTGAAAAATGCAGTTCTAAGCCTCTCATAATTCACCCAAATATAGCAGATCTATCACAAGGTTAGTATCAGGCATCTCTCTGGGCATGTTGAGTGCCAGCCCTCAACACCAGTGTTTGGTCCCTGCATCAATGAAATAACTGCACAGATTTTTTTAAATGGGCAAAAAAGTATATTTGCCTTGATTTTTTTTCTCATTTTCTCAGAAATTCAAATCATAATGTATTAGGACTGAGATAGAGAACTGAAATTAATCCAATAGTAAAATGAGACAGGATTATGAAAGCCACAGATTTCTAGTAATGATAGCTACTGACAGATTTCCAATAAAAAACAATCACCCTCATCTGTTCGGCAATTCAAATCAACACTCAGCTTCCAATCTCAGTTTCAGCAATTGGCAGCATTAGGTTTATACTTAGTTCTGGAGGATGTTTTCTTGGCATTAGATACTTTTTTTTTTCTTTTTTAAGGTGGAGCAGCCTAGATATATAACAGAAAATAAAGTCAATGGGTATTAAACCCCTCTAAAGAAGAGTTCACTTCCTGTAAAACTAGATCATGTCAGGTGATCAGACACAAAGACACCCCTTGCATGCACTCTGCTGTCAAATACCTTCATTGAGAGGTTTCAAAGCCTCTTTGAGGTCTACATCCTATCCTGATCACACACAATTTGCCAAAAGCCAAATTTACACAGTTCCAACTAGAGGAATGACACTGCATGCACAACGAAATTAAATCAGATGAGCTTTCAATTTGAAGAGAATTGGTCAACTCCCAAAGCACTGCAAATACCAACCAGCCCTCATTGCTGTAAACAGCCCTCTCATTTCACAAGTTTCTGAAAACAATGCCGCATAAAGAGAGAAATTTTTGAGCATCCCAACACACACATAACGTGTTCTGGCCTTGAGAGCCCTTGTCTGATGGGCTAGCCGTATATAATTTTTGCTAAGGTCCGTCCATTTTCTGTGGAACAGTTGATATCAAAATCAGTATTAAAAAGCCAAGAAGTCTCCTTTAAGAGAATCTGTATGATAATATAGCTTACCAACACTACTTGAATCACCACAGCTACTTGAGGGAAGTTTGAAACTCTATCTTCACATAAACATAGCCAGACCAGCTGAAAAGCTGCTGCTTTGTGCACTGTCACTATGTTTGCCCTGCAAACCTGCAGACAGCTTCCTTCCCCATGTAACGATGGAGCCTGTGGAACCACGAAAAAACACACACCTAGTTTGCATCAGCCGTGAAAAATCCTGTAAATTAAACACACACACTTGACAGTAAGATTCAAGAGCAGTGTGTTATTAAAACCAAATCATATGCTATGTAATTATAAAGATAACATGAAGAACAAATGACAAAGCGGCTTCCAAAATGTGGGTGCAGATTAAATCACTGACTTCAGTTCCTTTCTCCTGGGTAAGGCACAAGGAGCCAAAAGCTAGAACTTTCTTCCTCTGTCGCACCATCTCATCCTGAGACCGCATTTCCTTCTGCAATAACATTTAAGCAAAAATCAAAAAACCAAACAAACACGAGAATTTAAGCCTAATTTGGAAACAAGATTTTTTTGCCCTAAATGAGCAAATTAGTCCAGCATAGTTTAGCAGCACAGTAAGGCAGGAGAGGGACAAAACTGCTGTTAACCAAAGCTCTTTGACTTCCTTTGAAGTGCAGATAATTTGAAAAGGAGCAATTTAAGAATGATAAAAAACCTAAAACTGTTCAAATGAAGTGAAAAATTAACTTAATGGGATGCCCATCCAAGTCACTCAATGACTTTCAAGCACCCACTGGCACACTTTTTTAACTTCTGACAAGGAAAATGGTTTCTGCAATTTTTTTAATGCACACAACTGACATTTCATAGGCATTTGCTGGACAGCTCTGTTGAACTGTCTTAGTTAAAGATCTATTACCATTTCAGTATAAACTATGACAGTTACACACTGAGAATTAGCTGTTGAAGTAACATTAAACCAAGACTCAGTAAGCAGATGAAGATGTTAAAGTAAAAATTGGAATTTTTTTAATTTATAATTTACTAGAACGTCAACTTATTGCTTCTATAAAATGTTTCAAAATTCACAGCAAAGGAAGAGGTTTGATTGTAGCTAGATATCTGACATTAAATTTTAACTATGGAAGGGCAAGACAAAAGTAAAACTAAATAGAAAAACAGGCATTTAGTCAACTCCGGAGGACTAAATTCTTCACTGCTTTCTTTTTTAATTATATTTGCTTGAAACTACCAAAGTAATAACACATTTATAACAGTAAATTACTCAGAATTACCTAGTTTTGGAAGTCTGCTGAATTAACATTTCTCTCTATAGTTTTAACTCAGTATGAATATACAATGACACAAATTTCGTTGCCTCAACTAAGTCATATTAAATTGAAATGGAGCATTCCCAGATTTTTGGCGCAGCATTTTAGGTGAATCCATAAACTGTTTTACACTTAAGCATAATTAACTGACAAAGACCAGAGACAGAAGTCTTTAGTAAAGTGTTTGTTAAGAGAATCAGGCACAGAAAGGGAGGGCACATCTGCTTCTTTCTCTACAACTAAAAAAAAAAAAAAAAAAAAAAAAAAATGTCCAGGGTTTTTTGTTTGGGTTTTTGTTGTTGTTGCTTTTTTTTTTTTAAAGGCAGTCTCCTAAAAGTATAAAACCTGGATTTTGTTCCTTATCTGTTTTTATATTATATATAAGAAACACAGGAAGATTTTTAAATTCTCCTCTCCCCAAGAAGGACCTTTTCTACTTTCAAACAAGAATTTAATCTTCTTCCTAGGCAGGAAAACAACAGCATCTGAAGAACAAACACAGAATGATAACATGACAACAACAGAAGATTTCTGGAAAGGCATTTTAGTTGTTTTAAATATTTCTGTATGATTAGAAAGGCTGTGGAATGTCTGTAATAGTCTCTGCCTGTATGTTTGAAGTGAGTCTCCCAGACATACTTGTTGTATATTTGAGATCTACGACTGCTTTAACTCCTCTCTCTCTCGTTTACAGGACTCCTGCTTATTTCTTAAACTTCACCAGCAAGTCCAAAAGCAGCTCAGTTCCTATGATGCCTTGCCCTTCAAGAGTACAGCAAATAAAAATAATCACAACAGCACATACAGACTTCCCAAGATACAGCAACACAGAATCCTTAAATTTAATTTGGTCATATTAACTCAAAGTTTGTATCAGAAAACTGCAACTTGCTCAACATCCCTTTCCCCTCAAAATATGCATCACCTCCCTAGGAGCATACCTTAGCTCCCCTTCACCAGACCAGAGGAAAACATTGCCACTAAAATCTGGTGTCCAGGTCCTGGAAATTCTGAGAGTTAAGTTTCACAACAGTACTCCTCTTGCAAAAAAGCCCCTTCAAGCTCCAGCCCAGGTAGTTACACCTATTTGTTAATGTCTTCATGCCTACATTCTCCCTTTCTATTGCTAACTACATTTACTAAACCATATGGTAAGGAATCTGCTACACATATTGTTCACAAAAATAAATTCTCAAAATTTCCTAGGCAATTAGGACACATTTAGTGTTTTGTAACACTTTGATTAAAATGTTTTGAAGAGCAATCACTTACCTTTATTCATTCAAATGAAGGTGCTAAGAGCTGTCAAAAAAGCAAAACTAAGGTATACCTTAGACTGTTTCTCCAATAAATTGCATGCTTAATATTTTATGTACAAAGTGAACGGAAGAAATCTGAAGTGTAAACTGAAAGCCATAAGCAATCTCAGCTTCCGAGGTTCCCTTCATTTAGAAAAGAAACCTCATATTTGTGTATATAGAATCAACAAATCCAATTTCTCTTTACCAAAGCAAATGTCCCCACTAACCACTTGAAGCAGAAGAACAACTTATTTATAAGAAAGCATTTTAAGTGTTTATAAGTGTCTTGACAATTCTCAAGACAATTGGTACATCTCTTTTGAAGCAACTGCAAAATTAGCAATTTAAAAAAAAAAGGGGGGGGAAGAAAACTATCTTAGATTCCAGTCAATGGACTTTTTTGGGTTTTAATGAAAAAAGGTTTTTTCTTCCCAAAGTTAACGATATGGCATCATAACAATGGCATCATAACAATGAATCTTTCAAGTTTCATTTCTACTTTAAAGATATATTTAAGAGCTCAACTAGATAAAATTAATCTTACTTTTGAAAAAAATTAATCATTTGGCAGGCATTTCAACATTTCAAACTTCTTTCTCATCCCTACCACTGCTCTAACAGCAAGCACAGTACAAATCACTGAAACTTCGTAAGCACACACATTGCATAGTTGAATGTAACCTTACAAGTGAAAGGCTTTAACAGACCTCAAGGAGAGGGAATGTATACATAGTAGTATCAAACCTGCTGATTTGGAAGGTAAGATAAAAATAGTCAGCTTTTTTTTTTTTTTTTTTTTAAATCTTCACCCAGAAGTCAGGTCATTGCATACTGAATCACATGACATGCAATTTAGAGCTTTGAGAGTTCATGGTGAAACAAAAGCAATTTTCTATAGATTGACTGAAAGTGCTAGAGCACATGGTTGAGCTTTTTACACAGCAAACCTAGAGAGTGTTGCCTTTCTAAAAGGGGTCCAGCTCACACAAATCATCATAGGCTTCCAGGCTTCTCTTCTCCGGGTGCAATTCGGTGACAGCAGTGGAGCAAATCTAATTGCCTGCTGCCACTGAAGTGGCAGTCACTGGCTTTGCTTGGTTCATTTTCTGCCACTGAAGGTCTGAATCAGCTTGCTGAAATTCCCCCTTTCAACAAGAAGCTGTTAACTGGCTCAGCTGTCTTCTCATCAAAACATATCCTCAAGCTCTCATGGAGCTTACAGTGCTACACTCTGAGTCAGGCAACGTCAGCCACATGGAAAAGGCAATAAGGGGGCTCAAGGGTGAGACACATGAACTGTCAGTCTGACTCTCAAAAACTAGTGAGAAGTCAGGCTACCTACGTTGCAAGAGATCCATATCATGTCATCATTTTGGTAATTGGGGTGGATGAATAATTGTATGCTCTCTCTCAAAGACTTATTTTAGTACTGTCAAGACTAGACTTCATTAAGAGTCAAAACTAAACTATGCTTTAAACAGAAAAAAGATGTACTACTGCGGAGAAAGTACCTAAGTAGCAAGGGAAACAGACAGTTAACTAGAAAAACAGAATAAACTATCTTGAGCTCTTACTAATGACAAGTATATCCCCACACAAGCTCAATTTATACTGCTGCTAACCCACAGGGATGTCCTTTAATTGCTCTGCTCTTTCACATTACAGCACAAGGCTGACCACTTGGTACGACCGGAGCAAAACATGCTTGGCTCTCCACTTTACTCAGCTGCCACTCTTCGGGTTTTTTGGCACAAAAGCTAATGATTTGTAGCATAAATAAAGAATTTTAAAAAAAAAGTATTGACTTTAAAAGTCTTACTTATGCTTGACATTTTCAAAACAATCAGAGCATACTTTGCCATGCCCTGTTCTTGACTCTCTCCTTAGACAAAACCAAAAAACCAATCTTTTTGGTATTATGATACAGATGAAATCAATTCCTTCTTGCAGCATGCATTGCTATGCCTCATCCCACAGGAAAAAAAAAAGGGGAGAGAGTCCACATATTTCAATCATGATGTAACACAAAAGAATTTTAATTCGGCTTAAACTCAGTTGCATAAAATGAAACAGTTTATAAAGGCAACAATAAGCCATTTAATATACAACTCAAGAAACATGGAGCATATCTGCAAAGCTATTAAATATTCTGTATCCTATGTTTTTCCAATATAAGAAAACAAACAGTTCTTAAGGTCTTCCCTTTTTCCTTTACTAGGTTATCAAGAAAGCACAACAAACCTAGTGCAGTTACTAATCCATAAGAACCAGTGTCTTTGAAATGCTTTCAAACCATTGTTTGGTACGACGTGAGGAAAATCCTTGGTCTCTAGCAACTGAGACTTCCTATAACAGCAACAGCATTCTTCAAGTCAGACAGCACTGCTCACAGCACTGTATTCTCCATCCCACTCTTCTCTATTTTTTTACTGTATCTCATCACTGCTCCATCTCTTATTAAAAAAAAAACAAAATCCTATATTAAGGATTGCCCTCCTTAAGTACCTTAAGGATTCATTCACAATCAGTTTGAGATTCTAAACCATTTATAGCCTTGTACTATTCAAGGCTCTAAGATGACACCTGTGGATAACAGTTCTTTTTGCTTAACTTTTCCCAAAAAACCCACCACAGATTAGAGATCAAACAGAAAAAAAAAAAACCCAACACAAACTTCTAAAGCATCTTTTAGCTATTTACCAGCAGTAGCACAAATAGTGAAGTTGGAAATGATCATAAAGGATTTTCAAAAATGGCTGTTGCTGCTCACATACTAGAGTAGATATCAACACGATCTTTACAATTAAAGAAGCAAATGTTTTTTCTCAATTTGCAATTTAATTTAGTGAATGTAATTACATATTAATGATGCTGCTGAAAGGAAATTATTGTGGCATACAATTTCATACCTACTGCCCTTAAGATTTCGAGCACAAAATGTAAACACATTTAATAATGTAATGTTTCATTTTACTGCAGCAGCAGCAAAAGCTATTTTAAGTCTTTTACCCCATCATGAACTTAATTTGAGCTAAAGGGAAAAATAATGCTGTGAAATGAATAAAATAACTTATTTTAGGGAGTCATAACTAGGGTAGTTTCTCTTATAGTTTCCATTTGTCAATGGAGTTGCAACAATCATCGTGACAGTCTAGAGCTGGGCGGAGAGGACAGTGTGAACTATTTGCTGGGAAAAATTAAGGCTTCACAAGGGGGCTGAGGAGTGGGGGTTAAATCAAACTAACCTAAAGAACAGAATCGCAGCAGAATACTAATTATTTATTCTAACCACATGGGTATCCTAAGATTTTCAAGGCATTTGGATAATTGTAAGTAATCATAAGCAAAAAATTAATATCTGAAAACCACAGACTAAAATACAAAGATATGCTCATTGGAAACAAACTCTGAATAGACAGATACTGTATCTTTCAAAGAGATATCATTCAACAGAGGATCATTAGAAACCCTGAAAGCTATTCCAGGCCAATTACTGGAATTAAACGAAGCTGGGAAAGTGTCCTGACAGCCAAAATAAAGGTAATAAATGAAATTTCCAAAAGATCAGGCAGAAGCTTCTCTTTCTAAGTTTCATGTCAATGAATAAAAGCTAGTTCAGAAACTTGCACCTCACTAAGCTGAGGGCCAGCAGGGATGGCTGGTTACAACAGAAGGATCTCAAGTAAAACACTTAACTCCTTAGCTTTCAAATTAGGCAAGAATGTTTATGCAAACAGACCCAGTTAGTAATCCTGACATAATTTTACTGAACCTCTGCCGATTCTATTCTGCTACGTCACTTCCAAGACATTTGAAGACACTCGGACCAGCCTAGAAATCAGACAACATCAGCTTCTTTTCAAGGAAGGGGGGGACACAACAAACCACAAAAACAACACCACCACCACCCAAACAAACAAACAAAACCACCAAAAACCCCAAACCAAAAAAACCCACAACTCACATGTATCCAACATACCCTTCTGGCATAACTTCTACCCACATGGAAATTACTAACACAGAGATATCACTTTTACAGATAACCAGGGCTTCTGTCTGATAAGAAAGGGAGCCAATACTGTAACAAAGACTAGGTATTGACAATACATGTATAGTTGACTATTTTACAGATTTCACTAAATTGATAGTCTTGTTCTTTTGACACCTGTCTGAGATAATCCTTGCAGAATATTAATTTACCTAAGTTCTTGTATTGTTTTCAACATCTTTATTGATCACATTGTTTTCCCAGACTCTTATCAGCTGAAAATATTAGCCAGCAGTAACACAAAATCCCTAATCTTGAGCAAGAGGAAATACTATTAATGACTGCCTACAGGTCCTTGTGAGAGTCTAGACCATATTTTCAGCTACTTTTATATAAAGTGATTTGACATCCCATATATTATTCTTCTTTACTTCTGATTACAATCACATACCTCTTCAATCTCATGGCAGGAATGGCCACTTTAACTGCAACTTTAAGCTACAGTAAAAGTTATTTTAACTGTTTTTTTAATATCATCCAATAACATCAGTCACAGGTAAATTTATGATGACAATTTTAGAAAGAACAAAAAGCATACTGCTTATATGTTCAGCTGGAATACTAAGTTATTCTTTCAGACAGAAAATTGAGGTTAAGCCTGTTGCTTTGATTAATTAAAAACTACCCAAACTCAAGCAAAGATTATTTCAAAGCTTTTCACAGCAGATGTCTCACCTCTGGCAGAAGCAGAAAGTAAAACATCCTACTTTCAGCAAATATGGGAGGTTAAAAACCTTATTGAAGTACAGAAAACACACAGCTGATAAATGATTATATTTATCATGAAAATCAATAGTGGAACAAATAAACTAGAAAATGCCTAAGGAAAATGCTTGTGTTGTCATTGTCAGTAACAGCATATTCCCACAAGTTTTTTGTATTAAGATGGCACAAAAGGCATCAGCTACCACTAAGGCTCCGTTCATGGTGGATACCTCAAGTGCATAATACACTTGGGGTAAGACTAGATTTCTCTAGAAACCAGACCAAAGCAAGGCCTTAATTTTAGAATCTGAGGCACAAAAAGCTTAAGCAATCTGA
This sequence comes from Gymnogyps californianus, assembly GCF_018139145.2. Classification (NCBI taxonomy): domain Eukaryota; kingdom Metazoa; phylum Chordata; class Aves; order Accipitriformes; family Cathartidae; genus Gymnogyps; species Gymnogyps californianus. The sequence goes on along the minus strand of NC_059485.1, from coordinate 5,885,518 downwards.
CTAGGGACACCCAAAAACCTCTGAAATTCAGCTCCAATGTCAGAAAATTTAACCCCATATTGATTTAAAGGATGATTGAAGCTATCAACCATAAGAGTTGTACCCTAAATCTTTCTTAACTTGTAAAGCAGTCAAATATCAGTACGCAACACTATTTTTGAGAGCCATACTAATAAGTTAATCCTAAGACATGAGTTTAAATCCTAGCTTTTTGCTTAGTCTAGCCTCACATTTAGCTATCACATCATTTCCCACTGAGTTCATTTACCATTCAGAGCCTGTTGCTCAGTTACTGGTTTTAACAAATCCATAAGCACGTGAGCTCACTATCTATAACCCCCCACCATCTGTCTCAAGCCTCCTCACTTAATGAAGCACATTTCTCACTCAGCTGTCCACAAGCTGGCAAGTGAGCTTAACTTCAGGAAAACGAATTACACATGTCCCCAGACACATGTAAATAAAACGAAGAAATTTCAGATTTACAGTGCTGCCTTCAAACCCTCTCCCCCAGCTCAGGGAGGATTAAAAAGGACTTCAAAGAAGCCTGAGTTCCAATTAAAACACTGTGACCACCCCGGGGACGCAAAAATGTTCCTCTGATTAGTGAGATGCGCTCTTTGAACTATTTAGCTAAAAAAAGCTTTCAGGACTTTCAAAAAATGCAGTAATTCTCTCTCATACTTTTTTTTTTTTTGGAAGTTTCTAAAAATTTAATATTCAAAGTGAAGGACAAATAACATTTCAGGCCAAAAGCTTTATGGAAGCCCATTAACACATCAGCTCTAGGCATCTACTAAAAAACATGAGACATACCAAGACCTAAACATTGCAGTCCCAGTACAAACCAGATGACACAAGTCGTTAGAAGAACCCAAAGAGTGTCATTGTTGCTACAGTGGTGCTGGCACCCCAGTATTACAGAAAGACAGTACAAAATCCCGATCTCATCAGCCCTCAGAACCACTCTCTCTCAAGGGCAGAGCACATCAATCCCACCTCATTTTGAAATTCTGCTTTCTTTCCTTAACATCCAAATCTCAAAGCCACACATATAAAGCACCTCATACCCAAGTCCTTTGACACACCGTGACAATAAAACAGTTGCCCTCAGCCTTGGCAATAAGCACAGATTTAAATAAAAAGCTCTTCCTATGCTTCCCACAAAAAAAAACACAAAAACAAAACAAAAAAACAACAAAAAACCAACCCAACTCACCCCACCCCTTCAGTCTCTCATTCCCAAAACCAGAGTTGGATTACATACTCTGAAAGTTTTAACATCAAGAAGAATGATGAACATTAAGAACAAATGCTGGGAAAATAACTGAGTCTTAGAGCATGCCAAAGCAGTCAGAGCTAAGTGGATATAATAAACCTGCCTGTGAAAGCCAAACCCCAATCACCATCATCTATAAATAATGAATAATTCATGTCAGAAGGAAATAGAAGCAGACTATAAGACTTGTTCATAGAAAGTTGAACTGATACAGTGTAATTGCATTAAAGATGTAAACACTGGCATTTCAGCAATTACTGTTCTCCTTTTGCCAGCTTGCTCTCAAAAACCAGTACATCAGCTCAGCTGTCTGCATCAAGCACAGGGTTCAGAGCAGCCAAAAGCAATTATGACTTCCCTGTGTCTTTGCCACAGGCTCCTGTGAATGGGATTAAGATAAGGACTGGATTGGTGTCACAAGCTCTTTGACACCATCTTGGCTTACTGCTATCATCAAGTTTTAGTCACTTTCAATGCCTGAAGCTACTAGGGGAGGCACTAATAAAATTAGATGATAAACAGTTTCCAAAATGTGAAATGTATTCACAGAAGAGAAAGAGCTCCTATTCTTTCCATTAAAAGAAACAAAACAAACATCCCTGTTTCACACCACATTTGCATCCTTCCTTGCATGCACATTTATCTTCAAGATCTTATTTCATCATACAGGACTACCCACAACCAGTTACTTTTTCTTTGGTGAACAGATGGTACAGAACCAACCAGACAACAATAAAGAGTTAAAAACCATCCTTCTAGAAGTCTTCACAATGTCTACCCCACTGGAGATCTCCTCCTCCTAGCTGCTCCAGGATCTACAGTTTCCTGATTCTGCTTATTGCTGGCGTGACTGCAGTTTTGTACAACAGCTCCACACTTGAGGAAAAGGTGCATCAGATATTCCTAACTCCTCAGATTCCACTTGAGTTTGATTGGGAAGATACTGCAAAGCATTTATAACCTAAGTGTAAATGGGAGTCCTATTTATACAGTAAGTATTATATAACTGGGATGCTAAAGGTGTCTACTTTGGACAATAGTTTCAGTGAGCAAGCACAAATGAAAGCCACAGCCATTAAACCACAAAACAATTTAAAGTCACTGGTGCAGGGCTACCTCAGCTTCTTTCCTCCTAAGCTTGCCTGAATTCTCAAGTTTTCCTGTTATGTTACTGAGAAAAATTTTAATTTACTTCAACCATTCTGGTTTATAACTTGAGCGTTTGCCAGCTAATAGCATTCTCCAATCTCAGCTCAACCCTCCTTCCTGTGCTGAACCACAGCTTCCCTCATAAAACTCCCCACTTCAGAAGCATCTCAAAGAAACAGTGGCAGAATTAGGCGTTTCTTGTAGAACCTGATACCTCCACTATGATTTGTATTTAACCTTTGCAAAGACAGGATTAAAACAAAAACACAAAGGCATATGGAAAACAAGTCCCTCTGCTCAAAAGTAACTTTGCAAACGTAAATGCTTACAGAACACTTGGCCACATGCTGAGCATTTACTCTTTGCAGAGTCATGTATCAAGTCCAGGATTTCAGAATTGCCAAAACACCTTTTTTCTACCACATTTACTGTAATTTTTTGACAAGAAAAAAAAAATCTGCACACAGCATATGACAGAGAGAAGACACTCTTAAAATTTTGTAACTAATGCTTATGCGTGCAAAGAGCTTTTTGTAACCTGGGTAAGAGGATGACTGACCAAAAGAAAAAAAAAAAGCCACATCTTTAAGTTCTACCTTTCATGTAAGGAGATGAACTGTTCAATCAGTGCGAGAATCATACAGAAAGGTTCAATAGTACAAGCCTCCACATGAAACCAATACCTCTCTGCACAGGCATCTTGCTGCCCTCTGCACCTGCTTCAAAAAGCTGAAGTCAGACAAGCAGATACATCCTCCACTGGCACTCCTTCTTCCATAGAGGACCACTTTCAAAATCCTGAGGGAATGGGCACAATTACTGTAGCGAGAGATTCAAATATATCCTACAAAGAAACTTTTTGCTTCAAACCCAGGGAACTACACAAACAATCACAAATCCCATGTGCACATTCACCACAGTCTGTAAAACTATCCATTTTTTATCAGGCTTAAAACAAATGCTCAAACATACAGCTTCTCAGAAAGGAGAAGGGAGAGCTGCCTATTGATTTTGTATCAGGGCTACCTCAGAAAAGAAGGGGAAGAACATAATAGTTGAAACAAATGTTGCCCCTCCACATCCTCCCTTCAGAAAGCACAAAGGCTTTAAATACATGAAACAAGCTCAACTGTGTAGCTACCCTCTGAAAGGCCATCAATTACCTAAATTGGGCTGTGTGGCAGAGAGGAATAAAAATGAGACTGGGTCAAACCAGCTCTGGAATTAATTTGGGGGGAAGAGGGTATATTTCAAAAGAAGGAGGGTTTTTATTCTCACCTTCCCTCCTCCTGCCTCACTCTCCAGCAATCATCATGGCCCAGAGAGACAGCAGAAGATTTCATTAATAAATTTATTTCAACTTTCTTTTCAATGGTGGTAAAAATGTATGCAAATCCATTCATAATTAGGTTTAAAAATTCCATTTCATGGGATAATCAGACTTCAAAAAACTCAATTTTAGTTTTAATCAGATTTTAACAAGGATATTAAGTCCATTTCGTTCAGAAGAGGGAGAAATGGTGAATTTAACACAAAATGTATTCAAGCTTAGCCCTGGGAGATAATTAAATAAAATTAATTTGGCAAGGGTTGTCTGTAAATGGAAACGCTCCAGACCGCAGAGCACGTTTCTGAAGGAAACAAAAGCAGTTCATTACTGTACAAACAGATACAAAGCTTATTGTTCAGACAGAAGGGAATTGCAGCTCTTCCGCAACAGCAAGACAACCCGAGCCCTCAAGCTGCCCCTGACAAACGCAGCAGTTTGTGGAGGAGGGGAAAGTAGTTATTTCCTTCTTGTTTCAGCTAAGTCCCTTAAACTCCCCTAGCACAACAAGGATGGAAAATACAGGGGACAGCATACACAAACCTAATGATTCCAAATTATCAAGCACAGAAAAGGATAAGAAACAACCTAGTGAGAGACAGTTCCTTAAAACTATGAACACCCATGTGCAATTTGAGGCTGTCAGCAAGATTCTTGTCAGATACAATTCCATCAAATTCCATGTAGTGATTTAGTCTCTACACCATAGATCTGAATCCCAACTTAATACCAAAAAGCATCCCGTTCTCCCTGACGAAAGCCATGGACTGATATGGATGCTAAAACTTTGGTAACTGTCCTGATGTTTCAATTCTGAATGGCCAAATATTTATTCTGTAGCACTTACAATCTTAGACACAAAAGTGCAGTTCTTTTAACACTGTGTATTACCAGATTTGTCTGACACTTAACTACTAACATCATACAGTACTAGAGACTGTCCATGAAAGTAACTTCTAGCAAATCCTTAACCAACATACATCATGAAAACATAAAACAGAATGGCTGACTCTAAAGCAAAGTTAAGGGTTTAATTTGTATCCTCCAAACTTTTCCCCAACATTGAACACTTTTAAGATTTGGCTGGACAGGGTGCTGGGCCATCTTGTCTAGACTGTGCTTTTGCCATGAAAGGTTGGACCAGATGATCCTTGAGGTCCCTTCCAACCTGGTATTCTATGATCCTATGAAACTCGACTGACCTAGACACACCATCATTGAAAAGAACAGTATAGGATACAAGAAACGGACAAATATTTTCAAAAAAAGCTATTTTAAATATCTAACTACAGTCAAAAGACTGACATTGAGAAATAGCATGTTTATCTTTAGCAGCTATCATAAGCCATATAGACAGGAGCACAAGCATTTTCCAAGATCTGCGTCTACCCAATTGGGAAAAAAAAACAAATTCAGAGCACTTTTTCACTCTTCCTCTCTACCAGCCTTCCAAATGTATCAGTTATTACAAAGTGCCAATTGCATTTCCCCTTGCCAGCTACTTGCAGACAGGCAAGCCGATAGGTGTTCTGTCACCTTCACAAGTGGGCCAGCTATCCAGAAGGCAGATGATGTCTTTGCCAAAGTCACACTGGAAACCATCAGGCCTAAATGAAAGGCTTGTCACAAAATAGGCTTGATGCCATCAACCTCGGCTGCTAAACTTGCAGAAAACCACCTGAAGCCACAAAGCTTTAACTCTGGGAATATAAAGAGCATACAGTCAGAAATGTTATTTGCAAGTGTACTAGCAAAACTGAGTAAAAAAAAATCATAACTAGGTTAAAATATCATCTTCTGAACCGAGCTAATAGCAGAGCTGTGAAGTATCACCAAAAACTGTCCAAGCTAACTGATGAACAGCTGACTTCTCTAATTGAGGATACTGATACTGAACACATTCTCAGTCAAAGCCAGACACCCCATTTCTGTCCTTCTTAGAAAAGTTAGTAGGATTTCAAGCCCTCACTGAACAGCTTCATGTGTACCACAGAAAGATTGTTTCATTAAAATAGAAAAGAAATTAACTTGGTCAGCAGGGTATAACTCAGGAAAATCCAGAATGTCATATTTCTTCCTACCCAAAAGATTGATCTTCCTTTCACTATGCTGTTCATACCAGAGTATCTCTGGAAGAGAGTTTAAACAAGTAATGAGAATTCAAAAGCAATTCCAGAAAGAACAACTTGTGCTAGAAAATGGTTCTTGCAATAGGTGCTCATTACTCCCCACAAAGAGGCATAGCAATTGTTAACTTTGCTGACAAGAGAGTTGAGAATAATGTAGAGAAAGGGAGTCGGTAAGGATTGAGTCAAAGTGGTACTAGAAAAGGAGAAGAGATGCTCGAGATCTCAAGTAAATACCTTTCTAGAAGAGCCAAAACTGTACCCACGTTGGAAGGTTAGGCTCTCTGACAGATCCTATTTCCGTTTATAGCAAAAGGCAGTAAAAGTTGAGAGCTGCTTCAACGTGCAGAGCTTTCTAACACACTATTCCAAAATGTATCATCCTCTTACAAGACTGCCATTCTGCAACAGACATGACTTCATTAGAAGAAACATTTCACTGCCAGGTGATGACCAAAATACGTGCAGAACACATTTTAGTGCATCAGCAGCCACTAGGCCAAAAAAAAAAAAAAAAAAACCACCCCCACAAAAAAACCACAAAATTTGAAAAAATAAGCTTTGCCAATGCACTCCCTGCATTTTACATCAGTGGCAGGGAGGGAAAGAAGGTTCCATACACCTTCACCTCTTAACTGCCTTGGCTACATGGAATAGTCGGGCATGTTTTATCTTCTTTCTGCTGAAAAGGCCTGGCTCCATTTTCTACAAGCTATTCTAACCCCACAGAAAGCTTAATTTGAAAACAGGAGCCCTGAGCTCTTATTTCAGCTGTCCAGGGCAGCACTTTGAAAATCACCTCCAGACACTAACTGATTCCAGGTGTTCACTAAACACAGGGATCCGCTCAGCCCCCAACACCTCCCATCTTCGCTTTCAAAATGGGAATCTTTCCATTTATCACAGGCCCAATTCTCTCAACAGCCTGGTGCAGTGCCTGCTCTCATTCAGGCAGCTCACTTCAGGCTGGGCTTTCTAGCTTACAGTTCTTCCTCATCAGTTCAGGGATGTCCTGGGGTTAAACCACGACAAGGGAGAACAGAGACATACACCAAACCAACCAGCGTAACGCACTTAACAGCATAGTACATAGAGGAAGGAGCCACACAGTAAAATCTGATCACAAGTTTAAGACAAAAAACACTTTTCATTTTGTCTCAAACAGAACTGCAAGAGAAAAAGGCATCATTTATATAAACAGCAGCAATTTAAGCAGCTCACTTCTCTCTAATACTTTACAACTTTGTTGCATATTGTTTCAAATAAGAAAGATTATAACTGAAAGAGTATCAAAGCAAAACATTTTTCTATTTATTCTATGCACATAATACATAGTATCTCACATCTCCAAGAGTTTTTACTTTTAAAAACGTGGGGGGGACACCAAATAAAAATATTTATGCTTAAGTAACATCCATGCTGATGAAAGTTAACAAACTTTCATTCTAAAAGTCTGCTTCATGTCTTGCACGTTACTCTGGATTTTCCTACCTAGACCAGGATACCATTTTCTCCGACACTGGACCAGAGATGGATTAGTAAATAATCCAATCCAACATGGCAATTTCTGTGCTATAGGTTATTTTAAAATAACAAACACCACTTATGTAATCACAACTAGTTCAAGAGAACCTTGAGGCACTTATCACATTAATCTTTTAACTCACTAACATTTCAAGTTCACTATGCCCTTTAAGAAATGTTAGAAAATATTGTGCAGTGCTTTTGCTACTACAAGCCACATTAATTTTTTCTCTCCAAAGAATGCATGCACAAAGGTATATTTACAAGCATATTCCCTTTAATAATGTATCTTGTGAGGAAAGAGAATATAGCCCAGGCAAAGACGTGCTTTGGTCAAAAATATTCACTGGCAAAGAGGTCCCAAGGGAGGAAAGATTGAAGCTTAAGGACAAGGCTTACATAATAATACCACAAGACATTTAAGCTAGCTTGCCAGAACTAGGAGCATTTTAAAGATGCTAAAAAACTGAAACAGTCTAATGTTCATACATTTCCAGTTTTCTCCCGCCCCATCTTGATGTTGCTACACCAGCTACCCTATTAAGTACAATTAAAACTGAAAATTAGACCTTTCCTGGCTTATCCAGTACAGAACTCCCCCCTGCACCGATGACAAACCAAAGACAAACAAAGTAGCACCTTCCTAGCTACCATCAGAAGTATGAATCCTTGCTCTAGGCATTGATGAGGTTAAGCACTAACCAGGAGTGAAATAATTTTCAAAACGCCATCAAGATAACCTGCACCAAATAGGCTCAGAAAAGCTTCTCAGACGATACAAATCATATTTCGGTCTTATCTACACTGGCAGATAAACTCTTCTTAATAGTTCAGTGCATTTTTCAGCAAACTGCTTATTTCTCAACATGAACAAAGGTCAGCTGTTCTCACGCTTCAGGTCCCCGTCCACAGTTGTTGTTCTGTGTGGGCAGAAAGATGGACATGGTCTACTTTTACTCACTAACCCCACCCGCCTCTTTCCCAACTGCAGTTTTCAGAACCCTGGTATTAAACAACGCCTGCAATTCCAAACTAAAATACACTGCTCCACTCTTCCTATTCTTGAGTCCATTCCCTTGCTTACAGATTGGTACATACGCATTCACACAGAAGTAGGACTGAAAAGGATCTTTTAGTTTAGGTCCTGTCTAGTCCTTTGCTATTATGAACTCGAGTCATCTCTTCCATAACCTTGTGGAGCTTCAACTTAGAAGCAGTAATTTGTGTACTTTTGACTCTACTGGAAGCTGCATTCAGAACATAGTCTTTCTAAAAGTTAGAACCTCCTTCTAACTGTATTCATGGCAGGGTTACAGCTATTTGATTTAAATGCCAATGCCAGTCTTTAGATGGTTCTTTTTCTCACTGGTATTGATCCCCGTTCCTTCTCCTCCCCTCCCATCCATATATGTCTTGGCAGCAATTACATCTCCTGCCAGCCTTTGCTAGAGGAGGCCAGTCCTTCCATTCACCACTGGTTCAGGGGGCTCTCAGGCTCCTACCAGCAACACTTTTCTGCATTTAGTTCCCACTATCTTCCTCCACAGTGGATGACCAGAACTTTGAGAAGCGTCTCCCAGGCCATCTACAGAGGCAGTTGAACACTTTCACCTCCATGGAAGTTTTTCTCCTGGTGCATCCTATGTGTAAGAATTAACAACCATCCTGTTGTAAACAAGTACACAGCCCTTCTTCTAGTCCTTTCCACTGCATGTGCTACATTTTACAAAAGAAGTTTGTATTCAGCTCCCAGTTCCGTGGAGTCTTGTGCTTTGTTTCACTGAATTTTGTCCCACTTCTTCACTCTAATCCTTAGGGTCACTCAGTCCTGCATATCCAGCTTTTGTGTGTTTATGAATCCTCTGAACTTGGCATCACTAGCCAAGTTTTATCAGCACACACCAAATTTTTGCACCAAAACCATTAATAGAAATACTAAATAAAGCAGATCCTAAGGCTAATCTTTGAGGAATTCTACTTATCCTTGCATTTTCCTTCCCATAATACTAAATTCATCCCTGCTTAAACAATTCCTCATACACCCTACAATTCTTCTATTAATTTCCCTCTTCTCCCGCATGGTTTATATTTTCCCAAGTGGCTCTCTTGATCAAATGATTCAGTGAAGTTCAAATAAATAAGATCTATTGTGTTTTATTTGATAAGATAATCAATTCTCTAGACAAAGAAAGCTGTTACACTAGTCTGGCACAATCCATCTTGGTACTCCTTGATCCCATGAAGAAGGTAGATTCCTTGCCCTGTAGATAAAGGCCATGCCCACTAGTACAAGGGAGTACCACAATACAAGAGTTTGAATGCTTACTGAAGCGCTTTGTGTTGCTTCTATTTAGAAAAGGCCTGTGCGTTTTGAGAAGGGTTTTGGAAAAGGCATTGCTACTCTAAAACAAAATCATGCTCAATAAGCATGTACAGGATCCATTTTTACATTTTTGTTTAAAAGTTTCCCTGCAAAAACAAAACTTTGGGGATAAATGAGGTATAATACACTGCACAGCTAAGGGAGAGGGAAGGCATAGCATGTCAACAGCCCCAGCAGAAAATTTAGAACTGAAATACTGAAAGACACTGAAATGGAAATGGAAAGGTAAAATTAAAAATGAGCTAGAGATTATATTGGTTATTGGGTTTGTGGAAATGACCAAATGAGAGGCTGAATAAAAATCAAGCACGAGCGTTTGAGCTCTCTGACAGTAGCAAATCATCCCCTTGCTGATTAGTCTCTGCTATTTAAATGATAATTTCACTTTAAGGCAAACAGGACTGCTTAATGTAAGGAAAGTGGCTCTTTATAAAAGTGTCTGTATTTTTGAAAGCTTCTTCTTCACAGCAGAGTGAGCACCTAAGTTCAAGCTATTTACACATAACATGGGTCACTACATGCTGGAAGAAAGCAAGCTACTTTTACCCAACTGTTTTTCAACAGCATCTCAAACACTATTTGCAAGAAATATGGCAGCAACACAAAATGAAGTGTCTGACTGGTGAGTCCCCCGTGGCAAACGAATCACCTGCTACACAGAAGAAAACACCAGCTCACATTTCTAAAACCACTCCTGTTCCTAGCGGAAAAAGAGCCTTAAGTTTATTGGTTTGGGAAATGCACCTTATATTCAAGCTGGGACAATGTTCTATATTCTGATAAAAAGAGTCAACGGAAAAAGAAGTGATATTTTCCAGTAAAAAAAGGGTCCATTTGCCTCTTCACTTCCAAAATAAAGTTCTTATTCCCCTAGTAAGAATTGTCCATTTTTTCTTCGATGTCATTATTCTCCATACAGTTCCTGTAGGCAAACTACCAAAGTTCCTCAAATTACTCTTCAACAAAGAAGATGGATAACATGCTAAGCTATTGTTCAATAGTTTACTCCATCTCCAGAACGCTAGATCTGTGATCCTGGAAAGATAGCTTCTTTAACTGTTCCCAGAGCTTTGAAATGCAAAGCAAGGACAGACATATTTTTGATGTGAGCTTGCTTACTTCTTTCTCTGATTCTCTGATTATACATTACAGCCTCAGTCTGCCTAGATGTCAGGTGCTCATCCATTATGTTTTATGCTCTTCCGATCTTTCCTTTAGCCTCAAGACTTATTACTCTGATCTATTCAAATGGAAATAAAAGCATTAATGGCAAAGGAGAAAGAACACTAATAGTTTTGAACATCAGAGAAAAGTACAGCGTTTTTGGAGAAAATTAATACTGGGTAGGAAAATACGGCAGGAAGCTTTGCCCAGCATTTCAGTGAAGTACTGGCAGGAACAGACCTACAATATTTTAAGAAATCTATGAAAAGAGGCGCAGATGGTTGCCATATTAAAATTAAGTGGATCAACACCATGAGAATGGGAGAAGATTAAACTCTAGCTAAAGCACAGATTTGACATCAGGCTTCCAAACATCACATTTAAATACATTACTCCCTTCCAACAACACCCAAACACGGCCTGAAGTCTCCCCAAACTGGATTCTGACTACTCTGAAAACTGGAGCTTCAGATTTTGAGATGACAAAGGAACATTTTCTCCCCACCACGCACAAAAAGCATTCTGTCAAGGAAAGCTAAAACCTAAGGCACTGCGGAAAGTGAAAAATAATGTACATTTTAACATAACAGGATAACAAAGAACAGAAGAGCTTAGAGCAATACTCCAGCATATGCTGCATGTCACATTCAATAGGTGACAGCTTCCTCCAAGACTTCTCTATGTAAAGAATGGTGGCTTCAGTACACATACAATTATTGTAAGACAACCACAATTAGTTTTCTCTTGAAACTTCTACCTCACTCTCTAAAGACAAAGATCTCCTTTGGAACTGTTCAGGCACTCCTCCCTCAAGAAGATTTTTAAATGCTTCTAAAGCAATGCTTTCATCTTTTACGCATACCGAGTCCTACAAATACTGAGCACGTAATCTTTATTTCTAAATAAACACAATGATTATCCTCATCATCCCTTCCAACCCTGGCTACTCATTGCCACTTGCTCTGTCCTGCTTTGGAACAGCACAAGTATTTATGCACCCACACAGTAAACCTGACGACGGAACCGATCTGGCCGAAAGCTGTTTTCCATTCTAGATTACTTTTTGCTATGCAGGACCACCTCTTTCAGCTGCAGTGCTCACGGAACCATTAAGTACCAGGTAGGAACAAAATATTTTCACACAGACACTTAAGTCAGAAGCCCCACGTGACAGGAACGGTAGAACTGCTCTAAGTTGAGGCTAACTTATCCTGGCAGAACTATGCAATAGAAATTCACAGGACATTAATCCCTGTGCAGAAGCCAGCAGAAAGCCCTATTTTGAGGGATTTTGTGGAATATTAGCAACCTGCATACATTGGCCCTCTTCACAGTGTGAATTCTTTAATATTTATCAAACCTTCAACTTCAGTGGAAGGCAAATTTTTTGATGACAAAATTAAGCTCTTAAAAGTAATTGTAAAATGTAGTACTGTGTCTATACAGGACAACAGCAGATAATCTTTCTATGAGGTAAGCTGAGACCTCATAACTATGAAAGTTTCTCTAACAAGGACAGCTTTTTTTGTTGTTGTTTTTGTTGTTTGTTTGTGGGGTTTTTTAATTAGTGTTTCCCCCTGCATAGTGTTTATTTCCCTTTCTGGTGCCCTGGGAATTCCCACTGTGATGAGACAGCTTGTTTTACACTGGGAATCTCGTAAACAGCAGTCATGCAATTTTCAGTACGTTCACAGATCATAAATTACAATTATTTACATAAAACTTAGATGTACAAAATGAAGTTTCAATACCCTTATACTATGCTAATTCTAATTTTCTTCTCCAATTAGGGACTTAGCTCTAAAGTAGGGGGCCACCATTAGCCAACCCAGACAAACTCACCCCCCACCCCCCAAACATAGAAATTAGCACTTAAGTTCAGGTCAGTGGTACAGTTATAGACAGCAGCCACCATCAAACGCTTTTAATTAGACTGATTTCTTGCTTGGTGACAAAAGACCAGAGTGCTACAATAGGCTACTCCAATAAAAATATTTGCTCAACTATGGAGCAATCATGTCAGAATTACGGCATTACTGGAACTAGCAACAGTAACCCCCAGTCTTGTCTTGATTGGTTGCAGTTAATTAAGTATCCAGAAATGCATATGAGCAATTCAAATTATTTCAACATTCACTGCTTTGTATATCTGTGAACAGATTTATTTTTTTTTAAACCAGTAACCATTTATTCACAATGGACATTCAGAGAAAGGTAAATTACTACCTTGTGAGAAAGGAGAAGATTATGAGCTTCATTCACTACTGCAAAGATATTCAATGCCTTGGATGGAAGAGAGTGCAGAGTAGCTAAGCATAGTTAATCAAGATTCAAAAAGGAAAGTAGAGAACTCTAATATTCTCCCTTCTCTTCTATTCACTGGAAAAAAAGAGCACTAATCCATCACTAAATGCAGAATCAAGAAATCTGATTCCCTTTTCCCTCCCTCTCTCCTCCCCTCCCCCCAACTCCAAAAGCAGAATCTGCATAGAAGGACTTCCCGTACTGAGTGTAGCACCTGTGTAATTACAAATTACAACTGTGCTAACCACTGTACTAAATAGAGATGCTTGCCACTTAATTAAACCCTTTCTTAGAGAGGAAATGCATACACATTCACACTATCTCCTCTTCTTAATTGGTCTCAGACATTGCAGGAAGCTAGTCCCCAAGATTTGTCAGCCAGCCAGCCCACAGATGTTTCAGAAAGAAAACCAGGTCAGCATTAACAGGTTCACTTCTTTGGCTCTAGGCGACAGGTCAGCAGATCAGTGTCTGCTGTCTGCAGCTGGCAGGCCCCACTAAGTGAAAATGGTCCTTAAGCATTGGCCTGAATTCCTGTCAAATCTGCACTTCTCTTTACAGGCCTGGACAGCAAGCATGCGAAACAGCTACAGGAGCTTAATGCGATATCATCACTGAAGCCAACTAAATTTACCCTTGCAAACTGAAGGACGACTATAGGTACTCTCCAAACCCGTGTTTCATTAAACCTAAGAGTCCCTCCAGGTCAGCCTTACACTGTAGGCATCAGGGGGCTGAGACCTGCCTTCCAATATAACCGCAATTAGATGTGACTCAGGAATGTCCAAGACCATGACTGGAGCCTCTGAGCAACACAGAAGAGTCCAAGCACACTACTTTTCTTTCTGATATGTCAGCCTCACCTTTAATTTCCATACTGTATTCCATGGCCCTTCAGAAAAGGACAGCTGATCTCTCCATTGCTTTCCTGTGATGGGCATGGAAAAAAGTAAAATGATTCTGAAAAGTAGTATGAACAAAATCTTTTGTTTTATCTTCCACACACAAACACCGAGCCCGAGTTGACAGTACTATTTGCAACAGAAAATGGTGTCCCAAAAAGGAAAGACCTACTTAAATACGTCATTATCAATAATTTGATCACCTTCCAACCCTTGATTACTCTAACATCAAAAATCTATCACTGATATAAAATAATTCTGCTGTGTATACAGAGATCTTTGAGCCCAGCATGTGAAAATGTAAAAACTTCATATAGTCACTACTTCCAATTAAAAACCCCAAACAAAAAAACAAATAAACAAACAAAAAAAATCCAACAAACCCCACATCACACATTACTATTTATTCTCTCTCTCTCAAAAAAAAAAAAAAAGCTTCGACTAAAACTCCTCTGAAGCTGTTGCTTGTGGTCCACCTGTCAGCTTTCACAAATTTGCTTAACTTTTCAGCAAAACTTCAACCTTTCAAAACTTGCAATCTTTGCCACTTATGGATAAATACAAAGACAAATTTAGCATTAATCCTTGTCAGCTGTTATCAATGACTATCAGTATCTTCAGCATCTGCCTCATCTTTAAAACATACCGATGCACATAATTTTGCATCATTCTGTACTCCAGGGTGTATCTGTTTATGTATAGCAAAATCACCTGCTTAACATTACAGGACAAAGGCAATACTGGCCAAACATAGACAAGCAGCAGCAAAAAAGGCTTATTTAGATTAAAAGCTCACAGAACAAGAACCCTCCTTTTTTATTTGGGTATCTTCTACATGTTGCAGAAGGGAAAGTCAGAACAGTAACAGTGCTGCTCTAGAGGATGCAATTCTAAGGCTGGGGGTGCGGAGAAAAGAACCAGGCTTTGAAGAACTCCTATTAAACAAGACAAAATGAAGACTGTGTGGCGTAAATACAAAGTTTACAGAGCTGGTTGGAAAAACACTCTACTCCGTATGCCATTAGAGAAATACGCACAAATCTTTTTCATACTAAGTTACTACCCTAAGTACTGGACAAGGAGACAGTGATTGCATGCATGTAGCATTAAACAGATTTTAAAAGATTTGATAGCAACAATGAACAATTTTCCTTAGACTAGCTGACCCTTCTTAAGGCGCCCAGTTGATGGTTTTCACGTCAGGCTGAGCCTGCCAGACTGGAGCAGAAAGCCAGTTTTCTCCAGCAGCAGGAGAAAGGATGCCATCTCCTGGATGGTTTTGCACACTGTCACCCAAATAAAGCGCCTGCTTTCTCTCACACACAACCTTCCACAAATATTTTTCTGCTAAAATACATGTTGTTTAATGGCAGTCAAGAAACTACTTGGAAAATATCTCTAAGCTAATAGTCCAACTCTGAAAAAACAACCAAGTCTGTCATGATTAACATGGTTCTTCAGTGAAGATGGTCAACAACTCAATTACACAAATACTGGATTTTGAAGAAATTGAAACTACATCAGCACATCCTGGAGCGACAGAGTACAAGCAGCTTGTTTTCTCAACACATCTCTTTCCTAATAACAAAGTCCTACAATAGCCATACATGAATATCCTTCTCAAAGAGAGTAAACTCCAAAATAAATAAGACTTTCTACTTACAAAGCAAGAATTTCAAAATTTAGTGTTTTTTCCTTCTACAGTTGAAATCAAATCCTACAGCAGGAATATCAAGTCAGACCAACACATGACAAATGTATGAAAATCCCTGGCAGCATAACAGTAACATACAAAAAAGACCTACAAGACAAAATTACATCCACAATAAAAGACAGAGCCAACTATACCGGAAAGTAGGTAGTAAGAAGATCAGATATCAAAAGGACATATAATTGAACACGAAAAAGATTATGTAGATTCATAATGCGTATACATGAACCATACATAACTATCGTGTGTATTATTTTATTATCTGGGTATTGTGCAGGTTACAGGTATATTATATAACGTTTGTATGAGGCAGGCATAATTCCAAGTGCAAATTCTGGAAAGAACACTGCACAACAGCAATGCAAACACACCAACATGCTCTAAAGCTAAAGCTGTCTTTGTTTCCATAGTTTATGAGAGCAAGAGGAAAACCCAGGAGCTTACAAGTGGAATCCAGAACTAGCAAATGTAAGATTAGCCTTGGAGTAAAATGTTAATGAACTTGTTTTCCCCCCAAAAGGTGAAGCATTATAAACACTTAGCTCTTTCATTGTTACCAAAAAGAGACCAGTACTAAAAACAGTAGGATTACCACTACACTCCTAAAAGCTGCACCTCCTTTCCAAGTATTATTACATAAAATTACACTTGAAGGTCTGATCATAAGCCAATCTGACAAAAAGCCTGCTGGGACCAGGCAATCAGTGAACAGAAACCACAGAGAGCAGACACAGAACAAGCCCTATGGAAGTGCTGGAGGAAATGAAAAACCATCCTCTACTAAAACACCACACGCTGTACGCGCTTTCCTTACATTCTCTGTACCAATGAAGAACGTGATAAGAAAAGATGAGAAATCCTAATGCACTCCCTTTTTCCTTGCTTATCTAGTTATTAGCAAACAGCACGTTGCTCTGGCTCTTTGGGACAACCATCCAACTTGTTCCTATTGTCTTCTACTGTGAGATGGGCAATTAACTCTTCTCAAACTTTCACCAACAGCATACTCCAGGAACCTAACTAGGACAAGGATCTCTCGTCATCTTCATAACCCTGACCAAAAATTAACATAATTCATGCTGTAAGAAGTCTGAGCAACAAAACAAAAAAAATCCAAAACAACAAAAAACAACAAAAAAAAAAGAGGGAGGGGGGAAATCATCCAGTTGCTACAATTGCATGCAAAAGATGATTTTTCTCAAGAGCAATTCCCTTTTCTGTATGAGAAGACACCATTAATAGCACTAAACAATATGGCTCAATCAAAAACGTAACACTTTACAGCGAATATCCTGATTTTAAATGAAGGAGTTATTAGACTTCAACAGGCAGAATCACTTGGTTCCATTTCTCTCCCAGTGTGAAATTACCTCATTAAACCTTTAACAGCTTGAGGTAAGTAAAAGCTTTTACTCCACTGTCTGATAGAACAGGTTTTGTGAAAAGGATTCATACTATTTCTGTCCATTCCTTGCCATAAGAGATTCAGCACAACTCTTAACTTCATCTAAATGTATGTATCCTCAGCAGATGCAGGACAGAATCTCAAGCATGCTACCTACTAGCATGCCTCTAGAAAAAGGTTCATGATCCTCATTAAACAGAAAACACTAAGAAAATTAAGGGGGCTTTCTCAGGTTGAATACAAGTATCTTTTACATGAAGCAGTAATGTGCCCAAACCATACATGCATATCCAAACACTCCTACTTGCAAACAATCCCAGCAGTGTGCAGACATAGCTCTGTTGTTGGGCACATGTAATGAATGGAATAAAGAAACAGTTGGTATAATTATGTTCTGCCATTCATGTTGCAGCTCAGGCCTTCATCCAATATGAAACGTGATCTGTACTATAACACTCGTATCAAGAGAGTTATTTACGAAGAAGCATCTCTCCTTCTAGTGTAACTACTATGTAAATATTTAGAGAAAATAAAGCAGTGCTGAAAGGTATGACACACAAAAGCATCGTAGCGACACAGAAAACCTTCTGCAGTGGAAGAAAATTATCAGAAGATGTATGATTTCCAGCCCCTCTCTATACCACATACATACCAGAGACCTTAAAAAATCTGGTTCAATGCTCCAGATGTCAGAAAGAGTTGTTAAGTAACAGTATACAAAGAGACTATCTGGTGTTACAAAACACCATTGGGGGAGTGGGGCTTTCCCCCCCTTTTATAAGAAACTGAGTTTATTCCATTTCTCTTGTTAGGAAAAATAACTAAATTAACAACAGTTCTTCAGCTGCTTTAGGGAAGAAAAGTCACAACATGATCTGGCAGTTTATTTTGATACCAGATTTCAAAGAAATCATATTTACATCAATTTGTCACAAGTAACGTACATTCTCTTCTCTGGACATATCCTAAAATTCTTAAAAGTTCACTTATTAAGCTAGCAGAATCTCTAACTAAACATGAATGTAGCTATATGCAAGAAGTTCAAAGAACTCAAAATTGAACCTCAGCCTCAGAGACATCGGTCAAGCTGACTTGGTGAAAAACATTTGTTCGTTCCCAAAGATACTTTGTAACAGTGTGTATCTTATGGTTCTTCTCATATATAATAAGTAGTACTGGAAGAACTTCCACATGAAGATGATAGCGCAAGAAAGCATGACGAACACACTTCAGAGATCAGATGATTAAGAGGAAAGGAAAGGGGTTTAAAAGTTTTACCTCCCTCCAGAGCTGTGAGCACATACCTGATATTCAAGCCAGTGCTCTGGTCCAGTTTCTCCCAGCTTTTTAATTTTCCCAGAAGTTTCTAAAGTAGAGATCAAAAGAAGAGTTAGACACATAGACGAATGTTCTAACAGCTCATTTTCCACACAGTTTTCTCATAATCCTCCATTCAAACTCAGTGTCTTTCCTTTTCCTCCTGTGGATTTCATTATCTTCTTATCTAGCACTTTGGTTTGTCATTCTCCAGCCCTCACAAACATTTTCCCTGTCACCACAGCTCTATGACACACAGAATCCATGTTACACTTCAGCACTATAGATTATCTAACCCTGTGAGCTACCATCACTGTACTAGACCTTGGTAGACTAGACTCTTAGTAGCAGAGAAGAAAACAAGCTGTATTCTCAACACCGTTTCTGTAGCAGCTAAAGTGCCCATTTCTCCTCTTCCAGTTTCTCCTATAGCTTTTTACTTTCAGTCAATACCAGATAGTATTATCTAACCCTGATCAGACGCCAGTATAGTTCTGCAGATCAACAAGTTTACACAATTAGGTTCATCTCTTGACAACTCGCTGTATGCTTGATATAGGGTGGGATGGAAGCAAGACGATTTTATTCATCCGAGACCACATTCTGGCCCTGCTAGCACTGGCAGCAATCCAAGTGTGCATCAAGGTTCTTGCCACACGCCTGTACGGCAACACCATGTCTGGGCAGAGCTTAATGCCAAAAAAAGCATTTCGAGCAGAAAAAAGGTAAAAGAGGAACAGTAAGGCCAAAAAAGACACTATGATGAGATTGTTCTTTACATAAAATCTCCAGCTGAACAGCAGATATCCTTTTGCCTTTTTCACCTTCATTGCCATAGCTCCCCTCATGCTGACATTTAAGTTTGGGAATGCCTGGTTCCAACCCATTAATTAAAACAGGTATCGTATCTCAACTAACACAATACAGGAAGAGCCTAAAAGACCGGACAGGCAAAGGAAACCCCGATTCTGCTCATCCACCAAATGTTCCCAGCTCCTCACCTCATTTTCCAATTCAACGGCCACTAGCTGTGCTTGGACTTTCTCATAGCGTTCCAGTTTTCTTTGGAGACCTTCTACCTCCTCTTTAAGCAATCCATTGTTTTCTTTCATTTCCCTATGGTGAAAAGAGAGACAACAATTACAGCCATGCAACTCAATTCACTCTCACAAACTTCCAGATACACATGGAATTACAAGGGAATCATATGACATTGAACAGACATTATGACATTCAACTGACTCACTTCTATAATCTTCACTGCAAAGCCACTGCTAGAAAAAAAAAAAAAGCAGCTTTATTGAACTGATTTTTTTCTACTCTAAGTGCCATCCTAATTACGTCCAAACAACCTGAAGTTTCGTATCTGCTTTACTGATTGGCAAAACAGCATGAAGGGTAGCAAAAGACTCCCAACTGATCTTCAGTCAGGCTGAATGCAGGGTTGGAACACAGCAAGCAGTAGACACTCGGGCTTTTTGAGTACTCTGTGATGACTGAGCAAGCATCGAGACTGCTAGTTTTTACTGTAATACAGGTGTGCAAGGGTGAGATAAAACTGTTTTTTAAAAAAAAATGACCTTTAATCTGTTGATATCATGTTTCTGTGCTCAAAAAACAAGCATGAGAAAAGATTCCAAGATAAACGATTTAAAATGATAATGAAACAATAACAAGAACAAAGCCAAGGGAAATTATTTAATTTTAGAATAAGAAAAAGCTGGCAAGATCACTTGTGTAATATAGGCTTTTTTTTTTTAAAGATGCACCAAAAGATGGAAATTAAATTTACTCTTAAAAAAAAAATCTTTAAGGCAAGTTATTTCATAGTACACAGGAATTTAATTTTTCAAATTAATTGCCACTTCAGAAACCCAGAAAGTCTACTCTACCAAGGGCTATATCAGAGTGCTTTAGAAATTTAAACAAAAGGCTTTCCAAACATTATGCTGGAACAAGCAGCCTTTAAAATAGTGGTAACAATAACAAAGCAAAAACAGTTATTAAAGAAAAGTTCAGCTGTCTCTTCTCTCTACAGGGATTTCTTTCCCAAAGCTGTATAGAGTTCATCACTATCTTTAAACATTGACTTTTGTTCTACCAAACAGGTATCACCATCCAGAACGATCAATATGCATTCTGTGAGGCTCTTGCTGCGTTCGGGAAGATTACCCAGATCTTGTCAAATCCTCTCATCTAGTAACCATCACAACACTGCTTAATTCATATGCAGTATTTATATGAAATATTTAAACCTCCTCCTAAAGTTTTGCATATGGAATCCCAATAGAGAGATTTGAAAGTGCATATAGTGCAATTGTAGCAGGTACAGGAGAACACAAGATAATCCTCTCAACAACTGAACCCTTCTTTCACCTGAAGTAGGCATTTTCCTCCCTGAGTTGGTGCAATTCCCGCTCCATTTTTGGAAAACGGGCCAGTTCTGCCTTCATGTTCTTGACAATTAGAGCATCATGTTCCTGCTGGGAGAACTTCTGTTCCAGATCCTGGAAAACATGGAATGACAGGAGATCAGCAATGACTAACTTGGAACTCACAAGAGCTACTTCTCCATTGTAATTTTTAAACTCAAATCAATGACTTGAATGAAGTTTGAAGGGAACTCAGTAGGTCATCTGGTCCAATCCATTGCTCAAAGTAGGGATGACTCTTGTTCTACTTGTAACACCCGGGCTGACCTCTTCTCTACACCTGTTTACCCTGAGTTCATAACAAAAAAAGATCTCTGCTAATCATTAGAAGGACATTCTTCTATTGACTAAACCAAATTTGTGATTTTCTTGTCCTCTATCCCTCCATCAATGAAGTGTAGAGAGGGGCACTTGGATGGCCTGCAAGAATTAGGAATGAAAAGAAACACAACCGTGCATTTTAGCATTATGGTAAATGTTGCTTTTTTTCCCTCAAAAAAAAAAAAAAAGACAATTTATTTAGAGCTGTATTGCAGTCTGATATCCTGTTTCCCGACCTTTCCTTTCAATGGAGGAAGTCTCTTCTTACAATTGCAGAACTGGCAATGAGGCTGGCTTTCAGTGTAGCTTTACTTTACAGCAACCACAGGCAATGCCACTATCAGCACCTGCTCAAATAAAAGTAACTCTCCACATTTACCTCCCCCAGGAAAGAGAAGTGAATAATATACACTCCCACCAACCTACATGTTAATTTGAAAGGACATAAAGCATCTCTATACTCACATTTAAGTCAGTGTGGTTTTGAAAGCTTTGCAAGTAATTACACTTTCTAAAAGAGCTAAACCCAACTCCAGAGGAAGGATTTTCTGGGAAGCAGAGAAGTAACTGCAGCTGCTAGGTTCATCCTTCACCATTTGAAAAAATGCTCTGCTTTTGCAGAGCAACCTTGTGCTCTGGCACAAGATCAAACAGAGCATTCCTCCAGAGCACTGCATAAGGATATAAATCACCTTTCTATAGAGAAAGTATGGGTGGATTTTTTTTCCAATCAATTGATACAACAAGAGTGAAGAGTGTCATGTTACAGCTAATTGTAGCTAGCCTGGTCCATCCAATTGAATTTACCCAACATCAGCTCTTGCTTGCCACCAGACCAGATTGTCATATGACAAACTAACCTTTTATTTCTGCAATAGTCATTTTTTTAAAAAACACTGTTCTGTTCTTCCATGGAAGAAATTAAAAACTAAAGCTTTATATAGACCACAAAGTTTCTTACCTTAATCTTCTGTTCATATTCTGCCAGTAGGGATTGGCTTGCTTGCAACGCCTGAATTTGCTGACTAGCCTCTTGCCATTTTCTATTAGATGTAGACACAAGAGGCATTTAGCACCAAGGAATCATGTACCAGAAACAACCTACATGCAGAAGTATCTCTGACAAACATTTTCAAACACCACTAACAAGGTATATGGTACTGTTATAGAAGATTGTCTCTCACGCAGTTTCACACTCGTACCATCTCCCTCTAATTTAGAGACAAAAACATCCATTTTAATAAAAAGACGTATCTTGAGAAATATCCAAAAATCAAGCCACCTTAACTCTGAAACCAACAAACATACACTCAAAGTAAATAAACAGCACCTTTGAAATTGAAGACTTGAACTTAGTAAGCAAGGAAAAACACACTCACATCTTTCAACTACCCCTCAACTATGATTTAAGGTTTGATATTTTTGTTCTGTTCAGCCTATAAAGTTCAGATTAGCCTTTCCCACCCACATGCCTTCTGTTAACTCTCTACCATGAACATGAGACATCACTGAGATTTTAAGCTCAAGTTTTTTTTTTTCCTCAAGGTACAATTAAATTGCACCTCAGAGTTAGTTTCAAACAACGGTTATAACCTGCACATCCAGATCAAAGAACCCCTTTGAAGAGCGGAAATCAAACGCTGTTGAAAGTTTTCTGAGTGACAACAGCTGCAGAAGACTGAAGTTTTGTTTGCCTTTTTCTCCCTACAGTCATTCATCCCCTGCTTACTTATGTTGAACATCCAGCTGTTCCATCAGTTCCTGCTTCTGAGAGTCTTGGCTTGTCATCTGCATCTCTTGATTCATTATATTCCATTGCAGCTCTGATATTTTCCCTTTTAATACAGTGATTGTCTGAATTAATGGAAAGAAAGAATAAACACACAACGCTATGACTCTCCAAGCTGGACATTATGGATGGTGATAGACAGAAATCATATCCAACTGAAAAGTACAAACACCGAATCTAGAAACAATCCCACACTCTTGCAAACCTTCAGACCTGCAAACTGACCTCAAAAACGAAGGCAAGAGAAAATGATTTAGTCGCTTTCATCCGTCACCCAAATTGTCATTTCCATTACCTATTAAGTGGGCGACCTCAAAGCGGCATGAAAAATATCAAGCTTCAAAGCTCAATGATGATAAAACACAAGTATATATATTAAAGTAAAAAAATTATCCCACAACCATTCCAAATATATTTTGTCTGGGTTTCAAAATTGAAAATGTCTGGGTTTGCCTCAACCAAATACCAGATGTATTACGCTTTCATTAAAAGTAGAGGCCAGTGGGTTTTAGAATTTTGTTCTAAGTATCTTAACTCTAAAGAAAAACTCACAGGTTTGTTTCAAATAGCCATTAGTCAGCTCCCTTTAACACAGAAAACGAGAAAAATCTCAAGACATTACATATGTAGGGTGTTTTCCAGACAGAGAGACATGTAGGGTTCTCATCTTGATACTGATGGATATGGAAATAAAAAGAACACAGAAATAGAACTGCTGCACACATTTCATATGTGGGTTTAGTTTCTCTCACATGCCATCACTGTTTCCCTGTTTTTAATCACCAATAACTGGCACGTTAAATCTGTTTACCTGCTTTATCACATAGATACATTTCCAGTGACACCTAGGCAGGAGGAAGGCTTAAGGACTTAGTGGTTGTTGATCCACAACTGGTGCAGAAAACCAAATTAAACAGAAAAGTTACAAATTAACTACCTGAACTTAACTATAATGATATCTGAAAAGGTTGAGGGTTGAGAAGATGGTCTGTTCATCCAAAAGAACTGAAATTACTATCCAAGCATTCTTTCTACAGTGGAACACACAGGCATTTAAGACACTTCAGGAAGACATACTTTGTACATAACTTTGGTCTCATCCACTCTACGGTTCTCCCTACTTCCCTGAACACCTTCCCATCTTATCTCCATCATTTCCCCTTTCTTTACTCAATGTCATGTAACCTGGCTTCTAAATCTAGATGCTCTATGTTGCCTTGCGCTTTTTTCTCCTTCTCCATATCAACCTAAGAAATCTTTTCTCATTGTTAATTAAGACAGCAACATCTTCTGACCTGCTCACTTGTGTCTGGACTTGGTTAGGTTCTAAACTTTGACAGCAAAGACGCACACCACCAGGGTTTATTCATTTCCAGATGATGAACATAGTGATTCCAATTTTATATTTTTTTTTTTAAATCAGAAGGGGCATTTTCAATTCACAAGAACTGCAGTCACCTGAAGCTATGAACGGGTTAAAATATTACTCTGTTCTTACTTCATTAGCTTCAGCTAATTTGCTCTCTTTCTCTTGCAGCTTCTTACTCATTGTCTCCATGCTCTTCTTATAGGATTTGTTCATCTCCATTTGTTCTTTCAGTTTATTTTCAGCTTCTGTTTCCCTTTCCTGATATTGCTTTATCCGTGTCAGCAGCTCCTGGTTACGGTCAGCCTCTCGCTTGCAAAGAAAAAAAATGCAGAGACACGTAAGAAGAAAGTAGCACAAAGGTGAAGCCGTTTTTGTTTCTCCTGTCTCCATTCCTCATTACTGTAGTCACCAAGGCATCATCATGAAGCAATGTTACTCAGATCATAGCTTTAGCCTTTGCAATAGCAAAGGCAAAAATCTTAGCAGAAGCAACTCAATGTCAAGGAACTACCCAGGGCAATGGAGCTAGAAAATCAAGAGACAGAGTCTTTCAAATCTCTTAGACTGAGACAGGAATGTGGGAATACAGACATGGCTTCACAGACTCCACTGCACACTCTCCAGCAGATCAAAGATGAAAACATTTGATGCTCCAATTTAAAGCTGACCCATGCATAGCAAATTGACTTTCAGAAGCTCAGATCTCAACAGTTGGCTTAATAAGACAAACTTCCCTCTGCAACTTCTGGAAATTGTATGAGGCTATTTAATAGAAAAGAAATAGAGTTTAAATGCACAGTATTATCAATGAATACAATAAATATTTTTGCACTCTGACAACCTTTCATACACCATTTCAGTTTATTCCTACCACAAATTGAATAACACTTATTGAAAAAATGTGTAGTAAATTGCTTTGCTAATCAAAGCAAATCAAGACGCGGATTTCCATAGTAAGCAAGGATTATGCAAAGCAATGCGAGGTTCCTAAAACCTTTATCCACATGACTCAAAAACCCCACAGAATCTGAGCAGGGTAATTACCACAGTGCTGGATTAGTGCTACTCCCTTTTTTTGTATCAGTATTTCAAGGGTTTCTGTGACTGACTCAGCTACATTCCAGTTTGAACTCTTCATGGTTTAATCCCACATCACCTGACTTCAGAGGAACGAGGAATTTAGTCACTGACTCGCTATTTCACAACTACACACTAAATCTGTCACCCAGCACCCTTGTAAAATACAACAAAACATGCTTATTACTTTTTAAAGATTTCTTTTTAAATAATCAGCTGCATGTAAGACCTTTATTATGCTACAAAACCCACAGACCTACTACTTATTTCAGTAACGTAGTTAAGCAAACATATGTGGGCATAAAACCAGAAACTAATAAAAGCTATTAGCCCCCGAGTGAGGCTCACTTTTATCAGTGCAAGCTCTCTTGTGTGACAGTGCACGGTTGGCACTGCTGCCATTCCAATTAATTACAGTCACACAAACTAAATGCTTGCAGTTGTGCCAGGAGAAGTTTAAATTCATCTGGGAGAAAAACACTTAAATACTTCTGGGAGAAACAAATAACAAATCCCTTTTGTTATTGCTACTCATGACAACTTCAGTGCTAAACTAACCGAATCTAGTGATCAGATCATCAGTTTGTCAACCCAATAAGGCTTCGATGTTCACACTCTTGTGTACATTAGCAAGCCAGGCAATGCACTGCGAGGGCATCTGTAGAGCAAAATGGTGCTGGGAACTTGACACCCACACCACCACCACATTGGCAGTAAATACAACTGCAGTAAATGTATTCCAGGAGCATTTACTACAGATTCGCTGAAGTCTTGCTCCGAAGACAGTGTCCATTAGCAGTTGGAGAACACTAGGCTTGCTCCTGGACTGCATCTTGCAGTTTAGTTTTAGCCAAAAAAAGTTGACTATACACATTCTGAGACACACCACTGCAAACCAAAGCACAGCACATGAGAAGTCAAGAGCATATCCCTGATCCAAACTAAAACACCAATGTAGATGCATTACATATGTTCTGACTTAGGCCTATGATATCAGTCCATCTGCAATAGTCATACTTACCTCATAGTTTCTGGCATTGGTATTAGCTGCCTTCTCTAGCTCAATGCGAGCTCGTTTGTGGCTAAGCTCCATCTGCATCTTCTCTCGTTCCACCTGCAGGAGCTGGGACTTGGAGTGGATCTGCCCAGCTTGTTCTTCCAACTGGCCAGTTCACGTGTGAAAAGGGACATTACAAAGCATTAACAGCATTGCAAAAATATCGTTATCTCCCACCCTGTACTATTCAGCTGACACTTGCACGCCATTTTACAAATTACAAGGAAACTATCACCTATTTGTGGTACTTCTCTCACCAGCTGCAGATGGGGAAACCAAGAGTTCAACAACACACTCAGAAACCCACATCAAATCAATGTTAGTTGGAAAGAAGTGAATTTCCAAGTTCTTCATTCAGAATTTCTCATTCGGTCTCCAGAGGTACTCTGACAAAATGTACTTCTCTATCTAAAAAAAGGTTAATTATGAACTCCCCAAGCCTCATAAGAGTAACAGCAGCTAACCAAGAAGCAGAGATCATGCTCCCCATTAAATTTAACTGCTGAGCAAAAGAACATGTTTTTCTACTACCTGCTACAACATTACACTTCATTTTTTCATTCAAATTACTTTAGAGCACAGACAATATTAATAGAATACCTCATGTCTAAGCAATGTACGTTCAGCACATAGCTAATGAAGACTCTCTAACCAGAGAGAGCCTCCTCTAACCATCTCTGTCACCAGAGATGTACCACAGACAGAAAATGCATAAATTTTTGTCAACATCCAAATGCAAAGCAGATTTACATTAAAAAGAAAGCAAGCTTATTTTACACTTAGAGACTGAAATAGAAATTGTATTAAGATACAGAATACAAAAACTTCATTCCAGCCTAATAAACAGTCCTTATGATCCAAGATGCCCACTTACTTCATGCTTTATGAGCATGAGGCAGCTCACAGGAAAAAGTAAAAAAAAGTGGATACGAACAGAGGTGACCAAGAAAGTACAACTGGTTAGCACATCAAAGCCATAGCACCATGCAAGTCTCCTGTATGCATCCAGGCAAAGAAACTTTAAGGAAGATTGTGAAAAAAGGTAACAAAGTGACTTACTAGAAAAATATTAACAGATACAAAGCTCCTTTGTTCAGCAATATGAAAACAACTTAGAATTTAATTTCCTGAGCTGCTATACAGATATAACTAGCAGGGAAGAAATTCAAAGGACCTTGCTTAAATTTTTACAAAACAGAAATAAATATTTCTGACACTTTAAAAAATTTAAAGATTCTACAATGTTGACCAAAAGCAAGCTTCTATTATTGAGCTTGCACAAATACCGATTTTAGAAAGAACGGTCAGATCTTAATGAAATCAATCCCAATTCCTGGAATCAAAAGGACTATACAACCACACTGAAGTGATACTGCAGGCATCACCAAGCTGAGGACACCTCACCTGCATCCTCTGCTGGTACTGAATCTGTAAGGAGCTTTGAGATGAACCTGGCGTAGCCAGCCCAGACACCCCCTCCATACGCTGTGAAATAAAGTTGTTGAGGGATCTCAGGGTGGAGAAGACAGTGGTATTATCTTCCAAGTCCTCCATGGCTCTGGAAATACACAGAAAGTCATCAGCAAAACATTCAGAGCAAGCTGCTGTATAGTGGCTGCTTTGCTAAAAAGAGATACATCACTGCCCTGAGGAAACACTAAATGCAAGGTCTTCCAACTTACAGGGTACAAAACCCAATCTGCTAGTCACTGCTGGGATCCACAGATTATTGCTGGGATCACCTTGAACCAGAAAACACTACCCAACCAAGGCTGAAGTTGTAGGTCTCTGAAACGAGACACTGATGCAAGAGAGTCTGTTCTTCCCTGAGCTTTCTACCCGAAATGGTTTGATGTTATTTAAATACATTCTCCCCTGAACCTCAGCTCATAAGCATACAAATAAGAGCTGTCATAAGTCATACAAAATTGAATTCTCCTTTCCTATACAATCAAGATAGATTCGGGGCTACAAGTTAACATTGTAGGACGTGAAGATCTTACAGCATGTAACACTAACAAACAGAACTCATTACTCTTCCTCCAAATGTTTGAGGCTGATGGGGGCAAGGAGAACTAATTCCATATTAGCAGCAAAACCCTATCTTCTACACAACTTGATTCTGGTTTCCAAAAAGCACTTTGGAACCTAACTTCCAGCAAAAAGACTTCCCAAGTTCACAGATCACTTCTATAAGTAAAACTGTGTCTCCTCATTCACATAAAAGTTTTTGCAATTCTTCCTTCAAATTTGGAAGGGTACTAACTAAAAGGCCAAAACCAAATCAAACCTGGAGCTCAGAAAAACCTGCAAGGTTTCCCAGGCAACTTCAGGAAGCCTTAAGTGAGTCCCTCTAGTGACTGCATGCCCCACAAAGCCCCGGAAGCATAGAAGAAGGTTCAGGACCAGGAAAGGCAACCCACAACATTCACACAGGCTTGTACCAGAGACACAGACGTGGGGCTAACTTGCAGGCTTGTGCACTCTCAGGGTAACACAGCAGTTATTCTTTGGATTTATATCATCACGAAGAGGAGACATAATAGAAGCACACAGGCAACAGATCAGCCAAAACCCAAATAAAAACATTTATTCTAAATAAGTACTTCAGTACCACATGCAAATAAATTCGAGAGAGACCGCTGCCAACAGGTAACCGCGCTCCAGCAAGCCTGTTTTGAAATTAAGAACAGCGCTAGAAATTAAGACACGTACGTCCCGCCTCCCCGCTGCAGAAAACCCTTTGGCAAAGGCTCCCTTGCAGGGCACCGAGGGACCCCCTGCCCTCACCACCCAGCGCCCGGCGGCAAGCCCCCGAGAGCGGCCGCGGGCGGTGCAGGGCGGCTCCCCCGCAGCCGGGCCGCCCTGGGCACCGGGGGGTTCGCCCTCACGGACCCCCCCCCGAGGGCGCAGAGGGGGAGCGGGGCCCCAGCAGCGCCCACAGCCCTGCCCCGCCTCGGGGACGGCGAGCGGCCGCCCGGGGGTGGGAGGAACGGGGACACGGCACAGCCTCCCTTCCCCGCTCCCACGCCGCCGGGCTCGGCCGGGCGCGACGGCCAAGCGGTGGGAGCGGGGTGGGAGCGCCGAGCCGGGCCGAGCCGAGCCGGGCCGAGCCGGGCCGGGCGGAGCGGAGCCAGCGGCCCGCCCGCCCTCACACGCTCCCTCGCTCCCTCACTCACCCGCCGTAGGCGGCGGCGCGCGCCCCGCTTGGATCTCCCTCCTCGCCCCGGCGCCGAGATCTCACGGGAACTCGCGCCCAGCTCTCGCGAGAACAGCGGCTCGGGCCACCGTAACGACGGGACTAGGCGCGCCATACCGCCGCGGCCTCCGCACCGTACCGTAATGCCTCGCCTGGGTGCGAAAGAGCTTCGAGCTCAGCCCCCCCCCCCCGCCGCCACCGCCCCTTCGCAACCCACCCCCCCAAAACCGCCCCGTCCCCCGCTCCGTCCCAGGGGCTGAGCTGCGAGGGTCCTGCTCGGGCAGAGCCGTCCTGCCCCGCCGCCGCTGTAGCCGGAGCAGCAGCAGGGAAAGCGCGCTCTCAGGCAGCGAGCGCCCTGCTCGCTCCTGCTCCTGTTCCGAACCGCGGGTAATCGAGTTTCTCCAAGAGCGGACTGACATCATTTTTTTTTTCCTTCCCAAACATATACAAAGCAACACCCAGCTCCCCAGTTTAGGCTATTGGGCTAACGCTTTCACACACACACCGTTCAGTATGGAGATCCCAATCGAGAGGTTTCAAAGCAGTTAAAATTTGATAAATCTGTAAGCAATCCCAAATGAGATGTTTATAATGAGAAAGATCTGGAAGCCTTAAAAACAGACAGTGCTACCAGCCCCTCTTATAACTCATGCCACAGTCGGCCTGGTAAAAGTGCTATTTAATGTAAAAGTTGTCACTTCCAGATAAGGCAGTGGCTAAATTTATTTTTGCAAACGGAATTCTAGCAATTCCATCAGTAATTCTCCCTGTCTGGGATCCAAGGAACATCTTGTCATTTCACCTAAGAAACGTCATTGGTCAAATATAAAACATGACTGAAAACATAGGGGAAATCATCTTCTCAGTAGCGATGACCCTGCCCCACTGCCATTTACTGGATTTTTGAGTACCATGAAGTAGCAATTTCTAAATATAACCTGTGTCTTTAGAAAACGCAGCGGAGCCAGCCGGCTGAATATCCCAGAGTCACTCGTGTACCCTGAGCAGCTGCGTTACAGATCGTACGTGACGATGCAGATCCTGACATGCACGACAACGTTATCTATTTTTACATGTGCTAATAAATTGCACCAGCTTTTAAGAAAGATGAAGAGGCAATAAATTGGCTCAAACTCCCCTTGCTGTTCCCTCTCATTCTGACAACCGCCTTTATGGTTAGTCTCATATATGACAACATTAATAGGGCAATGATTTTCAAGCACACATTAAAAACTCATATAATCACTGTTTTATTTTCATTTCCATTACTCCAGCCCCAGAGGTTGCCTTTCAGATTATTCCTCTCCATTCCCAACCGTTTTCTCCACAGGTGAGAAGCTAGATTGGATGTCTCTGCTCGTATAATTAGTGGATAAACTCAGTAGGACACCACTCTGGTTTATTTTTGTATTTGAAAAGCGTGATGTACTTCGTAAGAATTGTGGCAGATTTTCCCAGGGTCTTAATGGTGGGATTTTTCTTTAAACACACGCCACGTTCAGATTTCCAATCAATGTCTGATCACCTGTTTGACAATCCGCGGTTCTCAGCTTTCATTTCCCTTTGTACAGTCTTGCCAAATAATAAGATTCAGCAGAGTCCTTCCGGCTGGCCTGAGGCTTGAGAGTTCTCACATCTTGGAACTGCTCCTTCAGTCTGTTTTGCAGAAGATGGGACTCACGTCCATCCCAGAATTTACAGAGCATCGTTCCTTTCGGCTTTAAAATACTTCGGGACAGATTCAGAAGGCCTAGACACAGATTGATCAGCTTCTGATGATCCAGTTCTTTAATGCCTGTCGCATTAGGTGCCATGTCGCTCAAGATAACATCCACCTTCTCTGCAGGAAGCAGACTCTGAATCGTCCTCAGCGTGCTTGGGTCTGCAATGTCAGCCTCCGACAGGAAGACTGCTCCTTCCAGAGGAGAAATCCGCAGGAGGTCAACGCCAAGGACGAAGCCGGTGGGGACAGCAGGATCTAGATTATAAGAATGAATGACACACTAAACACTCATAATGGTTGCAAACAACCTGCATATGCATAAGCTC
Source organism: Gymnogyps californianus (assembly GCF_018139145.2). Taxonomy (NCBI): domain Eukaryota; kingdom Metazoa; phylum Chordata; class Aves; order Accipitriformes; family Cathartidae; genus Gymnogyps; species Gymnogyps californianus. The sequence goes on along the minus strand of NC_059485.1, from coordinate 5,853,634 downwards.
CATACTAGTCAATAAACAAAAAACGTGTCACCTGCCACGTCTGGTCTTCTTGTCCTTAGACAGTTTGCTGCGTGCATCTGGATGGATGGTTTGCTATAAGCTAATCCGTTCAAGACACGAAAACTCAGTTACTTTGGATAAGCAAGGGTTATTTTTCTCAGTTTTCTTCTGCTCTTTCAAGGCTGACAGTCCAGAAATCCTGGACAATAGTACAGATGATAACACCTTATCTTGTAAATATTAATGGCTTAAAACACATAAACCATACGTAGTGGTTACTACTGTTTTTCAAGAAGGGAAATAAAAATTCAGAAAAGCCAAGTTACCTGCTGGAGGCCACACCAATTTCAGAACTGCATGAAGGGATCTTCCCCACAACAGTTAATCAGAACACTAGCACCACATGGTACGTTTTTATTTCACAAATATGATTTCTCCAGACTGTATGAAGATTTACTGTTCTTCACTGCCACATAGGCACACACATTCACGCTTCTAGTGACTCTGGCATTTGCCAGTACCCACGTCCCTTCCCCACACCGCCATCATCACAGCTGAGTTTTCTCACACACTTTGAGTATCATCCCCATCTTGCCGGCCAAAAACATGCACTTACCGGTACCTAAGGCGTTGACCCTCTCTACAGCAACCTGGCTCCAAGCACCAGGTGCCGCTCCACAGTCAAGAACAGAAAGCCCTGGACGAAGAATATGAAGCTTGTCATCAATTTCCAGTAATTTGAAGGCACTTCGGCAACGGTAATGCTGCTGCTTCGTTGCCTTGACAAAGGGATCCTTCAAGTGCCGCTCCAACCACCAGTGCTCAGTTCCAGTTTTCTTCAGAAACCCTACCGTGGTGTGGAGACATTTGCTCACCAAATGCCAACAGCTGCCCGGGAAGACAGGCGAGTTAATCAGTGCATTATCACCATGTATTTCAAAAGCCTCTATGGTAATTAATTCTAATCTCAACTACAGCTCCGCCCATTTATCACCAGGTTCACAAAAAGCCTCCAAAGTTGAGATTCTAGCACCTTTACTTATCTGCTCCGATCTCAACAAAAGGGCCGTATTTTGGATGGAGGCCTCACAGGCTACCCCCTGAGCGAAGGCAGGGAAGAGGGCCCCACGCCTAGGCAGCTCTTTGCTTCTGCTCTGGTGCGTGCGTTTCAGGCCCGCGGGGGCACGACATGGCAGCCTGACCCCAGCAAGGGCCTGGGCTGCCTCAGAGGGGCTGGCGGCCCCCATGAGAGGGGAGGCCGGGGGTAGTCAGCCCCTCAAAGGAGGGATGCCCCAGCTCCTGGGGGCTTCTTCATGTCTCCGGGCAGAGCACACTGACAGCCACAGCCACTGCTACCACCACTTTCCAGGTAACTAACCCCCGCTCCGCCATTTCCAGCAACGACAAACCCCAAACGCCCCATTACCCCTTCCTGGTGAAAACTTAAGGCGCCGGGACTAACGCCGCACCTCCCCGGGGACACCCCACCAACCCCCAGGTCAGGGCGGGACCCACCGGCCCGGCCCGGCGCCGAGCTCTCCTCAGCGGCCCCGCCACGCACCTGCCCCCGCTGGCGATGGCGGCGCCCCCCGCCACGCCATGGCGGCCGCCTCAGCCCGCCCCGCCTCCCCTCACTGCTGCCGCGGGGCGGGGCCGGAGCGGCGGCGGCGGCGCGGGAAGAGCAGGGCCGGGCCGGGCCGCTTCTGAGGGGGCGACGCAGCGGTGGGCGGGAAAGCCGGGTGTTTGGGGCAGAGGTTCTCGGGGGACAGGGACGGGGGAGCCTGGCCCTGGGGATGGGGGTGCTGGGCGGGGTCAAGGATTTGGGGAAGGGGTGCTGAAGGGGGTCGAGGATTTGGGGAGGGGGTTCTGGGGGGACAAGGATTTGGGGAGGGGGAATCGAGGATTTGGGGAGGAGGTTCTGGGGGGACAAGGATTTGGGGAGGGGGAATCGAGGATTTGGGGAGGGGGTGCTGGGGGGACAAGGATTTGGGGAGGAGGAATCGAGGATTTGGGGAAGGGGTTCTGGGGGGACAAGGATGTGGGGAGGGGGAATCAAAGATTTGGGGAGGGGGTGCTGGGGTAGCCGGAGAGCAAGGGTCAGTGGGGAGTGTTAGCGAAGTAGGCATTGGGAGAGGCACTGGGGGACCGAGGGTTTGGGCCAGGGATGGGGGCCAGGTGGGGACCAGGCATTTGGGGAGGGGGTGCTGGGTGTTTGGGGGGGTGAGGAGCAGCCTGGCCTCCCTTCTCTGAGGGCTGCCGCGAGCCCTTGGCGCAGCGTGCCCTCCTCGTCTCTTGCCCAGGAGCTATGTGCACGTCCAGGCTCTTCACCCTCGTCCTGGTGGTGCAGCCGCCCCGCGTCCTCCTGGGCATGAAGAAACGCGGGTTTGGAGCTGGGCTCTGGAATGGCTTCGGGGGGAAGGTGCAGCCGGGGGAGAGCATCGAGGAGGCTGCTCGCAGGTGAGGCCTGGCCCGGCTTGGCCGGCGCCCTGGGGAGAGGCGGGTATTGGGGCACAGGTTGGGCCGTGGAGGTGTTAGACCATTTGTGGTGGGCTGCAGGTGGAGTTACCGCGGCTCGACTGATCAATAATGCCCTTGTATCCAGTGTGTTACCCACCACTGCAGTCGTGAGCCATCTCTGACCAGAGAAAATCGCCTGCTCCACAGCTGACGAGGGATTGTCCACATGTACAAAGAAACGGGATTGCTCCCCATTGCCCGTCATCTGCAAATCTTGTAACTGTTGTCCAGTCTATGAGTAACTGGAAGTTACCGAGTGTCCTCCCTCCCATCTCTCGGACTCTGATCTAAACTGAGACTTAGTTTGCTAGTGGTGGGCAGAAGTTCTTGCACTGTCCAGAAAGGTGCAGAGTTTAATTTTGGCTATATAGCAGAATTACAACTTATGCCATTGTACTGCTTATTGTTTAAATTTTGAAGCTATTGAACAGGTGCTGCCTTCCAGTAGCATTTTTAGTACTGCGTGAAAATGTAGTGACAAAATACTAGAAACTCTCAGAGGTTCCTTGTGAAAGGCACTGTAGAAATTTGTTATTTGACTGCATCACGGCATTTTTAAGCCCTAATGCTGAGTTCGGAAATTGAATTCCATCAGTACAGAGGTACAGTACCATTTTTGAAGCTTTTAGTACTGATTTCTTGAAGTTCTTTCTTCTGTCTAGTCATTAAAATGAAACAGCAGATCGCAGCTGAATTGCTAAACTCCTCTAAAAAATACGTACCTCGTTCTTTATATAAATGTTGCTGATACAAAGCCACACTTTGCCACCTCCTCACTTTCTGATATATGACCAAAATTGCCCTTGCACCTGCAGGAAGATCAGTGTTGGTGTGCTCAACAGCTATCTAACAGCTTTTGCCCTGAACCACCGCCTCAGCTGTGCCAGTGCAACCGCCTGGGTTCTGTGGTGAGCTAATCCAGGGGACAGAAGGGTCCCCTATGCAGATGTGCACCCAGCAGTGCATGGCGTTAACGTACCTGACGCTTAAATCATGGCTTTTCCTGTAATTTGTCATCTCTGAGTGGAGGGAGGGAGATCAGTTTTGTTACTTAAATCAGGCCTTCATTTGCTAGGCTTACGTTGCCACTGACTGTGGTGTAAATTTAATGATTTAATTTAGCATTTGTTTTCCTAGGTGCGTGTTTATCTGTGCTAGCCCGGAGTTAGAAACCGGAGCTTTAGTCCATACAAGATGTCAAGTGATAAAAGTTTCAGCGACCTCAGTGCAACGTGCCACAGCACAGCCAGTGCCTGCTGCTGTGGACTGTGGAACAGTCCAATCCTCATCCGTTTCAACGTGGCTGGTAGGAGTTTACTGCAGAATGACACAACCGATTCCTGCCAAGGTCAACCGAGCAGGAAGCAGTCCCCAGAGCCAGGGCCAGCTAGGCATGCAGCCCACCTTCCTGGCGGGAACGACACCATTGCAGTGCTGCCTCTCCCGGGAGAAAGCCTGGGGTGCAGCTCTCCTCCAGGAAGCGTCACACAGTCCAGCTCAAACTGAACTTGCACCACCTCCGCTCTGTATTTGGAGTTGAGGTATTAGGCTGTGGTTCCATGTTGCAGTGTCTCAGTTGGGTTTGCAGTGGCAAAAGCTGTGAAGTGTCCTCACAGCGCAGCTAGTTAAATATTAAGCGGAAACATGAACAAAAGTTTCCTGTATCAGTAAGATTTCTGTCGTCTACTGGGTACGCCACATTCCCCTGAGCACCCACGGCTCCTCAGTGGCACATCTTGTAAGGAGAACATTTAGCTAGTTCATTATTTCTAGTTTGCTACTTGTAATGTTTCCACTTACTATATACAGAGCCAAACAGCTGACAGATAAATTACTTGGAGAACCATAGTAGTGTTGTGCTTTGTTGTTCAATTATTACAGCCTGTAAAATGAGGCTTTTAGCTTTGTTGCTGGAAAACTGCCTCTATTTTAGACATAGATAGTTTCTCAGGAAGATAAACTAAAATTAGCTAAGACACATTAAGTTGGAATATAATTTTGAAGGATGAGATCCATGAAATTGATGCCAAAGAAAGCTGGAGCCTTAAAGATCATTTCCATTACGTTTTAAAATTGTTACGTTACTGCCAAATATGCAACTACATTAATTATTAACCTTAACTGAAGATACACTGTTTCAAAGTATTCCTTATTTTTGTACATTAGAAAAACCATGACTAACTTCAAGCTATGCTGATTCTGTTAGAGGTAGGTAAAAATAAAAAAAGCCCTAAGCGCGTAGCATAAACAGAGCAAGTAATTGAATGTGCTTCAAGTAGCTGTGCATGGTGATGCACGGAAAAGAGCTGTCTGGCAAGTCTCTCAAAGTGCTCTTAAAAGTCTTGCCTTCTAGCTTCTCGTTACGCTAAATGTACTTCCAAGGAGCAGAAATGGAAAGTTTACACAATTGCTTTGTGGTTTTTTTATGGCATTTGAATGGGAGACAGTATTCCCAACGTTCTGCGTGCAAATCGTGTTACATAGTGTGTAGCATTAAATAAGCTTCCATTAGCCTCAGAAGTAGCTGATTTTGTAGCAAGTACAGATGGTCTAGTATTTCCTACCTGCTTCTCTGCAGTTCTCAAAGCTTTAGCTTGAAATTGGTAAAGCCTTTTGCCTAAGTAAAGTGTATCTCAGTTCTTACGCTACATCCAGCTAGTCTTAATACATGTGAGTGTTAGCCCACTTCTAACCAATCTCACCAAAGATCATTGTGTTGCAAGGAGCGTAAATTATACTAAACAATCAATTTCCCTCAATTTTCCCCTTCCAACATAGACTATTTTCCTACCAGCCTTTAGGAGCTTGAAATAACACACGAGCCTGTCTGACATGGCTCCACATGGCTAATAGTTTGGTGCAAGCCAGAACTCTGCTGTGCCCTGCTCTGTTTTACAGGTGCAGCTTTCACCTTTGGCTCACTGGAAGTGTTTTCAATGCGCGACTAAAGCTAATGACTGCTTTTTTGTTCTCCTGCTGCTCGCCTTCATGTAAAGAAGTCTATTTCTTGTGCAGGGAGCTCCTGGAGGAGAGCGGACTGACTGTGGACACCTTGCAGAAGATGGGTCAGATCACATTTGAATTTGTAGGCAACTCTGAACTCATGGAAGTTCACATTTTCCGGGCAGATCATTTTCATGGAGAGCCAACAGAAAGTGATGGTAGGTAGCTAGTGGAGGGGAAGGAAGGATGTGCATTCCCTTCTGAGACAGTATTACTCTTAAGAAATGCAGAACTATTGATGCCAGAATGCCTTTGAGAAGGCAGGCAGCTGGGCTGTAGAGGGAAGCTGCTTGTTGACAGATACTCAAAGTCTAGGCAGCAAAAAAACAAGAGAAAGTCTCATGCAAAGTTCTTCTGTTTTCTCCCACCAGAAATGCGTCCACAGTGGTTTCAGCTGGATGAGGTGCCATTCAATCACATGTGGGCAGATGATATCTATTGGTTTCCCCTGTTGCTTCAGAAAAAGCTGTTTCGTGGCTATTTTAAGTTCCAAGGACAAGACACTATCCTGGAGCACACCCTGAAAGAAGTGGAGGAAGTTTAAGAAAACAGAAGCATTCAACCCATGTGCTGCTGCCCACATTGGGCTAGAACACCATGAGCGCTGCTCGTAAGAGTCTCCTTTCTCAACTCTCCAGCAAAGGAGACTTACTTGCCAGGTCACTGGGAAGTAAGGAAAACAAGGGGGTTTCTTAGAGCAGAAATAAAAGTAATGAGATTTTCCATGCTATGAAGTCCCTGGCTGTGGGACTTTAGTGGTTACGTGATCAGAACTATTAAAAATTTAGTGTTAACCCTCTTCTTCGCAGGTGGCTAATTTTTTAGGCTTTTCCCTCATGGCTGGAAATGTTTTTAAAAGATTAAAAATATTTTTTAGTAAAAGCATGTGTTGTTCTGTTGTAAATAGCTGGCTACCTTCTAGACTGTTTAAGGGCCTTTCAGGAGTTGGCTTCCTATCACAGAAACATTAAGTGGACTGTGATGCAGCACAATCAATTATCTTCTCTATGCCAGTTTCTATAGAGTTCCCTATTCAGCATTACTTCCTGGGACAAGGTGAGGCCTGACCAGCGCTGTGAAAGCCTTTTGAAAAGTTTAGGTAGAGATCCCTTCAGGATTCTCCAGCTGAAGGTAGTGTAAGGTTATAGGAGTTAAGAAAACAAAAGTCAGAGGTAGATGTATGGCACTGTTGAAGCCCTGCTTTCTCTCTTGCAGCTCCTGCTGTGAACTTGAACTGTTTTGAGCATTTCAGGTAAAAACATGCTCAACAAAATCAACTTTCAGCAAGTCTGTGTTGCAAAGTGCCATCACCTATGGCTGCACACTTTGCCACATGTCGGTAGCAGGTGACCTGTTCAGCACTCGGGTCAGCCCAACTCAGCATGCTGGGCAGCAAAAGCTTAATCAAACTGTGCTAGAAATAACACATCACATATGTAACTTCTTAAACAAGTTTTGTTTTTTTTTTTTTTTCTTTAAACACTTTTACAAACACATATAACACAGATAGAATCTTGGAATGTAATATAGGATCTGTAAACATTTCCAGTCTACCAGCTGTAGTAATAGTTCTTTAATTCCTGCGTTTGGATAAAGTGCTTCATACATAAGGCTATTTGAGCAAAGCAAAGATACAGGATATCCCAGGCAGGCAAAATTCACACCCTCTGAACAAGATTGTTTCTTCTTGTCTCCCTCCAGCAGTTCTGAATAATTTATACCACTCAAAAATGCCCTTCTTCATATGCTCAGTAAGCCACAGCTCAGACTTGGAGGATAAGAGTTAACACCTTAGACTCTTCCTTTTCCTTTTGTGCTGCACACTGAGTTATTTATAGAGTTTTTGATACTCACCTCTGCTTCTGACACAGCAGTAAGGGTTTCTGGCTGTTCTAATGGAGAGAACGGCTCGAGGCAAGTAGAGGAGAGAAAATAAGCACAAGGGGATAGGTAGCTTGTAACAGGATGTAAGACCTTACTGCATGGTAGGAAAGCGACTGACTGGCAGCCGATACCTGTTATGTTATCTTGATTTATTTCCTGGTGGAAACTGTAGATTGCATGGTGAGAGAGAGCAAATTACTTTCTGTTCCTCCAGGAGTTTAGGAAGGAAAAGAACAAGTGCGGCTCAGGCTTGCACTTCTATTTGCTATCCCCTCTTCTGCAGTCAGTTCAATCGTTTTATGGAGATGCTTTCACCAGCACTGACTTTTAGCTCATGTCAAAGAGTAGTAACATTATTGCTCCTGCTGCAGTTGTGGAGACTGACAGGTTTTAAGTAAGTTCTGTCCCCAGCTGGTGATCTTTGTCTTTTAGGAAACAGCACAAACTGAAGATTGTAAATCAGCCTGTTACAAATTCCAGGAATTACACCCTTGCATGATCAAAGTAGAAGAGTAAATGCACTGGAATGCAGCAAGGCACTGTTGAAAACATGTTACAACTTAGGAGGAGCAACTTGCAAGGAAGATGGAAGGAGAGGGAAAGAAGGATCAAAGATTAAGGTGGTGTTGTAAATATAGTTTGGAAAGCCTTTCAACACACAATACTGGTCAAAAAGCCTGTATATTGCCACTTCACAGCTTGAAGCAGAGGAGACCTCAGGAGTGACAAAAACATATAGCCCTTTTGATAAAACAATTTTCAGGCAAAGTTTCAGGTTCTCAGCTGTTTACTACCCTGGTACCTCCACAACAGATTTGACAGAGACACTGACAGAAAGGTTGGAGGCCTTTTCTATCATTACTATTTCGAACACATGAAAGTCCCCATGACCTCAAGCAATACACAGAAAGCTTCCATTCAAGAAGGCACATTAACTCTTTGGTGCTACATCTTACAGGAGCATCAGTTCTTGGATAGGCAGCATGCACTCTTCAATTAGTCTTCTGATTTGCTTAGTGTTAATTGCAATCTACCCAGCTACCAGCAATGGCACCGACTTCATGAAGTCTTGTTCTCACCCTTGCGTATAGCTAGGCTGTTTGCTGCAGAAGGGAATAGCATGGAGGTAACTAGAACTGTCTCCCCTACATTGACTAGGGGAGACAGACAACTGAAGTCAACTGGATTGATTCCCTGCTGCATTCCTCTAGAGGAAGGAAGCTGTACTTGATGCTGCTCTCCAAGTCTGACAGATCCCTAAACTAAACAGAACAAATACAGTAAGGAAATCCCTCACGGATCGAGGTAAACATAATAGTGCTATTTGCATACTGACCAGTCTCCCAAAAATAAGGTTTGCAAACTAAGGGCTGTATGAAATAGTGTATGCATGTATTTAGGAATGAGACAGAAGCTTGACAGTCCAGTATGAAATAAACTCTGAAAGTGCCATTAGCTGTATCAGCTTTGAGAATACTAGGCCTCTGTTCTCAAAATGCTAGGCAAACAGAGTAAAATCAAAACAAGAAAACCCCACCCCCAAAACAGCTCTCCTCAAAGAGGCAAGGGCTGACAATGGAGGAATGGGTGTTTTCTCAAAACAACATAATTCCAGTTTCTTTATAGGTCATGTGGTCTGTGTTTATCATTATTACAGTCTCTGCATTTGGACTGTAGAATTCTTGCTTTGAAGAACAGGAAAGAGGAGTTAGCCTAAAGCCCAAATGTGGTTTTGATGTTTGGTTTTTTTGTTTTTGTGTTTTGTTTTTAAATAAAGTCCAAAATTGTAACTTTTTTCTAAATGTGAGAAGTGCAAAGTTCCATTCCGGCTAATACTTTGCAAGTGCTCCTACAGAACGTAGCCCAGGCATCTACCCCAGCCAGACAAGTTACGTAGAAGACCCATCACACAGATATCAGATCTTGCCCCAAAATATACAGCATTTTTTCAATTTGACTGTTCACATCAGGCAAACAAGGCTAAATGAGGGAGGATGGGTACTAAGACTAAGCAAATGACAGGCCATAACCAGCCAGCACCTTCTAAAGATGCTAGGAGTGAAGAGCATTTAAAAATATGGTAACACGCTTTCCTCACTTTAACCACAAACTCTCTTCCTAATCAAGATGAGGTCAAGCAGAAAAACCTTTTGTGCCATTCTTGACATAATTACCTTCTTTGTTACTGTACTGTAGAAACATTTACCTCCCCAGCCAGTTTGCTCTGGCTGGTGAGCAGAATCTCTTCTGCATCACTTTGGAAATCTTCAGGAGACAGAATCAAATCTGTCACAGCCATTTGCAGTTAATCTGTCTCACTGGACAAGGCCAATACGCAGGAGGAAAGACTCAGAAGAGTTAACATTTGAATTGCTACAAAAAGCTCTTAATGCATTCTGAGCAAGGTTGTTAAACAAGACACCCTACACACTCCTTAAGGCCCTGCACCCAAGAAATTCACCCACTTAAGTGCACTTTACCACATTTTGAGGGGTGCGTGTAATGGTTATGCCAGTCTCATGAATCGGGGCAAGTAACTTACTGTCTTGCTCCTAGCTGAAGAAACTAACCCATAATTTCCACCTGGACTGTGAAGAGCTTCATGTTGCATTGAATTTTCTAAATTTAAAAAAAAAAAAAAAAAAAGGAAAAGAAAAAGGAAAAAAAAAGCTTTTGTGATTGGAGGATTTAAATATATTTCCTGCTAATGGGGAAGTTCCCCAATGGGAAAATACTGTAACGGTTCCAGTTTGACAGCAAGCACTCATCCTTGTTAGTGTGCTTCCTTTTTACCCACTCAAAGAAAACGCTAAGAAGCCAAGTCTCAAATTGCCCTTTGGCAGCTATTTTGGCCCCAGAGAAGTTAGGTTCAGGGGAGTCCTGTTCATGTAGAGTTTTGCTGCTTACATTTGCAGTTTGTTCAATTATCCGTTTCTCTGGAGGATATGCACAATTTCCCCTAAGGTAACATGACATGCAAGTTCTCCTCCCCCTACCCTTTGCCTCATGAAGGAAAGTCACCAGAGATACAAAGTGAAACATGCAGAATGTTTAGTCCCTTTATCACGACCACAAATCATTCTGAAAACCCCATTACCAAGGACCGTGCTATTTTTAGAGAGATCGAGAACTGTCACTTACTTGTCTTCTCTCCTTCACAAACACACTGCAATGCTACCCACAGCCAGAAAAAAGAATGACAGTAACATCCTGATAAATACTGATTTTTTGCTAATGAACTTTATCAGCATTGTGTCCCAGCCTGCTGGTGTAACAGGATACTTCATCTGATATTAGACCAAGAAAACACCAGCCTTTGGGTCAGCAGCTCTCCAATAGTCCTAAACAGCTACTCAACAGATGGATGTCAGAACCTCCAGAGAAAATAAACAAGCTACCTTGTAGCTGTTCTGCTCGTATAGCATGAGTTGTTTACAATTAAGGAGTGTTTTATTCAATTATTTTCTCATTTATGTCAGGCAAACTCCTATGAGTTCCTGAACCCACTTGTCTTTGGCCCCAAACTGAAAAATATGACCAAGTCCCTAGGCTGCCCTGCAACCGTGAACTAGAACACACTGACAGTACAGTCTGCCTAGCCTCACTGAGAAAATTACTGTCACACAGCAGCACTAACCCCTGCCCAGCTGGGTCAGTGAATCCAACCCCTTCATTCACGTATTTTGTGCTAAAGTCTAGCAGTAAGAAATCAAATCCAGACACCTATCAATGGGATGGGGGATGGCTTTCAGCTTTCCTTATATGCCCCTAACACAGGCCCTCCCAAGCTTAAAAGGCAATCCATCTCTACTACAAGCAAGTGCTTCACATATCCTGTTCATCTCAGCACTTCAGAGATGTGCAGAGATGTGTCAGCATGTGTGCAGATAAACATTACTGGAGGACTGTTAGTACTAAGATGCAGAGGCATCAGCAACAACACTGCAGCACTCGCTGCACCAGGTCACACCCTGACCCCATGAAGAGTGTCTGCAGGATAATGAACATCAGCTCTGCCCCAGAGCACTTCAAAATTAAGAGATTGTCTTTATATCTGTATGTTCTGCCCCACATCCACTCTGTCTAAATCAGAGAGCAGCTCAAAGCAGCGGTATTAAAATAAAAAAATAATAAAAAAAAATAACAGCTGTTTGGAGGATTCATTCTAACATCTGGAGGTAGAGGTCCCACCCCTTCCTTGATTGCACTTCTTGCTCCACGCTAGATGCTCAGAGCATTAATTGGAGAAGAAGTTTCCCTCTGGAGGTGACAATGGTGGAGTTGGCATATTGCTAGATCCCACAAAGAGGCAGCTCAACTTCGGCTTCAATTCATTCCAAACTTTACTCATCTGTGAGTGGAAAAGGAGAGAAAACAGGCATGACAACATGGTAGGTAATCATCTCACCACACTATTTTAGCAGCAGTTTCAGAGTACTCAAAAGCACAACACAAATTTGCTGAAGTACTTTGGGGAAGTCCAGTGGACCCAGACTGTCCCTTTTAGACTGGTGCTATAATGCAGCTCTCTGAACATTTTACTGAGCATGCATGGAAGGGAGATTTCCCATATCTTGGTCAAATTCCTTCACTGAAGGGAAGGAAGGGAGCTGAAGGTGGAGACTTTTCTAATATAACGAATGCAAGAAAGTCTGTATATGGGGAATGCTGAAAGTCATATTTAGGGGTTAATAAAAGGGAGCTCTTGGACTCAGAGAAAAAACAAGGAAGTTGTTCCTTGTCACATAATTTCTGTGTAGCACAACAAAAATCAGATTCATCTAGCAAACACACATTATTCATTACAGAATAGCTAGTTATTTAATGGTTGGGTTGTCTTCAATTACCTGTAGGGTGAGGCCATCTGCAGACAAGAGAAGAAGAAAAAAAAAAAAAAAGAAAAATACAGCAACTTGCTGCAAGAAGATACAGTCTTTTAGAGGGGTTAGAGGCCAGCCTTGATCCTCACCCCAAATTGGAAAGACCTCAGGTGACTTCTTAAGAAGTTATGAAAGAGCCCAGCTGGACAGATGATTAGAGGAAGAAGGCCCACGGGTGAAAACAAATACATTCAAATTCTCATTCGTATTTTGGGAAAAAGAATACAGTCCAGAAGAACTCACCTCTTTGTGACCTTGGATCTGGGAGTTGACAAAGGCCCCCAAAATGTGAGACGTGAGAGGCAGATAGATGTGGATAAGCTGTGTCTCCTGATGCAGGCAATACAGAGAGAAGTAATTCCGCAGCTCCATGGTTAGGATAGCATTTTCTTGCTGAAAGAAGAGGAACTCGGTGAAATACATTGCCAGGAAGAGGCTGCCAAGGAGGTTCACTTGCAGCAGGAGAAAACAGCATTCCTCACCATACTAGCAACTCAAACACATACCAAAAACCTAAAAAGGCAGTTCCTGGACCCATTTGATATGACAGCAACTGCACTTTCCATCATGCAGACTGTTGCTTTCCACAGCTCCGGCAAATGACATGTTGCCAAAGAGCCAGTAATAAGTGTTGAGGAAAACAAATGCGTTTTCCGTGTAGCACAGCAGGTAGCTCAAATTACCCAAAGTACAGGTTACCCTTTCAGCCTAATGGCTTTCTGCAAATATGACTGAGCTATGTAGCGGCACCATTATAGGAGTCCAGTACCACCCTTTGCTCTCCCAGGCATCTGCCCTACCTCTACAATCCGAGACTCCAATTGCTCCACCGATTCTGGTTCTTTGTTCTGCACGGTGGCACTCATCATCTGCTTCTTCATCATGCTGTACTTATGCAATGCTCGCTGGTGCTTGTGCAATACCCCCTTCTCATGTCTTTCACACAGGTCCTTTATGGGAAAAGGAAAAAACAGGTACTTAGTGCAAGCTAAGAGACAGCAAGCCCGCAAACCAAGTACATCAGGAACACAAACACAGGGTCACGCTTTATGTAATTTCTATGTTGCAGATTTTTGTTTCTTTGTTTTCCAGAGGGCCAAAAAAAAGTTGGCAGCTAAGAATTCAAGAAAGAAAACTGCTTGGACCCAGATCAGTCAGCTTAAGAGGCAATCTGGAGCATCACTTCTGCCAACATTTTGGATCTTATCAGGCCTCTTATCTTTTGTGCCCTTCTCAATATTAAGTGCTGGCAATTAACTGTGGTAAGAGCTTGCCAGTGTCCTTCTATTTCAGTCCAGGCCTGGGAATGTCAGGAGAGGCTGCCACATACAGTCTCAGTAGGTGCTTCTAAAAAAAAGTACCTTTGACTGAAAGATTAGCATTAACAAAAATTCTTTCATTTGTAACTGAACTATTGTCTCCACGAACAAACCAGTAGCGATCTAATTCACTGCTTTGACTCAAAAGCAGCCAAATCTGGAAAAAAGTTAGCTGATCCATATAGTTCAAGCAGTCATATTTTTAAATTCCTTGCAGGGTTTGCTGTTTGGCAAGTTCTCATCATAAGATGAGGTGATCAGTAAGGCTATAGAGCTAGCTACAGCCAACAGCCACTCCCCTCCCTCTGCCAGATGCCCAGTTTGCTGCTGAACTGGCCTCCCAGAGAGTTTTCCATCCAGTTGGCATTACACCCTCTAAAGAGCACAAGCTTGCTCTAAACAACTTTCTCATTGGCAGAAAAACAGCAGAGCTCACTTTATAGGACTGGAGTAAATCCAGGAAAAGGTTCAGCTTCTCCACCACATCATTCTCTTCCTGTTTACCCTAGAAAACAAGAAAAAAGTACATTTTATGTAAGCCTGGCAAGAACTGACATCACAGTTCTTCACATCCTTACACCATGCAGGCCCTCCACTGTATTTTCCAGTGCACATCAACGCTTACACAACTGCATCAAAAATCTTTCAGATGGCACTGGAGTGTTTAGTCTTCAGTACGCAGAACAAAGATCTGACTGGAGCAGGAACAGCTTTTCCAACTGAGTGATCATTGTAACAAGAGGAGTTAGTGTCACAGTCCTGTGTGTCGGTCCTTTCAGCTCGCTCTGCCTGGAATTTCTTGCTCTTGCAGACTCCTCCAATCTTTCATCTTCCCTTCTTACAAGATAACTAATCCATTAAAGCTATAAACATCTGCATGTTCCCCATAATAGTTCATGCATTAGAAGGCAGAGATGAGACACTAAGCTAAATTTCACTACTTGTTTTTTTATTTTACTAAATACTGTCTTTTCTTCCTCTATCAATAGAGCTCTCTGGAGCATAAACTCTGGAAAAAAAGACCTGGTCTGACTGATCTATGAAAGCATGCTGAGTATTTTAACACAATGAGATGAAGAGAAGTGAAGACAAAACTATTACTTTTCCTTCCCAGACTGTCATGTTCTCACATTATTCTAACAGTCATTATCACACTGCAAGCTTACACAGGAATATGATGCTTCTGCCTGAATGACTCCCATATAATGTTTAAGTACATGAATGTCAAAATTTGATTCAAAAGCAACTTCTTCTGGACTCTGTAGCAGATTAGTAAGACAGAATGCAGGACTTTTGGACAGCTCAGTATAGTAGTACAACTTAACTTGTCCAATAACCATTTGAAATTAAAAAAGAAAGCAGGCTTTTCCCTCCTTTCCTTTGCCCATTATATTTTTTCCCATTTAAACACAGTCCAGGTTTTTCATTCATGCTTGAACAAGCAGGCTGGTGGTTGAGGATGTGAGTTTGGACTACAATCTCCCTTATAACTCTTTAAGTGCCTATGTCCACAGAGCCCATGACTCAAGATGAAACTTAAGGCAGCAATGCACCTCCTTCATTTCACAAAAAGAGGGGGGGGAAAAAAAAAAGTAAAGAACTCACCTGCTGCACAGCCTTATCTGCCAGAAGTGCAAATTCAACAGACAGACCCTTCAAGGCTTGTTTCAGAGTCCCCCATGTGCTATTATTCAAAGCAGCCCATGAAGGAAGCGGTGTAGTGTCCGAGCCCAAAGCACTAGGAGGAGATAAGTAGTATTCAAATCTAGGAGACAAATTCCACTAAGTAGATACGCTTATTTGCAGAGAGCGGTTCAGAGTTTCAAATCTGTCTAAATAGCTCGCAGTGCTGAGCTGCTACTGCACAATCACAAATGCAGAGCTGTGTATATACTGGGGGAAGAGACAATAAAACCAGTACCTGAATGTCAAGGTATTTGTATTTTCTTTTCTCTTGCTCTACGGAACGCAACTTTAGTGGAAAGCATGCATTTTCTTCTTTAATAGTAGGAAAAATTTTATTATGACCTACAGCATGCACCGAAATACTCATTCTTACCAGACCATTTGCAGGTAAACCTTACAACAGTTTTGAGTTCTGAAACAACAGCAGAAATGTTCACATTAGCAAAACCTCTTCCTCCGAACCTACCTTAGCTCCTTTCCAAATATGAGAAGATCTGAGGCATTATCAATGGCTCGAGAAGCTATCCTCTCCGCACGGTCCCGAAGCTTATAAAAGCTATTATAAATATTTCTGATGAGCTCCCTGCTGGCAGCAAACTGGGCCTGTATGTCAGCTGGAAGGAAGTCCTGAAGAAGTGCAAGAGAGATTACTAGTGGACAAATCAGAGGCATATTCGCATACGTTAATTGTGGGCACACCATATAGTCAGCAGAGAGAGACAGGTTTCCCTCTTGTGTTTGCTCTCTCACGCCATAACAACCCTGCAGAGGTTAGCTTCACAATTCAGGCGTCCAAGTCAGATGTCATACAAATGCTCCTAATTTTCAGAGGCAGAAAGAGGTTCAAATACTAGGTGTAGACAGAATTGGCAAAATCTGCAATTCTACTATGCCGTTAAAACAGGGTTTGTGAGGTTTCAAGCTCACAGGTTCTGATCTGATGCTACTAGTAACTGCCAGCCTGGCAAAGTCAAGCATGTTCTGAAGGTTCAGCTCTCTTTGACCTGTGTATCACTGGTAAAAGCCTGAATTAAGCTCCAGTTGCAAAACCTTCTGGTAGCATTGCAGGAACCTGAACAACAACTTGCTTTAAAATTGCTCAATGAACACAGTGAATGTATATTTAAAACTTGCCATAGCACTAATCACTGGGATAAACAGATATATGGAGAACTTGTAACTAACTTCTCTATAACAGTCCACATTACCCTCTCACAGTGAGAGGATGATAGACAGAATGAGGGCACGAACACATGGGGAAGACATCAATCTAGATATTAGCTTTTAAATTGCGCAGTATGTGCATTTGTTTGTTATGCAAGTACAAGTAATTACTGAGAAACATGTTCTGAGCAGGATTCATTGTTTAATCTTTATCATATTCATGAACCACCATTTAGCTAGATATATCCAGCCCTTAAGAGTTAAATATTTATTTGATCTTTGTGATAAAATTACAAGTTTAAAAGTCCTTCAAACTTTGGAAACAACTCTCTCCTACCTAAGGTCTCCAGCACTCAACAAATGCCATAACTGATCCACCTGGAGGAGAGCACCATTTAAACCAGAATAATACGTTGCAAGAAATTCATATACATACCTTCGCCTGGGTAGCTAATCTGCAGGTCATAAATTCATCTCCTACTCCCTGGACCAACTCTCTTAGCTTATTCTGTACATCCTGGAGAAGATACAGAATCAAATGAGCATGAAAGAACCAAGTAACGCACAGGCAGTTCACACAGGTCTCAGATATACTGCAACAGTAAGTCACAACTTAGCAGATACAGCTTTACCCAGGTTAGGTTTAATTTAAGGAAAAGCATAATATGTATTCCCCTAAGAACAGTTATCATTTTCAAAATACTGTACTCCTGGCACTGAGTGAAAGTACCTTACACTTTCCAGCTGTAGAAATACGTATTGAGAGAAAATTCTCCTCATCACGGGGAGCAACAGCGTGTCGGTCAAAAGCAATTCTGAACTCTGTGCCCCGTGAAGCAGTTACAGGAAGATATGCAAACTCACAACTATTGCTAACAAGTACTCACTGAGCCACTGAATGACAGAAAGAGTTTCAAGAGCACATCTTCTGAGAAAGGGGGATGTCGAGCCACCAGGTTTATAAAACGCTTCAGCGCTCTCCTCCGAGATTCTATGAATTCTCGATCAGCTACAGGAAGAAACATTAAATCTCAATTAATGCACCACACCACACATTACAGCTGCTCAGAAAAAGAAACCACTCAGTCCAACAATTTCCTTGTACTTATAACCCTTGCTAAAGCACTGCAACAAAACCAAAGAATGGTTACCTATAGTCTGTCAGCTCCCTAAAACAGATCTTTTGGATTGACCACCAGAACAAATATTCCTTCAAGTGGTTCTTTACATCTCACTGAAATCCAGCATATATATCTACGTGTGGTTATTTCCACAGGGTGGGTCAGGTAAGCAGGATAAACAAGTCTCAGGCCTGAAGCCTCCACTTACAAACTGTGGGCATACAAAGATTCTTCTTCCTCTGAATCAATTCCACAGCTGGTCCCCAGAGGGGATCTCAGTCTGTTTGGGACCCCAGGGAAATGCAGCACAACACACTGCTTCTTGCCACTGCAAAGATCACTGCCACTTGCAAAGTGATCATCCCACGAATAATTATGTGGTTTTTGCTCACTATTCTGAAGAACTAGCTTCATTGTGCTGTACCTTCATCTGTCCCTCCTCCACTCTTCTAAGCTTTTTTTTTTTTTTTGACTTGTTTGTTCAAGATCAGTACCCATCTTTTTCATGCAAGATGTCAGAAAGTACTTTGAAAGACCTGCACAGCAATCTGCAGTTCATTCATCCAGAGTCCTTACTTGTCAAACTAAACAAGTTCCGCTCATCTTCCTGAAACAGGAAGAATTTCAATCTGGCAATACTGCAGTAAGGCAGTAAATCAAAGTTCCTGGAGTTTTTCAGGAAAGATGAAAAATTAAACCAAAATAAGACTGAAGGAAAAGAAAGCGGCACAGAACAAAATTAAAGGAATGCTCTTATCCATGACAACACTCTCCTATCATGAAAGGGTATTACTCCTTTGCCTCAGTTTTAAGCTGGGAGTTTGCTGGCTGCACGGACTCCGTATAATGATCCTTAGTACAGTATCACCCATCAAATGATTTTTCAGTCATTAAGGCTGCAGATCTTGATTTTGCTTTGTTCATACTTTAGCCTATGTGGAGATTTCTGAAGTCATCTACACACTTCCTACATGACCTGCCTCAGTTTGCTGCTATCCTCCAAAATGAGCAGAGCAGATTATCAATCTTTCATCACCTGACAGACGGTTGAAAGTAGACCATCATGAAAACAAGAGTGTAACTTAGTAGAGCTGCATACCGAGTATAAAAAGCGCGCAGCTTTGCCCATCCGGCTCTGGGACTAAGGAGGTTGCAAGAGTCACACATCTATACTAATCCATCAAATCCTGTGTCCTGCAATTCCATTTGTCAGTCCATTAACCTACTCAGAAACAAGAACTACCCATTCCATTTCCTTTTTCCTGTTTGTAGTTTCTATTAAGACCACTTACACAGCTTTTCTATATGCAGAGTCACTGGACTAAAGGCAATCATCACTCTCTGCCTTAACACACTTTTGGACTGTACTAGGACTGTACTCCTAGCACAGTTTGGGAACTAATCCTATCAGTTTTTTCTTTAACATATGATATCTGTGGGAAGAAATGCAACAGTGAATGCACAGAAATATCAACACACCAGCAATGCAAGGAAATAACAGTGACTGACAAGTGATATATATTGGTAGCTTCTTTCAAGCATCCTCTCTCCACTGAGATTAATCAGAGGTCACTTTGCTTACAGGTGTTGCATGAAGTGGAAATTCTGGAAATTCTGGCTGAGAACACTCAATCAGGTCAAATTCAACAGACAGGTTTTCACAACACCAAAAGAAAGGTCTTCACAATTTACATTCCATCATAAGAATATATGACCATTGAAGCTTTTCAGCACTATTATTTTGCTTTGTTCCAGTTCACTATACACCCCGCTCTGCTCACTGTTTACCAATTCCTCTTTACTGTGGCAATATATGGACTCCTTGACTGAAATCAATTATTTATCGAAACACAGTAAGCTTAGCAGCATGGGCGGGAGACAAGACAGTGAAAAGCTTGTTCTTTCACAGATAAAGTATAAAACAAGACAGGATTTTATACAGCTATGCAAAATTTGAAATAATAAAAGTTTAAAACCAGTGCCAATATTTCAGATTAGTGAAAAATGTACCTGAAGGAGCTTTGATATGCTTTCAATCTTGGGATACTTCATTGGTTTCTATTCTAACAGCTAAAATATACTTGAATGAACTGACACTTCAATTCCAGCCTCAGTTTTCAGTTTCTCATTATCCTAAGCAGATCAACAAGCTCCTTTTTAGAATAGGGGGGAAAAAAAAAGGGGGGGGGGGGGCTATAGCTACTTTCAGGCAGTTAGTTCATCTGCCAGAAAGACACCTTTTTGTACATAAACCGAGAAAGTGTAATTACCATTACCTGCATCATAAGGCTTCTGTGCAGGGTAATACTAAACATGCAGTGCTGAAACCGTTCACTTAACATCACTGTTCACTAGTCCTTTTTAGGTGTGTGTGAGGTCAGGACCCTACACTAACTCAACAGGATCAAGTATGCTCTCACTGGAGAAGTGATTTTGCTGGGTTTTACACAATCAGCTCCTCTGCACTTTTAAGCCTTTTAATATAGATTTTTAATCTTTACTCTTCTCTCGTTATAGAAAAACAATGGGATTTCCACAAATCTTTTCTATTCTGAACACTTCACAAAACAACACACTACCACACCTGTTCAACAGTACGGTAGCGATTCTACACTCGTAGCACTACAGCACTGATCATCATAAGCTGTTTTCCTAAAAAACAATACCTGCAACTCTGCAACGCTCTTGTGTAGAATTATGTCTCAAATCTTACCAAAAAAGTCATTAGATACTGAACTTCCACGGAAAGAAACGCCACTGAAATTTTACATTACTGTCTTACCTATAGGGAATTTCTAGGATGGCAATAATTCACACCTCCAGATTGTGTATTATAACCTCAAAGTTCTTTTCCGAGCCAAGCAGAAGCAAAGACTTTCAACCTTTTAAACATTTATTTTCAACAGTATCACCTTGATCACGCTTGCACCACAACCCCTCCAGTCAAAAGAAAGACCCAGGTTTACCTCCCAGCATCCTCTTTGGTGGAAGTGCTGGCACCATACGATATGGGAACTTCTGAAGCAGCATCTCATGGAACACCACAAAATCGTTGTATCGCCTGTAGACTGAGCATTTGAATCTCTGCAATTAAGGAAAAGGGGGAGAACAAATCAATACACAGGCTGGACAATCAGCAGCATTTCCATAATTTTTTTTGCTATCAGCTGCACTAAAAACAAAAGGAAGAAGAGAAAGAAATCACACCCAGAGACTGCAGAAACAACATATTTCTTCTCTTTAGAGGCCTTGTGGTGGCAAGGAGGGAGAAGACTCCAAAGGCAGCCGCCTTTCCTTATGAATAGAGATAGCATTCTTCTAACTACAGTCCTTCTGAGAATAAGAATTTCAGTTAAAAATATAAGTCAGATTTCATTCACACACAAGATGAAAGAGACTATGAAACAGAGAGGAAGAGGTTTCCCAAGAAATTACAGATATCCCTAAATCTGCCGTGGTTCCATACCATTACTCCCTCAAACCCTCTGGTCTTCCAAATTAGACAGAACATTTAGAAATAGTGCCAACACTCTTAAAGTGCTCTAGAGAGCTCTTTTCTTGAAGTACTGCAAGGCCCTGAGCTCTAGCTCTTAGGAACTTTCTCTAAATCAGTTTCAAATCCAGAGGTGGCAAAACAGTCTCAGATCATGTTAAGTATTAGCCCAAATGATTGATGTTTTAGGTGAACCTCACAAGAGAAAGAGAGACCTCTCGCTGATGTTAGATCTATAAACAAAGATGGAAAGTTCCTTTAAAACCTTAGTCCTTCACTCTGCATTTCTTAGATCAATATGTAGAAGAGGCCAAAGAAACTTTTTTTTTTTTCATTCCAAAAGGAGTTAGGTAGCAGCAAGAACAAGACGTTTAGGAGGTAGAAATCCTTTAAAAATAATAAATAAATAAATAACCCACACACCCCCCCCACTATTACTACAGTTTCAACTACTGGAGCAGCTAATAAGAAAGACTACATAACACTATACTCATTCTCACTACATTTGCATTGCACATCATCCACCGCTTATTGTGGCACTATGCATTTTAAAAAATAAAGCAATGAGGCACATAACTGGAGCACAACGGACACAGCCACCAGGGCCTCCCTCTGTCTGCTTTGAAATCTGATGTTGATTTGTGTTCCAGATCTTAGATGAAGGTCAAGGTCAAGCTATGCTTCTTTTTGAGGAAGTATTCTACAGCTACAACCATAGGAGAGATGACAGCAAGTCAAAAGGAATCGGTAATGGGTTCTTAAATTCAAAACCTAGAGAGACCACCAGGGTCACCAAGTCCTGTGCCCTGAAATCACAGGCAAAAATAAACATTGAGTCCTAGAAATCCCACAGAAGCATTCCCTGTGTCTGCCCTTTCCCACTCACAACACTCTCTGACAACTTACAGACATCAAGCTAAAACACCTAAAGCCCCAAACGTCACCCCAGACAAGTGACCCAAATGTGTCTCTGAATATGTACAACAGTGACTACAACAGTTTGAGCGCTACTCAATAACTGATGCTTTGGTGGCCTGGAAGATGTAAATTGCTCATGGTCTACTCCGAAGGGGACAGATTTCCTTCTTGAAAAAAACACAGAGAAGCTACTGGTGAGCTATTTCACTGGCCATTCTATAAATAGGAAAAGATACACCATCTTCAATCTTCTCTTATACGAAGAGACAAATCTACAGGTCAGGATTGGGGCAAGTAAACTGGAAGTGACCTAGACTCTGCAGAAGGATTTGCAGTACCTTTTCTGTCTGTAAAGGATTTCAGTTTAGCACTGCCAATACGATTTCTTCAGTAGCTCAAAACAGTTTGAAATATCCAGTCGCCTCCACCAATCCGTTACGAAAACATTCAGTTTTCAATGTTATACATCTGCTTTTGTACAGAGCTCAGGTTTCAAGCGAGTAAACTAGCAGACCATCCATCAGACCTCTGTCAGAAGGTGCTCCATACTGCAGAAGCTCAGGTCAAGAAAGCATAGCACTACTGCATTAGAAGTAAGCCCATACAACTGGCCTACTCAAAACCAGCATCACCCAACACATCTATCAAATCACTCAAGACTTTGGCAACAGCAACTGTACAGACATTCTTAAGAGGATACATTCTCACTAAGACCAATGCTTGTTCACATTACCTTGCTGGAAACCTCGTATTCCACATGTTTCAGAAAAAGGCCCTTCTTCTCAGGTATAAGCTCCACCTGCACACTATCCTTGCTCAATAGCTCTTGTAGGGTGTGGGAAAGCAGCAGTGGATTTCCCTGGGGCGCCTGCATTAGAAACTGTTCTGGTTCCCTTGGTTCATTTACTGGAGGCTTTGCCAAATCTAAAAGACAAAAAGGGAAAAACAGTCCAGTAGACCTGATAAGATAAAGTAAAAGAAGTAGCCTTAAAATATTCTGTTTCCTTGCTCGGTGCTCCCACAGTGGTGCAACACAACCAGAACAGTCAAGCCACTCCCCCAGGAGGCTATGCTACTTCGCACACGTTCAAGACATTGGTACCTCCCTCTTCACAACACCCAGGAGCACCGCCAATTATACAGAGTCAGAAAGACATCTCTACTAAGCAAAAGAAGAATCACAGGCCAAATTTGTTCTGTGAATCAGCTACGAGGCCTGCATTTCCTGTCTGTCCAGCTCCCACCACAGCAGGATCTGCCAAAATGAACGAAATCCTAGCTCAGCACTTTTGGATCCTGCCTAGAACAACTCATGGAAGGAAAGAAAATGTGTTATTTCACTGCACTGCAGAAATTTAATACATTAATTTACATGTCATTACAAAGGAAGGAGACACTTCATTTGACATAATTTTATTAAACTCTATGACAGTATGCTAGAGTGGGTGTGAATTACAATAATTTACTATGTCAATATGCTTAAGTTCAAGAGCAGGGGAAAAAGGTTCCTAATAAGGGCTACCAACCCGACAATTCCTCAATCACAGCAAGCTCTGGCAAAATCTTTCAAATACACCTATTCCACTGCTCGTAGCAAAAAACCAAACAGCTTTTGACAGTGAATTCAACCACAGCAGGACAGCTTTGGACAGAGAGATTCTAACTGACTCTCAGCCAGATGCAAAAGTCAGAAAAGATGGCTCTTAAGAATATGGCCCTGGAGGACAAACTACATCAAAGGAGGGGCAAAGATGATGATTCAGAGTACTCTCTTATCAAATAATTGACTGCAGCCTATTATCTCAACTTGACTTCATAACTACACATATTACATGACTGTAAACTAAGCTTACCTTTTTTTTCTCAAAGCAATCCTTTTTTCCCACCCATTTCACACATAAGAAACAGGGTGAAAAACGTGGATATAACCCTGGAATCTATTCAGCCCATACCTTAGTTCTGTTCTCCAGTCTGGAACAGGTGGGTTGCTTCCTCTTTGTATATGTCTGTTTAAGAGGGATAATGTGAGCAAGCTCTTTTACAGAGCAAGTCGAATCCACTGATGAAAAGTTACCTAGAGAAACTAGGCAGTATTAATCGTCCCTTTCTTGCCATTGTGCAGAAGTTATACCCCTTCTTAAACATATCTAAAATTTTGAGAACACAAAGACAGTAACACTGTAGAAGTAAGAACCATTTCTTTAAGCTTTGATACGTAGTTCAAAAAGTTGATAACTGTGTAAAAGATTAATTCAGGGAAGATAAGAACTCATATCCTTAACTTGAAAGCCCTGACCTCCTCCTGATAAGGATTTCCCACCCGTTCCTTCATGTGCTCTAGGCCCTGATAAACGGGGAAAACAGGTAATCTCCGATTCCTCAGATACACAGCTTCAGAATAGACACTTCATTCTTTGTTCCATAACATGGCTTAAGGAAACCAAACCAAATCCAGGACAAATGACCTTATCCCACATGTCTCATCAGGCTTCAGATTCCTGCTAATGTGACTCAGAGAAGCAAGTCTTAACACCTCTGCTTTAATAGACTAATGTATCACCTACTAACCCGACCTACGTAGCAGCTTCTAAAAAGTTCCAGCTACCTGCCAGAAATCTGTGGTAAGATAATGCAAGCTAATTCAGTGTTGACATGGGATACTGCTGGATAAAGTGATAATATATCTGTATAGCTGCTTTTCAGATAGATACTGAACTGAGAAGGAAAGAAAATGCAGAATACAGATAGCAAGGCAAAAGGTTTTCTAGTGTAAAAAAATCCTTTCCCACCTGACCTTTCATGGGGCAGCAAGGTATAATAAACTACACTATCAAGAGGAGTGTCAAAAATACACACAAAAAGAACTATGGAAAGCACAAGACAGCCTTGCTCTCCAGAGCAGCGGTTCTCTGGGTGCACACCCTTGTAATTTTCGGTTTTAATTGCTCAAGACACATCAGTGAAAGGCAACATGACACAGGAGATTTTGTTACTCCTCCAATGCACACACACACACACTTACACAGAATTCCACAGTCCTCCATCGTGCTAAACCACTGGCTCATGTTGCAGAGGCAGTCACTGCAAGCCAGCCTCCCAAAGAGAGGCTAGCCAAAATGCAACCCACCTACCTCCCCAAGAGCAGTGCCAATCCGTACTAATACAACACTGCTCCTGCCTATTGATTCACTCTCTGCTTTCTATCTTTCTGCTGGCCAACCGACAAAGCAGGGCTTTCATGGCACAAACTGTTCCCTAAACTGGGGCTCACCACTATCTGGTAAACTACTGAAACTCCCAGTGGCAAAAGATAGGTATCAGGAGAAAAGATTTATAGGATGAACCCTGAATCCTTCAGTATTTTATCTGTAAGTCCTGGAACCTGCAGCATGATCAGCCAAACTGATGTTGAGAAGGACTCTCAGATTCATTACAGTGATCTGAACCCACATAACCTGTAAGACAACTACAGAGTGAAGCCCCATAGAGAGATCTAGACAAGACTCAGCATTCCTTTGACAATTCAGTCATGTCGCTCTTTTCATTTGTAATACTTTGCCAATTTTCCTCAAGTTATTCTCTAAATTTGCTTTCTGAAATTCACCTACAGGAAATACCTTCTCTTTATCAGCAGTTCACACACTTGGCTCTTCCTGAAATGTTTTGTAGCTTCTTTAGATCTCAACCTTGTCTAGGTGTGTGAAATCATACAACTGAGACAACCATACAAACAATTTTGAATAATTAGTGTTTAATTAATAATCTCAGCATGTTCCATATCAACAAGACAGCTACTGAGTGAATTTACACCCTCAAACACTGGTCTGAGAACACAATAAGATGACTTTGGAACAGCTGTTAACCTGTTTTAGAAAACACTTATCGCAGCATTAACACTAACCCTGCAGAGCAATATATACTGAAGCTATTTTTGAGCCCATTCTTCATTCTACTTACTAAAGAGTCAATTCAGGAACAGCCTCAAGAGCCCTGGCCAGGAATAGTGGATAATAGTGGGAACTCATTGGTATGAGCTCCTGTGTTCAATCAGTAAAAGGATTTACATGCATTGTAACAAAATACTTAATGCTTCCCATCACGCACTCTCTGCTGGAGAACAGCTAATTTTGAAAACATTCCCTTTGGTTTCAGCAGATCATTATCTAGTGAAGTTTATATACATAGAGCAGCAAGTGAATACAGAAATGAGGTATGAAATGGTCCCCTGGAACACAGGGAAGCAGACAAAATAAAAATCAGCTTTTTTGTGCAAGCTGGCCTTTTGCTACAGCAGTTTCTCAATCTGTTGTCAATAAAATACCAGGAAGTGGCCTGGTATAACTGAAAACAATTTAATATAAAATTTAAAAAGAATATATATATGCATACATATGCAAACAAGAAGACAACAAGATGACACGAAATAAAAGTTTAAGGAAGCATTCAAAGCATGGCCTAATTTTTGTTTGGTTGTAAAAGAAAACAACTATGAAAACACTGCATAATACTTTTTTTTTTTTTTTGGTAACAAGTCAAGTAGCCTTTGGACTGAAAGGAGTTGAGAAACCCAGAGAACAACTGAAATAGAAAGCTTCGCTGCTTTATGCCACACATTTCACGCTTTAGTTAGTGCCCGACATTCATTACTCCCATTCATACAACTAGACAGCAATCTGCCCTCCACAGAGTTACCAGTTTCCTCAATCAAAATTTCTAAAATCATGCATTTATGAAACCCAAAGTAGAATTTCAAGTGTCTGATTAGCTGCACAGAGGTTTTACATGGGAGAAAGCACATATAGTAGAGAAGGGCAACGCAAGGGCTGGAAGTACAGGTGGTAAATCACAATACAGATCTCCCTTCCCTATTTAAGTTCTGTCAACCAAATTTGGAGGCCTTATCTCCATTTTACAGATAGCTGCTACTAACAACTCTTTATTACACCAGGGTGCTAACCAGCTAAATTTATTAGACGCACTTAAGTAGAAGGTGCCATAGAATTTTTTGTTACATTAGTAGCAGATTTTCTAGAAGGAGAAAGGAGTCTGAAAGGAAGCAAAGCCTTTAGGAAAAATAGTTAAGATTTCTCCTCCATCGTCACAGGCCACGGCCGTGCGGAGCAGAGGTGATCCAACTCACAGGAAACACAGAGGAGTACAAGAACTGACTATTTTTGTACACAGATACCACAGATTTCTCCCTGGCAAAAATGAGGGCTCCACTACAAACTCCTGGGCCAGGAATACTAAAGCAGCAATGTAAATATCATTCATCAGCATTTCCTTTCCTTTCTGTCTTCTCATGAAAAGCCTCAGGAATTATGGAAATGCCTTTCCCCCTTACTGTGTCAAACACATTTCTCCGTAATTCCAGAATTCAGTGACCATATCAACCTCTCGGAAAGCTGGTGCAGACTTCAACTACAACTTCAAATATCCCTTCCTCACTTTTTTTCCCCCCCAAATTCTTAGGTAATTTCAAATCCCCTAAAAACAAGAAAAGAAAAAGAGAAGTCCCACCACAAAAAAAAAAAAAAAAAACCAAACCCAAACGCAACAAAAACACCCCTTTCTTCCTATTAAGGGCTTTACATATTTTTGAGACAACTGTATGCAACTTGTTTGGGGTTTTTTTAAGGAATTTAAACCCATCCAATTCTTATTTAGAAAGGAGCAACACAAAAGAATCAATCTATTTTATCTAACAAAGCTAACCGATACACAGATCTATGTTCAATGTGGAAGAGAGGTCTGTGTTTGTTACTAGGTACAAGAAAAGTAATTGTATTCAACTTCACTCTGATTAAAGATAATGCGATAGTGTCCTTCCTTCTCCCTCCCAACAATTCACTTGTAAATATAAGCTATCCAATGCCAAAGCAAGACAAGATAAAATAATACACATACAATGATAACATTAGATGTTGGAAAACAGGCTCTAATATTTTGTTTTTCTCATTAAAAAAAAAAAACCAACCAAAAAACCACCAAATCAAAAACCACCACAGCTTTCTCAGTGCAGATGTCAAAAATGCATCCTGTGCTGGCTGCTCTGGGTTTTTTCGGTTGTTTTTTTCTTTTGGTTGGTTTTTTTTTTTCCCCTTTGTTTATGAGGTGTTGGGGGTAGTTATGGTTTTGGGGGGTTTTTGGTGGTTGGCTGGGGGGTTTTTTTCCAACTAAGTTTCAGATTGCTATTCAGCTTTTCAAGATGAAGTGGAGATGTAATGGCACAACTCAAAAATAGGTGAGGTTATCACAGCTTTATTTAATAATTAAAAAGCGCTAGCATTTCCGCATTCCCCTACAGCTGTAGACCTCTAACTGCCTCTCAAAATATCACAATCACATACTACAGCAGAAAAAACTCCAAGACCAAGTTATCTCCTTCCAATGTCACACAATAAATCTGTGTGACAGAACAAAGAACTAACTTTAAGCCTAGTGCCCTGTTCTTTTAACTATGCTGTTAGATCACCAAGTGATTAATCAAACGATTTCCCAAGTCTGGGAATACAAGGAACACATTCCGTTCGCAAGTCAGCCACAGAGCCATAGTCCCAAGCTGTAGCAAACACAATAAACGGAGCTACACACACTGAAGAAATAACAGCATTAGGGGAGAAACGTCCATCAAGGAATGTTCCCAAAGACTACAGAGAAAAAAAGTCAAATCCTCACTAGGGCAGTTTCCCAGCTCACAATAGAAGATTGCTAAACTACCATTTTCCACACCCAGCTCTAACAAAGAGGTTGGAAGTGTAAAAATTCACACTCAAAAGGTAACCCAACAAGTAACAACACATACAACTGTTCTCCAAGAAACTTCTACAAGGGCATTTTAGCTTAACTACAAAACTGCCAAGTTTTCACAATCATCCTTCCTTACACAGGTCAAGAAAATCCCATCAGAAGAAACTGTTTATCATTTTGTTTCGCTTCTCATCCTCCTTGCACATTTCTCACCCTCTTAATTATGCTGGGGAAAAACTTGATGTTAGCATTTAAGTATTAAAAAAAATGGTGCGCCACTCCACACACTACATTTTCCCAATGGTCTTTTCACACATTTTATCGTTAGAACAAGCTCATTGACATCTCAGATTCTGTTGAAAAGCAATCATCACAGCTCCCCTCCTTGTGGACCAGTTCCACCTGTCTGTAACTGATAAACTTCTCTCCACCAACCTGCACCAACCCACTAAAACTTGAAGATTGTGGGGGAAATCAGAGTGGTTATGCGCAAATTCTACTGTCTTGCAACTGGTACAGCGCTCCCTACCAAGCCCTCCTTACAGGCTGCACACACAGTTAAAGATTTACCACTAGAAGAAAAGGAGACACTCCCCTCCCTCCCCAGCCAACACACCTGGATCAGCTCCCTGCAGTCATTGCAAAACAGGATCAAATGGGAGCAAAAGCAAAGGAAAAAAAAACAACAGTCAATACAAGTGACTTTGCAAAACTGACTTTAATGTATTGAACATTATCCTTTTCCTTTTCTCTCTTGATTGTGTTAAAGTACTTTTAACCCTGCAAAATAAAAAAAGACAGCATTTGCATGTGCTGTCATAGGTGGGCATCAACGATCCCTGTCAGGACTCTCATTACTCAGATGATTTAGCTCCTCCTAGAATATTCACTGACAAGCTGCTGATCTCCAAAAAAGTTACATATGGGTGTGAAACTTCCAAGATCACTGAACCCGCATCATGATGCTAGAAATAAAAGCATTCCTGCTTTCACAGCATTATTTTTCTTTTGCTAAGATCATTAGATACCTTCTCTCAGTGTTCACAATATAAGCTTTGTCAAAGAAAGCCAAGTTTTCTAAATAAGGCTGAGTAGATCAGTTACAGAAGCACCATCACCAGTGCAGAGGTGAATCAGGTCAAGAATACTCTGCTCAGAGACAACTGTTTCATCTCTATAAGGCTCCTGAAGCAGATGGTAAATCCATAATAGACATACCTGAACAAGCTCTCTCTTTGGTACAGTAGGACATTTTTTCCACAAAGGCTGCTGTTCAATATCCCAATATCTTACATCAGTCCTGGACAGAAATATTCCAAAATAATTTATTTATAAGCATTATCCACATCAGGACCATCACAGGCCTATTAAAAGCACACTCACACTGGATCCTGAATACAATCCAACCAAACCATTTTTCCCTGCATAAAGCTTACCCACTTGTAACTCCTACTTGTTTTTCTTTCCAAACAGAGAAAAAGAAATACTATGCACAGAGCAGTAATTGCCAGTACGAAACTTCAGCCACTTTAAGAGAACTTTAGAGAACTGTATTATCCTGTTTCCCTCCAAAAGTTCCCCTCAGTTTAACTGTTATGAGCCTAGCATGTTATTTTCTTAATTAACCCAGCAGCTCCCTCCATTTCTCATTTCACAAGTGCTGGCAGCATTTGGGTGCAAGTTTCTCGATCTCAGATTCAGCTGCACGCTCTTAAAACTTCAGCGTTCATAACTGCTTCTTCCTTTCCATGCTGGATCTGTTTTTGGCTTGGATCAGTAAGGAGGAGACGTGGCCTCCGCCCGGGACCGACTGTGACAGTGCCTACTGAACCGCTTCGGAAATCGTCCCCGCACGCTTTAACGTGCCCCCGAGTCCATTTTCGCCGGCGGGTACAAGGAGACGAAATAAAGCCATTTCAGCACCCACAGGCGCGCTCAGCCGCATGACTCCCGAGAGGAAAAGTTCTGGTTCGCGCTCCGTCCCCGCGTTAAGCCCCGGCAGAAGGGCTCCCCGGGAAGCTGACCTCCTCCCGAGCCAGCGGGCACTGGGACGCAACCGCCCCACGAACGCTGCCCGCCGCGCTCCCGGGCCGACCTCCCGCTGCCCACCCCGGGGCCCGCCTTCCCGCCGGGGCAGGCAAACCCACCGACCCGGGGCGCCCACCAACGCTCCCCCTTACTTATCACCAAGGAGCAGAGGCCACCTTCGCAAGGGGAGGGGAAACACCCCCCTCCGCACCACGAAACGGGCACCGCCGAGGCCCGGCCGTGGCCTGGCGGCGGGCCAGCCCCCCTGCGGGCCGGGGCGGGCCCGGCACCCGCCGCCCCGGGGGCAGAAGGGGAAGGCGGCGCCTTTTTACCTCAGGTTTTGGCGGGGGGAGCGGCCCCGACCCCACCCGAGGAGCCCTGTCACCCTCCCCGAGCCGCCAGCGGGAGGGAAGGGGCACCGCGGCGGCGCCCTTGGAGCCGGGGCGCGGACGGCGCTGCCCCGCCGCCCTCACCCGCCCTGCGGGCACCCGCCGCCCCGTACCTGTGCCGGCGCCCGCGGTGCCTGGGGGCGGCTCGCCGTCCATCGCGGCAGCAGTCATGTGAGGCCGGGGCCCGGCGGCCGCCCTCCCCTTCCTCCGCAGCGCCCGCCTGTCAGCGCGGGCGGAGCGGGCGGGGAGAGGCCGCCTCCCGGGGGCCGGGGCGTGCGGCGGCGGGGAGGCAAGGGGCGGCGGGGGCTTTGCTTGTGGTCACAGCCCGGGGGGGGGACGGGGACTTCGGCCGGGCTCTCCTCGTCGGGAGACATGTCGAAATACCGTCGCTTGTGACAGCACTTGACGATAACGTCCCTGGTGAGGCAAGACACTTCAAGACACACTTGAGTTCTGGGGGCTCAAGGCTGCCGGGAACGTGCCGGCTTTTTCACAATAGGGGCTCAGGCACTCACAGAGGGCAATAAGCCGTCCCTGCTGTTGACTGGATTGCTCAAAGCGCTTCTAAGCCACTTCAAGATTAGTAATAAACCTTTCAAACATCTTAAAGCGTAGAAAAAGAAGTGATCGGCTCATGGGCTTAATACAGGCTTTATTCCCGAAAACAAATTAATTTTTTTTTCTGAAAACTGGAAAGGACGGTTGTTGGGAACGTGAACTTCAGGCAGATTGCATTGCACGTGACAAAAAGTAGATAAATTGTTGGCAGTAGTAATAAGACAGTCCTTCCAGTCACGTGGCGATTGACGGGGAGGCTGTACTTCGTATTTCAAGTCAGATGAGATCCTCCACGACGATTTTAGTATATTTGCTTTCATTGAG
This sequence comes from Gymnogyps californianus, assembly GCF_018139145.2. Lineage (NCBI taxonomy): Eukaryota > Metazoa > Chordata > Aves > Accipitriformes > Cathartidae > Gymnogyps > Gymnogyps californianus. The sequence goes on along the minus strand of NC_059485.1, from coordinate 5,821,600 downwards.
TTACCTTTTCCCAGGGCATTTAATTTCTGCTGCCATCTAGTCAATCAATCAGGGTGTTTCCTACACTCAATATTTTTGATATTTGGGATGCATTTGGATTTTTATGAAATATTCTTGATGATAAGTTAAAAGTAGATATTTAATGTTTTTCCAAAGGAAAAGCCATTGTAGCATTTTATGCTATGCACCGGAAGGAATGCACTAATAAAGGTAAATATGGTAGAAACGAACATCAACCTATTCAGGAAAGCACAGAAGTACGAGCATTTGGAATGCAAATACACTTTCTAAAACTGCATAAAAATAAGAATTTCAGGCATGAATGCCTCTCATTTTATTAGTGATTTTTTTTTTCACTTCCTGTACTTTATTAGTCAGGAATGATATGGTTGACACTGGTGAAAAATAAGGCATATGTTTTCAACAGTGGTTTTCCTGAAAACACCATCAAACAAGCAAGACACAAAAATATGTACAGATTCTGGACCTCCAGATTAAGATGCTACCAATCCATAATAATGCTTTATGTCTTTACTATCCAAACAACTGGATGCATTCACTAATTAATGTTTCTGATATTTATTCATCATGGGAAGATAAATATTTATCTCCACTATATGCATAAAGAACTAAACCAGAAAATTAAAGTGAGAATTATTTCAGGTGTAAGTAATTTCGATCATAATGCTCTCCCCTGAAACTTCATGCTGCTACAAAGATGTGAATGACTTGAGTGATTCTCCTTTTCCTTCTGCCTCTTGCCTCAGTGCTATTTCAGCTGAGATCCCCACAAGCGTGGGTGCAGACTAAAGCTGTGTATAAAATTAAAAAAGCATGGCATTATTTAAGCTGAGAGGCCCTTCAAATCATGTTTATACAGCAGCCGAGTGGAGAGTTTTGCATGCTCAGCACTTCTGAAAACTAAGCGCTACACAATTTTTCGCCTATATAGCATTTTTTGAGAAAATGAATGGAGGAATCAAGATGTTCTCATTTAGCTATAGATTTTTGATTGGTCTGTACTTAAGCTAATAGCATAACTATTTATTTGGTATAAATAAGACATTCTCAACTGAAGATTGCTTTTGCAATCCATGGGAGGCGTCCTGAAGAAAAATACTGTGAAAAATAATTCCATTGCAGAAATAATTTCTGAACAGGGCCAGAAAGATTGTGCTTGACATAAGTTATTGAACACTTCCATATTTGCTGTAAATGCAGCAAAAGCTTCTGGAAAACCTGTAGCATAAAGAAACTATAATCACCAGAGAAAGAAAGAAAGGGCACATGTCAGCAGGTTCCAGGTAACAGATGTAATGCAAAAGTACGTGACTACCTAAGGCCCCGGCCTTTCAATGCGTCATTCTGTGCGTGTCCTATCAGTATTAGATAACATTTCATACAGACCACCAGAGCTTGCTTACTCTTTCAGAATTCAGTTTAGGAAACAGTGCTTCCGGCTCCACTATTCTCAGATCACTTGCACTCGGTAAAATTCATGAGACATTGCTGGTTTGACAGTTGTGTTACAAAAAGCCACTCCTCCTAGATTTGTTTCGCAAAACTTCCCATTGATTAGGAGTTTTGCATGTGGAATACTTACAGGAACAGGCTCCAGCTGCCAGTGCCAAAATCTCTGGTTTTAAAAGTTGTTCCACTCACCCTCAGGTTGCTGAGTAAGGACTGGAAGAGAAAGAATAGCAGTGAGATAGTAGCACAGGGACTGAAGGGAAATTTCAATAGAAGAAAGGAAAGGAAGAAGGAAGGAAGGAAGGGAAGATAAATCAACAGTTGCTGTAAAGTAAGGGAAAGTGCAAATAGCAGGCCATGCAAAGATAGGAAAGGAGGATCCAACATTTAGATTCAGTGTTTAACCAAAGTGATTCTACAAGTAGTAGTTAGCTTGCAAACAGGAATAAAGGTAATACGCAAAAATTGCACATTCCAACCACACAGGCAACTGTGAGAGTGGTGAAACACAGGCGAGAGAGACCACATACATGCTCCTGGAAGAGCCATGTAATCTTGAGGACCCAGCTGGGACTATGGATTGAACCGCAGCATGTCCTCACATTTGGAAAAATATATGGTTGTGATGGCAGGAGAGGTAACAGCATTTTCTTTATGCTTCAGCGTGTCAATGCTGCTGCAAACCAGGAAGTCAAAGTCTGGTCAACTACCATGATACAAGGAGGGGGAAAAAAACAAACCTGCACAAAGTGCCAGTCATCGTTTCCATTCATAAGCATTGCCCACAGCTTAAATACGGAATTGCCACACTCATCCAATTGAATTCGAGTGGAGTTAGGATGCCATCTGGTGACTGGCTGATAAATTACAGAACTGGGGTGTCTCGGCTTAATTTCTTAAAACATTTTCTCTCAAGATTTTATCGAAACATGAAAGATACTGCAAGATAAGATAGGGTCTAAATTTAAAATGCTAAGTACAGTACCTGTTCTGTGCTTCTTATGAAGTTTTTTATGCTGGAATTCTTATTCTGTATGTTTTCATTGATTGATTGAAAGCACTGGGCTAAAAACAAGCCCAAAAAACCCTACGCAAAATGCAAGTGTTCATCTTGGAAGTGAACACAGATGAACTATTCCTCAAGAACTGTTCTGACCTTTTCCCTCTAAAAATATCACCAAAACCTCAAGATGGTATCCAAGACAAATTCCAGGTTCCCTTTGCCACTTTGAATATATTGTATTAGCATGCGTGCTGAAAAAAATGACACTCCACATATTTTTGCATCAGCCTGAGGTGCCCGAGACAGAAGGTAATGGTTTAATCAATAGAGAGGTCAGCTCCCTCAGGAAGTTGGGTCACATTGGTAGGCAGCATGAGAGAAGAGAACTTTACCAGTTTAAAAATCATACTAAGATGTTAGGATTATGCAAGGTAACACTTCAGATCACTGCAAAACACTACAGAGGGATACTCGTCTCGTCCTTCTGTCTGTACCACTGCACCGAGAGATCACTGTGTCGAGCCAGGTTCTCTGCCCGTTTAGGCGGCTTCTCCCGCTAACCGGAGCGCTGCAGCGGTGATGTGGGATGGCGAGCGTCATTTTTTACCTCACAGAAAACGTTATTTAAAAAACCCACAAAGGTCTTGTAGGGACTAATACAACGCTCGGAGACGGCCTGGCATATTCGACCCACAGCTGGCCTGGACGTGGCTCGCTGTGAGCTAGGAAGGCGCTCCCGTCGCTTGAGACCCCACAGGCCTCGCTGCCCCCGCCGCCGGGACAGCCCGAGCCCGCCATATCGCCTAGCCCGGCTGGGCCCTTCGCGGGGCTGATGTGGCGGCTGCCGTCGGGCCGTACCATGCGGCCCCGCCGCCCGCAGGGGGGTGGGGGGCTGCTGCTGCACCCCGTGTCCTCGCCGCGCCCGAGCCCAAACGTGCCGGTGTCGGCGGAACACCGCGCGCCTCCCCCTCTGCACGAGCTTGGTAGCGCCCGCGCGGGCACCGCCAGCCTTCGGGCGAGCGCATGGTGGAAGGTTTGTAGGGGGGCGACGGGTAGGTTTCGCGTCAGTGCGCTGTCTTGTCACCTTCCGCCTAGCGCTGGACAGGGAAATACGCTGAGCTGCCGAAAACGCAGGAAGGTTTCACTCTGCGTCAGCGCAGTTAAGTGTCACTGCGCCTCCCGCTCTCCGCTTCCCGAAAAATGGTTCGGCCGAACCCCACCTCAGTAGACTGGAAGGAGGCGCCATCTTGGGCTCAACCACAGCGAGGCACGAAATGGGGGGAGCCACGACTGCTGTAGAGTGAGAAGGAGCGGAAGCCGCCGCTGGCTGAGCGAGGAATGGGCGGCGAAGGGGGCGGCAGCTGCCTCTCGGCGGAGCGGGGAGAAGGCGGCGGTGGGCAGAAGCTGCGGCGGGGCAGGGATTCCCCCCCCCTCCCGCCCCGCGCCAGTTGGTAGGCGCCGCCGCGCGAGGCCCGCTGGGCCTGGCGCACATGGCCCGGCGGTAGGAGCCTCCCCGCCCCTCCCCCGCTCCTTTCCCCGTCGCGCTCGAGCTGGGAGCGCGCGGCCGGCCCGGCCCCGCACCGACCCCCATGCAGGACACCGAGGAGAGCCCGGCGGCCGCCGCGCCGCCCGACGCCCAGGGGCCCGGGGAGGAGCCCGAGCAGACGGACGGGCCCCCGCCGCCGGCGGAGCCGCAGCAGCAGCAGCAGGAGGAGGAGGAGGAGGAGGGAGAGGGGCAGGAAGAAGAAGGCGAGTCTGAGGCGCCGCCGGGGCCCCCCGAGCCGCCGCCGCCGCCCGCCGCCGAGGAGCCCGCCGCAGCCCCCGAGCCCGAGCAGCCGCCGCCTCGGCCGTCCTCGCCTCAGCCGCCGTCCGGCCGCGAAAGCCCCGAGAAGGCGGAGGCGAAGGCGGAGGCGGAGCCCGAGGCCGAGCCGCCGGCCGGGGCCGAGCCGGCGGCGGAGGCGGCCAAGACCGAGCCGGCGGCGGAGGCCGAGGCCGAGCCCGGCGCGGCGCAGGAGAATGGGGAGGCCGCGCCCGCTGCCCCGGTCGAGCCCGAGGACGAGATTTCCTTCAGCGACCCCGAGGACTTCGTGGACGACATCAGCGACGAAGGTGCGGGCTGGGCCGGCGGCGGAGAGCGGGCGGCGGCGCTGGCGGGAGGGCGGCCGGCGCCTGGGCCTGGTCAGGCCGGCCGTGAGGGGAAGGGAGGGGCCGCGGCGGGGCGGGAGAGCTCCGGCGGTGGGCCCCGGCCCTGCCGGCCGCGAAGGAGAGCTGGGGAGGCCGCGGCCGCTCCGGGACGAGCCGGCTGGTGCTGTGAGAGCCCGCCGCTCCCGTGGCCCTGTCAGGGGGCGCGGGCAGCGGGCGCCTGGGGGGTGCCTTGTGTACGAGCGGTGCCCGGTCGTACCCTCCCGGGAGAGTGCGTGGGGAACCGGGTCCTCTGCTGCGAAACGCTCCGCTTCCCGGAGCCCCTGTGGGCCTGGCAGCTGGCTCTTCCCGCGTGTTCCGTGGCAGCCTCTCCGGCGTGGTAGTAGACTGCTCGTAATGCTAAGCACACGTCTTCATCGCAGCAGTGTTTCTTAAATGAAGCTTCTTCTGGTTTATCTGTGCACCGTACAGTACTGCTTAATAGCTGTTCTAAAATGTAGTATTAAACGTCAAGTATCGATCTGTGGGCTGCCCTCACAAAGTGGAATCATCAACTTGTGTGCTTTCCGTTTGCCTCCATTAGTTAAACTCAACTGTAAAAACAGAAGTTTTAAATTGTTGACCTGATGTTTACAAATTAGATTTCATCATTCTATTTTTTTCTGTGCATCCAGAGTGAAATCCATAGATAAATAGTACGCGTTTGAGAAGAGTTACTGGTCGTGAAGATGTGACATAGGTACTTCATGACTAGAAAATACGGAAAAATTATTTCTGCCAGTTGAAAATTCAAACTGAGGCTCTTTTAAAAGGATTGGATATTGACTGTCTTGAAATGGCTAAGCCATTATGTAACTGCATTGATAATTATGGGAATACCTAGTTTTGGCATACAGGAGTTAAAACTCTATTTTAATATTTTTCAGATAAATCTTTCTAGATAAATTATCTCAGTTCTTGGAATAGCAAAAATACTTATTTTGCCAGTATTTGTTCAAGCATGTGTGCTGTTGCAGGGTCTTATATACATATATTCTTCATGTTGTAGGGTCTTATGTTACATGTATCAGAACTGGAAAAATGTTTCTTAAATCATGTGATTGTAAGTCAGTTGGTTATTTCAATAGGCAGTGAAATACAGGTGATATATGTGCCTTCTAGTGTTCCAGTCCTGTGTTTACCTTAGTAAAACAGCAGAAAAATATCTTAGATTAAGAAAGTGTTTGCTGTTCTCAATTTAGCAGTCTATATAGCTCTTTGAACTTGTACATTTGTTTCTTAAAGAGACCTTGACTAAATTGTCTGCAAGTATATGGTTGGATTCTTTTTGTCTAGTTAAGTGTTTGTGCGATACACTTTGTCTACATCTAGGATTATTATGTTCATTTCTGTCTATTCAGAAACTAGGCATATTTTCCATCTTCACTTGTTTTATTGTTAAGGATTAATCTGGTTAACTTCTCAGCTGTATGAACAATACAGCGTTAGCGTCTGAATTACAGTATTTAAGTTTAGTCACTCTTGCTGGTCTGGCTTTCCATCCGTGTGTTACTTCTTGAGCTTCCTTATTCCTTTCCCCTTATCCTGGTGACTCCCCAAGGAGAAAGGCAGTCCATCAGTGTCACTGAGCCAAGGCTATTTCAATGCTTATGATAACATTACATCTTCAGGAACACCTTTGAGCTGGAGCAGCTTTAGGATTGGACCATCTCAGATGCTTTACTTCAACTTTTTTTTCCAGAACGGTGTTGGCATGGCAGAACAGCTGATCCAAGTTCAAGCAGGAGAAGGGATGTGTCAGATAATCAATTAGGTGCAATGAAGCTTTAGTTCAGACAATGGTAGTGGTCCTTAAAATATTGCTAGCTGAAGATAGCTGTGTACCCACCACACCCTGCTTTTCTTGTGGGTAGAATAAGAGCTGGCTAAACCAGCTTCTTACCCTTTGAAGATTCCTTTGTTCACAACTTTGAACTTAAGGTAGAGGAAGGGTACAATGTAGGTATTTATCTTTAAACTTTTACAGTTTTGATTCAATACAGGATATTGCATTCTTGGACATGAATCTAAATATGCATTCCTTGGTTTGTCTGTAGGCCTACGAAGTCCTTTGTGAGAAGTGGTTATGAAAAAATGACTAATAGAGCCTAAAAAATTACACTTTTGTGGTTTTTGGGGAGGGGGTTGTTGGTTTGGTTTTTTTTTCTTGTAGACTTCTGTGGAAGTGTCCTTGTGGGACATGCTTTCATTTCATGTGCAGGGAAAATCTAAGAGATGGAATTATAGGGTAAATAAGAAATTTACATGTTATTTTACTGTAATACCAGATTTTTAAATTCCTCCTTTCAGTCCTTACAATTTTTGTAGGCATAGCAAACAGTTCACTCTGTGTGTCCTAAATCCTAAGCAAGCGATTACCTATCCACAAGTTCAGTGTATTGTCAGCTACTGGGAGAATGGCTTACTCCTGAAAGAATATCTTGAGATCCAGTATATACTAGGAAGTTAACTTGCAGCGCTCATCTGTGTTGTTCTCTTCTGGATGTGTAACAGTTTGAGTCAGCTTTCAACTTTGCAGCAAAAAGTTAAAGAAGGAGGGGAAGGTGGTCCAAAATACCTTCAGTAGTAACTTAAACTACTTTTAGGCTGTGCGGTAGGAAATACTGTCTGTGAAGTGATTCCGAATACCCACTACTGTACTTTTGAAAGAGGTCAGGTTTTTGCTCTATGTTCCATTTTCCTTCTACTTTTTCTACCTGTTTGTTCCAAATAGTGCTCTTAAAGTTGTCGTCGTCTGTGATTGTGCTTATTGGGACTGGTGCCTCTCTCTTCCTGTCAAGTTTTTTACTTATTGGGACTGGTGCCTCTCTCTTCCTGTCAAGTTTTTTGCTCCTCCTCAGTGATCTGTATGGTTTTGTGCTATCAGAATATCCGTTAACTCTGGGGTTTTTTACGAACTTTTCCTGTGCTTGACTTTTTATTTTCCCAATATTTAGTCTGCTGCTCCCCACTAAGGGCTCTCTTCTAACTTGTTTCTTAAACATTCACTTCTAGCAAGTCCTCCTGCTCTTCACTACTCTTTGCATTGTACACTCTTTGCTGAATATTTGACTTGCTCTGACGCGTAAATGTGGTCTTAGCCATTTTTGAATAGCTGCTACAAACTAGTAAATAGTTGCTATAAATGGGAGAAGTTTGTGGGTATGATCTAAAGCATATGGAGTAAGTAAAATGATGTAACATGGAGGATTATTCCTCTAACCTCTTCAGCTTTCTTTAGTTGCTGCCATTAATAGTAGGGTTTCACAATTTCTGGGTCTTTGTTTTTATTATACAAGTTAGCATCTTTTAACTTTTTATTTGTAGTTCCTACATGCACACGGAGAGCATCTTTTTGAGTAATAAATGCTACAAACGACATTCTGTGAGTACTACATAACCTTGGTGGTGATAGCATCTGTTTATGCATAAACTTTTGTGAAGCATATTGCCACAAATCAGTTGAAAGCTTCACACGTAATAACCTGTTGAAGCTTAAAGTTATAGAAGGCTAAGGTTTTTTGGTAGTTTGAAATGCAAAGTAAGCATATTTCTTCACTGCTAGAGATCTTTCCAGTGCTGTTTCTGGGCAGAATAATTTCTAGAACTCCAAAACCAGCAAAATTCTGTAAAAATGTCTTCAAAGTATCAACACATCTAACACCCTTTTTCATTTGTTCTCATATTTTAAATGTTTCTACATGTGTTTGGATTTTTTTCCTGGTCTGTGAATGCTTTCTATATAGTCTGACTCTCCAAATTTCATCTTTATATTCTAATTCAGAAGTATAGTGGCATGCACTTATTTTCTGTCTAGTCTTGCATTTTATAGTAGTATTTACATAAGCTTAAAACTTACTGCAGATATGCATATGTATTTTTTCCTATTTATATAGTATGTGTGAAACTTTGCCTTTCATTTCAGCACGTTTGGCTTTTTTTGTTAGCAGGATGTCTATTCTGGTCCATTTAAGTACACAAAACTAAAAATGTCAATAAAACAGAAGTAATCTGCCACTGCTAACTGATGTTTCTTTAGAATACAATAATGCAATTATATTAATAAGCTGCAGGGGCGTGACTGATTACACTGTGAAATGATCAGTAATCTAGACAAGAATTAACACATATGTGTTTGAACAAGATAGCCAGGGATAGTGTGGGATTTTATTCCTGGAAAGATTTAAAAATAACCTTGGGTTAAAGTTATGTGAGAGATTGTTTGGAAGTCCTTGCCTTTAGCGCTTCTAGTTCAATCCGTTGAGGATTGAATCATTGATGTAATTTTTCTGACCCTTCTTGGATCTATAGGTCAGTACGTTTCTGTAGTTAGGTAATGTTAATTTGAGAAGTGTGTTTAAATTCGTACATTACCAATGGGGTTTAGCTGGTGGATACAGAATAATCTAACAGAGTTGACTTGAGGAATAAAGTTAGATATGTCTAGAACTCTACAGAATGTATGTCTAGAAGCCTACCACATAAAAATAATGCAGCATTGTTGTTGAAGCTCCTAACTTTGTGCACAATTTATAGGTATACTTCATACCTTTTAACTGTTTTTATCCCAGTGTGGTATGCAAGCCATAGCTGCAGGGTTACAGTCCTTCTGAATGTTCTCCCTTCTGTGTATGGGAACAGAACTCAATGATGTTGTAAGCAATCTCTTCCCAGTAGAAAGAAGCTTGAAGCTGACAGTGCAGGGACTGAACAAACCATCCCACCAGCAAGTACTCTCAAAATTTATGAGATGATATAGGAAAGGGGAATTAGTATGGTTGAAGAATATCCAGAGCATGAAAAGGTGTGTGCTTGTCTTCACTTGCTGCATACTTAAATATGGCTTTAAGTGTCTTGTCTTAAACCTTCATTTTTGTGTTTAATTAAAGGTTTAGAAGGAGTGTGAGTTCTCAAGCATAATTATAGTGATGCTAAGGCATGCAGAGCTTCCAGTATGGCAGATAGTTTTGAATAATGCTAAAACTCGTGTAATTTGGGGGAGAGGTACATGGTACGTTTCTTTTTATCAAAGTCATCCATTTATAATTTGAGCAAGGCTACTAATCAGAGCTTGGGTAGTAAATCTTATAGTTGTCTGCTCTGTCGTCAATTTTGAGGACTTTGTGAGCCAGTTCCAACTCCTGAAACAAGCTAATAGTGCAAGTGTTGATGTCCTCAATGTAAGGTATTCCTTTAAGAAAGACTTCAAGAGTTAGCTGCTTGAAGTTTGTCAAGAAACTGCGTAATCATACCTCTTAGCGAGGAAGTACTGTTGGAGTATTGCGTATTCACTTCAGTTGTTTCTCTGATAGAATGTTCATTCACTACCAAGTTTCTTAAATGATTCTTGAAATTTCCTGAAATTTGAAGTCTTCCTGTTCTCTTACTATCACTATTCTTTTCATCTTTCTGTCTTCCTCCTTAATGATGCAGACTGGTGCCTTAGTTTCTTGTATGCTTTTCTGCAGAATTACTTGGTGATGTGCTGAAAGATCGGCCGCAGGAAGCAGATGGAATTGACTCAGTAATCGTCGTGGATAATGTTCCCCAGGTTGGACCAGACCGACTTGAGAAACTGAAGAATGTCATCCACAAAATATTTTCAAAGTTTGGTAAAATTATCAATGAATTTTATCCAGAAGCAGATGGGAAGACAAAAGGGTAAGACATGGTAACTCCTACTGGAAATAGGATTGAAACACTGCTCTGACTTACCCTTGATTATTACTGTCAATACTTTTTGGCTAATCTTTATGGTGACCTCATAGTCATGCTCTTCACTTTCTTCTACCTTAGTCTGTACAATCCTGACATCTAGTCTCAGTGACAAACAGAAGTTCCTGAGGGAGCTGAGAAGCTTAATAGCTCATTAAGCTACAGTGTGTGGGGAAGATTAATTATGGAAACAGTTTAGTTGGGTTTGGAAGACAAATTTCTGTGCAGTACTAAATGAGGTTGTTTTGTTATTTTTCTGCCATGGCTAATAAATAGGTTAAAGGTCCATTTTAGTTAAAAACTTAGTAGCAATGGATGTACTGTTTATTGCAAAATGGACTGTCAGTATTCTGTCTCTGGTTGCCAGTGCTTGTGCTTACATTGGTGACTCCAACCGCCTTAAGTTCAGCGAGCCTTTTCCCCTTTGCCAACTTCCTGATCCCTGTTCCTGGTTAATTGCAGCATCTGAAATTGAGAAGAAAGCTAACCAGAAATGATCAAGCCCAAAGGGAGAGGGCAAGGGAAAGAAAGTTTTAGGGGGAGAAACTAGGCAAAAATCAATCTGATAAATATGAGGTTTTACTGAGTCTTGTTACTGTGGTTGGAATAGCATATATTCCTGAGTTTGGGAGGAATCCATAGTTTAGAAAGCATTAAAAAAGTGGATTTTCTGGAGCGGAGGGATTGTTGGTTCTGTGAGGTCAGCATGAGAAGCATGAGAAAATTATTCTGTCTCTTTGTGTTCATGCCTCTCTCTGAGGCAGTGTATGACAGCCTTCAGGATACTGTTAATTTTAACTTTGCTGGGCTACAAGCTAGATTGTATTAGTAGCAAGAAGAAAGCTGAATTATATTCAATGTTATTGAAAAACAAGAGTGGTGCTTTGAGATGCCTGTGACAGCAAGATTCACAATTTCTAAACATGATCTGTCATTCAGCTGGAGAGAGCTGCATACTTAACCTGCCTGTTAATAGCTCTCATTGTTGTTCTGTGTTGCATTGAACTTGCATTCATCACTTAGTCTAGCCCATTTACAGAAAGAATGTCAGTTTAATTCAGGTCAAGCCCATACAGCTAAAAAATGTTTATGTGCCTGTGGCCAAAATGGGGATTAATTGCATTTGACCCTACTTGATTAGGGACAAGACAAGAAGTTATTTTGTAGATGCTCTGTACTGAGTTCTTAGTTCATCCCCATTCTTTTTTATTTTTTTTTATTTATTTATTTTTTAATTATGAACCTGTTATGTAGTCAACAATGACTTCCTCCTTTCGTCTTCCTTTGTTGTAGGTACATCTTTCTGGAGTACATGTCTCCATCTCATGCAGTGGATGCTGTGAAGAATGCAGATGGATACAAACTGGATAAACAGCACACTTTCAGAGTCAACCTTTTCACAGACTTTGATAAGTGAGTGCAGCTATTGTGTGTATCTGTTGATTTTGGGATTCTAATCAAGAGTGCCTGCATGGAGTGTAACCAATCAATTTGCTCTTTCAGGTACATGACAATCAGTGATGAATGGGAAATCCCTGAGAAACAGCCGTTTAAGGATTTGGTAAGGATTTTTGGAAAAGTGGAAAGAATATTCAGCGTAATGTGAAATGATTACTTCATTGCTGGAGTGTTCATATGAAAATAGAAATGATGTATTAATAGTGTTGTTATAAGTAGCAGTAGTGATCATGTGCTCCAGTTCCTTCATTCTCACTGTCATGAAGTGACAGGAAGAACTTAGTGGTTCTGCTTAGTAGTTCCACATAGGGTAAAACTTAAGAGTAAATAATGATTTTGCACAAGTCATTTAAAAATAGAATTTTGAAAGCATCTTCTTATATTTTTAAATGTTTGAGGCAAACTTCTGTGTTTGTTACCACTAGCTTTGTAAAAAGTCCTGTGGAGGAAGGGATAGTTTTAAAAAAAAAAAAAAAAAAAACCAAACACCAAAAAACCCCTTAAGTTATTTTAGGCAGGAAGTATTAAACATCATCAAACCACCTTGAACATCCACCTTTTTATGATCTGTTCTCTTAGCCTCCAGTAACCAGTAGTTTGAATTATTTAATTTCACTTTAAAAACTTGCTTGCAATGGTAAGACTCCAAAGTTGCACGCTCTGTGTAAGACCAACTTCCACCTGCCAGGTAGATATTAATTCGGGAAACTTGTCGTCTTAGCCTTTGACTCACTAATGATCTTTTTTGGTTCTGTTTTTCTTAGGGGAATCTCCGATACTGGTTGGAAGATCCTGATTGTAGGGATCAGTACAGTGTGATCTTTGAGTCAGGAGACCGGACCTCCATTTTTTGGAATGATATCAAGGAACCTGTTCAAATTGAGGACAGAGCAGTGAGTGTCCTGGAAGTGCAGTACATTGCAGATACACTGTCAGTCTCATTCATTTTATGACATTTCAGGTTTTAAATTTTTTTTCAGCAATGGGGAAAAAAAATATCTTTTTTAAATACTTTTTTTCTTCCTTTCAAAGAGGAGTGGTGAAATTACACCCTTTAGAATTAGACTGAGCTGCTTAGGTAAAACAAATGTGGAGTTAACTTGTTTGTGCTGTTCTGGTTTTTTTTAGCTGGTCCATGATGCCTATTAGTTTCCTTCATCTGTATATTATAGGTGATTCAGAAAGACCTGAAAATGCAAAGTCAGTTTGAGGAGTACTATTCATTAGAGCTGAGTATGTGCTTAAGTATGCTGCTTCTGATCACTTTTTGCTTTTTTGCTGACTGCAGAGGTGCTAAAGAGGAATAGCTGGTTTGGTAATAGCATATAAGAGGGAGAGTTAGTGTGCCTGTCTGCTGCAGGCAGTTGACTTGCTGGGAACTGTTGGTACCCAGAAGCATTTTCTTTAATAGCCATTGTGCATTACAGTAGAAAGAAGTTGAGTCTGGGACGATGAGTAATTTTGCACATTACCATGGTCACTGGCTATGGTCTATATTGCTGAAACCTCTCTAACTTAGCTGAAGGTCAAGAGCTGTATTGTTGTTAAGAAATTTGAAATACTTACCCTTACTTCTGAGAAGAGTATGTTCTTACCAGGGCTGAAAGACAACAGGGAAGCCCAAGCCTCTTAGGTGTGTTTAATTGTTACAATACAAAGGTTGTCACTGTACCTGGAAAATGTTTTTGGTGATCAGTTAGTTGAAAAGGTCTCAATTGACAGTTTTAAACCTGAAGAATAAGTACTGTGCATGATGTGCATGAAATTAAACTCCACAGCTAGTCCAAGGTATCACTAATTCTGAGATCGTCGCTTAGTAAATGAATTTGCAAAATGTGATGCTACAAGCCACACATTAATTCTTTCCCCTTTAGGAATCCAGCATGAAATTAAACCTTTGTGTATACTTTTTTTTTTAAATCCAGCGGTGGACAGAAACCTATGTACGTTGGTCCCCAAAGGGTACCTACTTGGCTACATTCCACCAGAGAGGCATCGCACTTTGGGGTGGAGAGAAGTTCAAGCAGATTCAAAGGTTTAGTCACCAGGGAGTGCAGCTTATTGACTTCTCGCCCTGTGAAAGGTATGGAGTATGACGTTGGTTTGGGCTGAGGGATCAAAAGCACGAAGCACGCACATTCTGGCTGCTGTGCTTTCAAATCTCATGTGATTGGGGTCTTCCGTTCTCCTTTGCCTTTGGAAGTACTGCTTTTCATGCATAAATGCTTCTTAGAATGAGTGAAACTCTGCCTGACTTTTCTTTGACTTCAGGAAAGAACATAATCTGGAATAATTGGTCTACAAAACTAGGCTGACAAGTTTCCTCAAAGACATTATTATCCCAGGGAGAAGACAATTTTTTTTTCCTCTTTAGCTGAATGGGATTTGTGTAGTCTTAGATTTCTAGTTCTCTGAAAAGTTTAAGTTGAGTAACATACATCCTCCAAATCTGTAGTACCGAAATGAATTCCTTAAGCTTTCTTTAATGTTAAAGAACTCTTTAGAGAAGGCTAAAAAATTTCAGGACTGAGATGCATCTTGTTTTGCTAGCTTTCAAGTAACATATTTGGAAGCAATTAAATTTTGTGTTTTATTGTATTAAAGAGAGATTATTTATCTTTAAATGCAGAAGTCTAGCATACCTATAGTTCAGGTTGGCTAAGGTCAATGGATTTATATTCTGTTCGAAACAGATGATGTTCTCGTGGCAAAACTATGTGGTAGGTAACAGTGTATTTGGTGAATTCCACTATCTTGTAACATCAATATGGGAAGACTTGCACATAAACCTGGAGTCTTTTTAGCCAGAGGGATGCCAGGGAAATACTGTGTCTTGGAAGCTTTCTCCCCCTTTATCATACTGTTCTTATTTTTCCCTCCTCTCCAAAAAATCCCATTAGAGAAACCGCTGTTTGAAAGTGCGTTGTATTTAAATATTATTTGGATGAAAGCCTGCTTGTACTGACGTATTAGATGAAGTTTTGATAGTGAAATGGATTATTTCTTTTGCAGGTATTTAGTGACCTTCAGCCCTTTGATGGACACGCAGGATGACCCTCAGGCTATTATCATCTGGGATATTCTGACTGGGCAAAAGAAGCGAGGATTCCACTGTGAAAACTCAGCTCACTGGCCTATTTTTAAGTAGGTTGAGAAACAGAATTAGAATAGAGAGAAGTAGTCCCAGACTGCATTTAATAAAAAGGCAGTTCCTATCTAATACTCCTTTTTTCTTTTTATTTGCTTAGATGGAGTCATGATGGTAAATTCTTTGCTCGAATGACTTCAGATACGCTCAGCATCTATGAAACACCTGTAAGTTCTTGCTTTTTTTTTTGCATGCGCTTATTGCATTACAATATCAGTCTTTCTCATGGTATCTATTTTAAAGGATACACTTTAATAATACACTCTAGAGCTGGGCTTAAAAGGGGAGAAATCTATTTGCTCTTGTCTTGTTTTTTCCTGGGTGAAAAACTTCAGCTGAGTCTGACAGTAAATTTCACACCACACTTCTAGAAGGACTAGACAGCTCAATATACCACTTATAAGAGTCAATAGGATCGAGGTTATGTGATGCCTCCCAGCTCTCAGTAGCAGGTGAGTGCCAAAGTACCCAAAACGCACTATAAATTGCAGCCTAATATAGTCTGTTTCCCTTTTTCATTATAATTCAGGCTGCTGTACTCATTAATTCTGTACAGCAATTTTTATTTTATTTGTAATTGTGGTATATGTATGTTCATAATAACAATTAGGGATACAGGATCTCTGAAAACTGTACACAATTTCCTAGTTTATGTGCTCTAATGATAAGAGTAGAAGGTGCGTGTGTAAATATAAGAATGTTACTAACTTGAAAATTCACACCTTTCTCTTCTTTTAGTCTATGGGTTTGTTGGACAAAAAAAGCTTGAAAATCACTGGGATAAGGTGAGTCTATTCCTTTGTAAAGATAACTGCTCTCTTTATGTGGAAGCTTTATGTCTGGGGCTTTGTTATGGTGAGAGGAATATTTAGACTGTTGACTAGAGCAAACGGCCTAATATGCTGAAGCGGTCAAATTAGACAAACTGGCAAAAAGGAATGGAAAACTCCATTTATCGATGTCCACAGTCGACAGCTTGCATGCTTTGAAATCCTCTTTGTGGTACTGCTTAATCCAGGGTCTAGCTTGGGAGTCCTGTTCCTTGTCTACAAAACCAAACTGGAATGCAGTTTGTTAGGGAATATCTCCCTAACAAGATTTGTATGTTGGCCTAAAACAATGTGCTGTATGCTGCCTTTTGGCAAGGAACAGGTTTGGTTTTGTGTGTGTCTGCACAATAGACACTGACTCCTGTGAGAGTTTTTGAGGTACCTCTCTGTAAAGCAACAAGAAAATTCACTGTACCCAGGGGCAAGAAGATTGTCTCCAGTGTAATTTAATAGGGTTTTTTTGCTCATTGGTTTAACTAGCCTGTTTCTTAGATCTTTGGCGGTTATACTGGGTGTGGCCCCTACTCTTTAGTGAAATGTACTGTTTTGATAACATTGGTCATATAGCAAGTTTAAATAGCAGTTTAAAAATCTGTTTTGGTATGATATGTGTAAGGTTATTAAATTGTCTTCAGTTGCTTGTCTGTATCTGTCTTTATTATTGAGAGTTGATATTTGCAACATTCAGATACAATGATGAAAATGGTTTCTGCTTGTAGTATCTCTAACTAAAAATTAAAATGGCATATTTTTAACTTTCTTCCTGTAGAGACTTCTCATGGTCTCCAGGTGGTAACATAATTGCTTTCTGGGTGCCTGAGGACAAAGACATCCCAGCAAGAGTGACTTTGATGCAGCTGCCTTCTAGACAAGAAATTCGTGTGCGGAATTTGTTCAATGTTGTAGATTGTAAACTACACTGGCAGAAGAATGGGGATTACCTGTGTGTGAAGGTAGACAGGACTCCCAAAGGCACGCAGGTATGTGGATTCTGATTATATTCATAAAATTTGGTTCTATCTCATGCTGACACTTCATTTTCTTACAGTACTGTCTTTTAATGTAGACAGTGTAAATTACATGATGTTAAAAGTATTTTTCATTTTTCCATTTGAATTTGAGGCATGTGGAGAGCAAAATGTATGTAATGTTTGCGTCCAAGATTTGCTTTGACTTTAGTGGCATTGTGGACTTGGGTGAGAGCTGTGTGCCTCACTTCTTCTCCTACTCACTGCTAAGCAGTTGTTCAACGACCCATAGGTCATGCTGCACAATGTGCCGTATGTTTATCTGTCTCAATTAAATTTCATAACAGTCTGAAAAGAAACATGCTTTTGTACAATTCTTCAGTTATTCTTTATCAGAACAGAAAAATTTAGAGTGTGTTCAGTA
Source organism: Gymnogyps californianus (assembly GCF_018139145.2). Lineage (NCBI taxonomy): Eukaryota > Metazoa > Chordata > Aves > Accipitriformes > Cathartidae > Gymnogyps > Gymnogyps californianus. Next base: position 5,804,403 of record NC_059485.1, on the reverse strand, counting down.
ATGAGGCATACTGTATTTGTCTGCTCTCATTAAAGAAACAAATCTTGACTCTGTCTCTCATCCTGCGTCCTGACAGGCTAATTGTGTAGTTGTCCTATGCCTAGTGATAAAATTATTTGCTCTGCTGCTTCTGTGCTGGTTAATGAGCTGATCTTGGCCTTTACAGGGAGTAGTGACCAACTTTGAAATATTCCGAATGAGAGAGAAACAGGTGCCAGTGGATGTGGTGGAAATGAAAGGTAATGTCAAGTGTTTCCTTACTTCTGATCTTTAACTTTTTTGAGTAGGCACTTACTTCTGTGTTTCTTAGAAATTCCTGTCAACATGTGACATGATTAGGAAATTAACTCTTTTGATAGGAGCTACAGTATTCATGTTGCAGGGCATCTCATATAAAAATGAGAAATCAAAACTTTTGTTGCTATTCATGCTTGTGACTGACTTGAAAAATGACAGAACTGAAAATCTGTTATTAATAAAGATGATAGGGCTGATAATATGATTGTATTTTGTAGAAGATAGGAGACTTTGGAGCTACTGTTTGAGTGAAACACTTTCCATAACTCCCTGCATTTGCCTTATCAACCTGTGTTTTAAAAGATAGTCTATATGGCAGAGTCTATTAACTGATGGGTTCCCTCTCTTCAGTGTCTTGGTTTTCTTTGGTAACTGCTTGAAATCAAAGCTTTGTATTGTGTTTTGACCCCTCTTTTTTTGTTACAGAAAGCATCATAGCCTTTGCTTGGGAACCAAATGGAAGCAAGTTTGCTGTGTTGCATGGAGAAACTCCACGAATTTCAGTTTCCTTTTACCATGTTAAAAACAATGGGAAAATAGAACTCATAAGTAAGTGACTGAAAAACAAGCGAAAAGTGCAGATATTAAGCATTTTGCGTGGCAATAGATGCAGTAAACTCAAAATTGTGGCTGTTTGTGGTGGATAGTATGGCAATAGGTGCTATGCCTGACATTGTATTCTAGAAATCTAACTTTCTGGTGACAGCTAAACTGTTTTCACTTTGAATCAGTCCAGGGTCTGGGAATAAAAGGCCTACAAGCCAGAATAACTTTGTGGCCTTGTGTTCGTGTGAGGCGATAGCACAGATGTCGTGGTTTAACCCCAGTCAGCAGCTAAGCACCACGCAGCCGCTTCCCTCTCCCCCCTCCCAGGGGGATGAGGAGGACGAAAGGAAAAAAAAGTAAAAACTCGTGGGTTGAGATAAGAACGGTTTAATAACTAAAGTAAAATATAATACTAACAATAGTAATAATGAAATATAATAATTGTACTGAAAAGGAATATAACAAAAAAAGGAGGGGGGGGGGGAACCAGTGATGCACAATACAGTTGCTCACCACCCGCTGACCGATGCCAGAGCCACGATCCGCCCTCCCGGCCAACTCCCCCCTGTTTATATACTGGGCATGACGTTCCATGATATGGAATACCCCTTTGGCTAGTTTGGGTCAGCTGCCCCGACTCTGCTCCCTCCCAGCTTCTTGCACACCTGCTTGCTGGCAGAGCATGGGAAACTGAAAAGTCCTTGGCTTAAGATAAGCGCTACTTAGCAACAACTAAAACATCAGAGTGTTATCAACATCATTCTCACACTAAATCCAAAGCACAGCACTGTACCAGCTACTAAGAAGAAAGTTAACTCTGTCCCAGCCGAAACCAGGACAACAGACTTGGCTCACTTTAGATAAAATTTATTCCCAAGTTGGGTGTTGAGGTCTCCTGATCTTCTCTTTCTTCTGCTAGCTTTGGATGTTCTGGTGCTACTGGGGTTTGTCTTTAGAAGTATAGAGCTAAGGGCTGTTGTTAGGACTTGCTTGCAGAATTCAGAAATGTCTTTTGAGGAATGGATGGAGTTGACTGCTTGTAAGCTAATGGATGGCATTGGATTGAGATCTTTTTCTGAATTTGCCTTGTTTGTTTCCAGAAACGTTTGACAAACAGCAGGCAAACACGATATTCTGGAGTCCTCAAGGGCAATTTGTAGTGTTGGCTGGCCTCAGAAGGTGAGTGTTGCACAAGTTACTGAACACCACATTCATTTTAAGGAGGAAAAAGACTAGAGTATCTCATCAAGAAGTGTTTGGTATCTCCATGAATGTTGCATTACTGTGTAATCCTGATACAGCTTTGCAAAAGCAAAGGAAGAGATGCAATTTCATGATGTAGCTTAGTTCTTTGTAACTTTTACTTGCTATTTTTGCCACATCAAATGAAGAATGCGTTTTTCAACAGAAAAGTGGATATTTAGAAACACTTTTCAGCTGTTTAAGTTAAATACTGACTCTCAACTAACCCAGTTTGCACAGTGCGTATGGCTCTTATAATGCATTTGTTGTTGTCATAGCCTTGTGCCCCCTCATGGGCAATACCACTTAATGACAAAGCTGTTTTGTAAAAGAGTTATCAAGAAAGTTTCACGTTAGAGCAAGTGAAAATAATTTTTATTAACCGGTTGAGTAGTATTTGCCTTTACATACTTTCAGATGAGCGCTGCTGTTCATCTTGGAAGTCTATTTTTTTTCTTTAATCTTGTCTTCACTACTTAAATATGTCTAAGCATAGGATTGTTAAACTTTGGCTGTAACTTGCCTATAGTATGTATTCACTGTGACTTTAAGAACAGAAGTAAAATGGGTTAAGGGTCACTGAACATAGAAACAGAAGTGTCATTCTTACTTGGATTTTTGTTTTTATTCATTGCATTGCTTTCTAGCCACAGAGAGTGGTATGAGCCTGTCTCTTGGTTGCTGTGAAAATTTATCTTTGTAGTGAGGAGTTGTAAAGATGCAGCTTGTGATATGCTTTTTAAAAAAACAGGCTATACTAGCGTGTAAAACACTGTCTTGTTTTGTTTTTGCAGCATGAACGGTGCCTTAGCATTTGTTGATACATCTGACTGCACCATGATGAATATTGCCGAACACTATACAGCTTCAGATGTGGAATGGGATCCTACGGGCAGATACATTGTGACTTCTGTGTCTTGGTGGAGCCACAAGGTACTAATGCTTGCTTGCTTCCCCCCTGCTCCTTTCTCTTCCAGAGGTATTGGAAAGGGCTATTGGTTAGGAAGAGAAAATAGACACCTGTCACTGGTCATATGACTTAAAACCTGCACCATAGTTTTATACATTAATTTCTGAACATCAGTATTTATTTGGGCCGTTAGCTTAACCGGTTGTCCAACATAAGTTCTGGAAGGGCAGTTCATGAGTCTAAACTGAGTGTCCTTTTTCTGAATTTTCAGTATGTTTTTAGCGGTTTGAAACTTGATGTCCTTGTGGTCCACACAGAACAGCAGGATTTATTGCACCTGTCATTACTTTTGCATAGTTCCAGCCACTGCACTGTAATCCTCTCCTGTACAAGTATAGAATCTGAGACTTAAGAATATGATAGAAGGGCTGGCTTAGTTTCAAACTGTTGTGATTCTCCAGAAGGTAACTTCTTGCAAAGCTTCAGTGGAACAAACATTTTGCTGAGGAATTTGACTTGTGCAAGGAAGGCACTAACAAAAAGAGCACCTTGGTTCTGTTGACTAATGGTGCTGATTTTATAAAAAAGACCCTTAACACTGTAGTCCTCACTCCATGTCTTAACTTATAGCTTGTCTTGACTGAGATGGTGCACTACTCTTCCAGGTGGACAATGCATATTGGTTATGGACCTTCCAAGGCCGTCTACTTCAGAAAAACAATAAAGACAGGTTCTGTCAGCTTCTCTGGAGACCACGACCAACGACCTTGCTCAGTGAGGATCAGATAAAGGTAGTGTATTCCACTGACCCTTGCTGCTGACATTGATTTGGTGTATAAGCATACTTGGTTTACTCCCTCTTCTTGAGGATGACGCTTGAACTGTTAGAGTTATGCAGCTGCTTTTCACCCTGAATTTGTGAAAAAGCATATTGCTGTAGGGGATCTCACTTCTGGGAATGACTGTAAATATTAACTGTTCTTTAAGCTCAGAATAGGAATGGTTACCAGTTGTTCTTACAGTTAGGGTACAGTGGAAGGGTATAAAGAATAATAAAATTTAATTTAGCTGTCCAGACTTCACTAATTGCATATGTACAGAAGCATTTACATGATCTGTAAGCCAGGAAGAACAAACAAAATTATAGTGAAGGGAAATTGCCTGGAAGAGAGATGTTTTTAAAAAATGCATAGCCTGCTTAGGCCTACTGAAGGAGTTCTTACAGAATATGATTGTTGTGATTGCTAGTCTGATATCCTAGTTGAAATAAAATTCCCTGTTTTACAGCAAATTAAGAAGGACCTGAAGAAGTACTCCAAGATATTTGAGCAGAAGGATCGCCTGAGCCAGTCCAAAGCTTCAAAGGCAAGACGCTTTTGGAATATAATAACGTAGACAAAACTCTTGTAACCTGTCCTTAGTTATTTTGTAATGGTGATATGTAAGTTAAATTTCTTTTATAACAAACATCTGTGTTCATTTGAATCCAGATGGTTAGAGTTAGTTCCAATAGGTAGTTCAGACATGCTACTAAACTGTCAGGTTAAACAGTAATGAATCTGGAGAGGCACTGGTGTTACCTCATTTAGCAAAGGTGGTAAAATTTTGGGGTTCTTAGTGAGTTGCTGCATTAGCCAGTCTTTAAATTAAGAAAAGATCTTTAAATTAAAAAAACTTCACCAAAACAGCTTTTTGACTACATAAGAGAAAGATCTTTTTTTCTTTTGTTTAAGTCAGTAGAAAGTATGTTCATGAGAAAAAAGTTTGACTTGCCAACAAATGCATCTCATGTGGATATGATTTACTGGGGAGGTTTAACGACCTCTTCCTGCCTCCGTAGGAGCTAGTGGAAAGGAGACGTACAATGATGGAAGAGTTCAGAAAGTACCGCAAAATGGCACAAGAATTGTACATGGAGCAGAGGAACGAGCGTTTAGAGCTTCGAGGAGGTGAGTGACACATAGTACTTGTAAAGACTTGCCGCTAGATAACTGCTGCTTCTTACTGAATAACTACCCTGTTCTGGGGATTCATCCACCACTTTTCTCCCTCCATTTTCTGTCAAAGCTAGTCCCTTGTTCTCTGAAGGTTATGTATACTTTTTATCCTGAATCACAACAGGATTTTTGTTTGGTTTTTTGGGGGTTTGTTTTGTTTTTTTTTTTTTAAATGGGAGAAAGCTCAAATCTTGCTGGCTGCCAGATTTTGGTATCTGTGTTTTACCTCACCTCTTTATGCTTCAAGGCAAGCATTGGCTTGACCTTGGGATAAGACTGAAGAGATTTGGGTGTTGCATTTAACCAGAAAATCCACAGAAGCCCTGTGGTGAAGACAGTAATGCCTTCGTTGTCATTTAATGAATTTAGCATGTACTTTTTATGATTTAAAGCACCAAATACTTCTTATTTCACTGCTGGTTTAAGGACTATTTCTGCCAAGAGCATCAAATCTTTCCATTGTTGCCTTGTTTGATACATTCAGTGTTAATGTTTTTTCCATTCCAGGGGTAGACACAGATGAGCTGGACAGCAATGTCGATGACTGGGAGGAGGAAACTGTTGAATTTTTTATCAATGAAGAAATTATTACCCTTGCAGAACCAGAGTAATTAATAAAACTGTGGTAAGATAGCATACCTCTCAGTAGAGAGAAACTTCTTCTGTCAGCTATTGCTATAGATTCAATAATTTGCTTGAGAAAGTGTTGTACTTCAACCCCAGCCAGCAAATAAGCACCACATAGCCACTCACTCACTTGTCCACCCTCCCCCCCCCGGTGGGATGAGGAGGAAGAGAATTGAAAAAGTAAAACTCGTGGGTTGAGATAAGAACAGTTTAATAATTGAGATAAAATAAAATATAATAATGTAGTAGTAATAGTATTTGTAATGAAAAGGAAGATAAAAAAAGAGAGAGAAACAAAACCCAAGAAAAAAAACAAGTGATGCGCAATGCAGTTGCTCACCACCCAGCTGACTGATGCCCAGCCAGTCCCCGAGCAGCGATAGGCACCTCCCAGCCAACTCCCCCCAGTTTATATACTGAGCATGATGTTCTATGGTATGGAATATCCCTTTGGCTAGTTCGGGTCAGCTGTCCCGACTCTGCTCCCTCCCAGCTTCTTGTGCACCTCCTCGCTGGCAGAGCATGGGAAACTGAAAAATCCTTGACTTAGGATAAGAACTACTTAGCAACAACTAAAACATCAGTGTGTTATCAACGTTATTCTCACACTAAATCCAAAATACAGCACTGTACCAGCTGCTAGGAAGAAAATTAACTCTGTTCCAGCCAAAACCAGGACAGAAAGTTAGGTCTGTTTGTTGCATGAGTGTATGTGTTGTTCTCTGAGTTGGTTTATGTTTTCGCTGTGGCTAGACAGGACAAAAGCTTTTTTTAAAAGTAGTTTCAGATAGTCAGATTTATGAGTTGTACTGAGCAAAATACTGTGTATGTCCTGTCTTGCCAGAGTGATCAAACCCACAACAGAGTCAGGGTCAACTTCTAAACGCAGTATTGCAGACTCTGTAAGTTCTGTCAGTAGGAGGAATTGTAGTTAGTATGAGATAGAAATTTTGCCTTTTGGAAGAATTGCATGTTAGTTCAAGACTGGACAGTTTAAATACTGTACTAAAGATTATATAGCAAGTTGACTGTGGGCTGATAAAACTTTGAGTAGATGTTTAAATATCCACATGAACTCTGCTATCATTTTCTAGAAATGTTGGGTAGAATTCAGGTGGTAGCAGATTCTTGTGTATTGACTGTCACTGCTTGTTGCTGAAATCTTTTATTTAATCCAGTGCTCTTCCCAGTTCCTTTTTGTGAATTCATACTATATATTTGTATGTTGAAAATAGAGGCTATTTTCAGCCCCTGTTGCAGGAAGTGTCCTTTAGGGAGCTTGACATTATTGTATTGAGGAGGGAAAAGATATTTTGATAGTGAAGGCACTCACATAGGACTTAAGACCTGGAATGGGTTCCTGCTCTGTCATGTTTAGGACTTCACTTAAGGAAGAGGAAGGGGAGACTGGAAGTATGCCTTTTACAGCTGTAAGTCACCCTACAGCTCTTTAGCCTCCAGATACCTAAGGAGTTCAAGTAAAATATGAGCAGTATACCTCTTGGACCTGTAGAAAAACTAATAGCCTTGATACCTTTGAATATATTTGGATCTGGCTTATCTGTGTCCCATACATGGGAGATCCTTTTATAGAAGGAAGAGGGAGAGAAGCTGCTTAGTGTATGGATTTAAACAGATATCGGCTAAGAACAGGTGAAACACATGCTTATGTAGCCTTTCACCAGCTAGCATCTGTGGTGAGGTTGAGCTGTTTGTATAAAAGCACAGTAACTAACTCACCTCTTTTTTTCCTTTTCTGCAGCACCACCATATCTTGTGCTGAAAAGAAGTTCGTTCATTTTCAGAAAGCCTACATCAACTTTGGAATTTTTAATACATATTCTTGCACTCTGGAAGGGTGGATGCACCAGATTTTCTCCATTCTGACACATTGTAGTGCCTTTAAGTCTTGCTGCCTGCTGCAGTGAGATACTGGAAAGGCGCTGCTTTTAAATTTTTATTCTTTTGGGGGGGGGGGATTTTTTTTTTCTTTTTAAATTCACTACTACCAGTATTTACTTCCTGGCTGCCGTACAGTACTTGCCAGCTGGCAGTTTTTGACTATTGCCAGTGAGGTGAGATTCATCAGTGCACCTCTGTCTTACACACACACACACATATGATGTTACTGTTTCAGGACTCTTTCTATGTCCCGAGTGCATGGACAGGTGTTCATTTTGTCTGGGGAAAAGTCAACAGAACCATTTTTCGTATGATGTGTTCTAGTGTGCTGAAGCAGCACTACAGTGGGCTATATCCTCCTCCTTTCAGATTGTGAAAGGATGTCTCCCTCAAAGAGCTGAATATGGAAATAAAAGCAGACCTATACTAAAACCAGGCTGGCTACGCGTTGTTTGTAGGGAATCTTTCCCTGAATGAAGAAAGTCAAACATACCCACAGTAGTAAGAGTGTGTTTGCTACATTGACTATATGGTTCCTTTGGATTTTTTTTTTTAATGTCAGTTCCTCATGGCTCTTCTGGTTTTGTGTTGTGGTTTGTTTTTTACAGTGATGGTATGGCTCATTAATCTGACAAGTTGACCTGGTCACTATAGTGGAGTGACTAGAGAATGAGTGGATTTCTTAAACCATTTGCAAACTGATACTAGCCTCAGGAATTACTGGATTAGTCTAAGCCTTATTAGCAAACATTGCAAACTTTGAGAGAAGTGCTCTGTATACACATGCCTTATGCTCCCTATTACAGTACCTAGTTTCATTTCTAAAGCCCTCTGCTCAGAGGGGAGAAGTGTACTTAAAGCTGGTGGAGCAACTTCTCTGTATTTGTATTTGAGTAGAAATTATTTTCTGGATATCGTCAGAGCAGTGAGAGAGAGCGGCCTGCTGCTTGCCCTTTGAGGGCCAGAGGAGAATAAGGATGTTCCTGTCTCCTCTCGTGGACTGGCCACGGAAATTGCTAATGTGAGCCCTCTTGACTCGCTCTTTTTAAACGCTGAGCTCACTTACATAGCAGTGTCTGACAGATCTGAAGTGGAAAGCAGAAAGTACCCTTTGGGCGAAGGGTAGCCCCACTCAGCTGGAGGCAGCCAAGGGACAGTAATGTTTTTAGCACTCACTTTTCTTTGTCCTTAGGTGAACTTGCTGGGATAGCAAATGCACAAACCCCTTAATTAACTCCCATGTGCTCTTCACCAGGAAGGCTCTTCAAAATGATTGTTCCATAATGATGGTATTGACTTAGTTTCAATAGTTCACTCTTAAACCAGTGGGTGTTTTTTTTCCAGAAGTCTGTATTAGTTTCTGGTTTTCTGCATTCATAATCCATATATACAGATACATAGGTGATTAAAGTTTTGTCCACAATATTTACCAAGCTCATCTCTCAATGGGACTGGAAAAAAAAAAACTTACTTTCTGGCAAAACAATGCAGAACTTCTAGCACATCAAAGTTCTTCAGTAATGGCTTGGACTTCTATAGCAGGAAACATTTTATTTACCCTTTAGTTGTGAAGAGCTGACTTCTCAAACATTTTCTAAGTTACGAATTGAGTTGAAAGGTTTTTTTTTTCCCCCGTCTCCATGCAATGAAGTTTTAATAGGCGACTGTGTTTTATTCCTGGCCATTTTCAAAGTAAAGAAATGTAATGCCAATGTTAAATGAATTGAGTTCTCTTCTAAGATACTTCTCTGAAGTGTGGATCATCGGTGAGGGAAGGGGAAAAAAAAAAACAAACCACCAAAAGTTGATGCTCCTGTAGGAGCTTTGGAAGCTGACAAGATGTTGTCCTGACCAGCAGTTAAGGCCTCTTCTCATCTGTAATGCTGGCATTTCTGACACTGCTCCCTTCAATTACTGTGTCTTTTCTGTAATGCTTCTTACTTCAAATGCTTTTTGCAAATTATGTGCTACTGAAATTGCTTTATGGGTATGTATTTGGTAAACTAGTCTATTTGGCATATCGGAATAACACGAGGAGTTGTAGTAGGCAGGAGGGATCTTGTTGGATTGAATCCATGTTGGTACGTAGCTTCAAGTACTCTATGCCACTGGTTTTTAGCCCGTGGCCGTTGTAGGGGCTTCTGAAGGACGGTTAAAACAGAAGCAGGTTTGTAGGTACTGTATAGAGAGATGTGTGGGTGCGGAAGGCGGCTTCCAGCAGCAGTTGTACCTCCACTGAATGCCTTCAGGGGTCCAGAATTTGGGCGGGGGGGAACAAACCTTAAGCATTAAGTAGGATAGTATCTCTTGTTGTGTTTGTTAAAGTATTGTTTTAAGTATTTTTAATGATTGTTCTCAAATAGCAAGATTAACTGGAACAATTCATGTAATCCTGGGCTAGTCTTCACTTTCACAGTCTTTATTTTGAATTTGTAATAAATATTCTCATGACCTTTTAACCATCTACAGTCCTTAGTGCAAACTTCATAGAGCAAGTTTTGTTCACTTGCTATACTAAGTTTTAAGTTCTTAAATTCTAATATTTTTTAATAAAGCCTTACTGTAACTTTTATGAGATTTGACTTGTTTCCTGTCAATAAATAATGAAGACAAAAGGTGATCTTGTTGTGGTTTTTTTTTTTTAATAGGTTGTTGTAATGAATGGACTGACACTAAAAATGCTGAAGGATTGCGTTCCTGAATGTAGGAGTCATGAAATGCCACTGTGCGTGAAGTGACAATACAATGGAGGTTTGCACTTAGCTCAGGGAGGTAGCAGACTGTTTCCTGACTGTGTCTCGATGGCTGTTGTCAGTTCTTGTGCAAGACTGGAGGGGCCAGGGTGCTTCTTGCTCAGCTTTTGGTGGAGCTGTGGGCCCCTGTACCTGGTTGTGCTGCATGTTTGATCCTACGGGAAGGAGAAATCTGGCATTCTAGAGGGCAGAAAATGAAGGCTGTGGTCTGCTCACCAAGGGTGTGTGCAGATGGATGTGCATGTAAAGAACTCATTTGGGCTTGCAGGTGGGTCATTTTGTTTATCCTGGCCCCTTCCACTGTGTCCCGTGCAAGGTGCAGTGGTGGCACACCGCTTCCTGCAGCCTGGAGGAGCAGGGAGCTGCTGCAGCCCCTTCCTGCCCTGGGGCTCAGCATTTCACTGCTGCCTCTCCTGCTGCTGTCCCTGCAGTCATCACCCACCTGGAGGAGCGCAGGTGTTGCCTCCCTTCCTTCCCTGGGGTGATTGCTGCTGCTGCTGCCGCCTCTGAACCGTTCAGTCTCCTGCCTCTGCAGTCTCCTTAAGGGCTCCAACTCCATGTGCGCTTCCCCAGGCAAATCACCCAGCCCTGAGCTGGCATCATCTTGCAGCTCGACCATGAAGGAGCAGCAGCTTACGGTGAGTCCGCTTGCTTAGGGGGGACACGGGATGGGGAGGAGCAGCTGGGTTGTACCCAAGCCTGACATCCTTCCTATCATGTTTGCCAGCTGTCTTCTGGTGTTCCTGGCCTCTCTGGCCCAGCCAGAGGAAAAAACCCAGACTTGCTCTCTTTGTGCAAAGCTCTGTGTGATTTAAAGCAAAAGTTGGGTATAAGTATCCTGCAGAGGAGAAAAACGTGTAGTAGGGGAGGTGAGGCTGGGTAACCTGGCAGGAGGTGGTGGTTAGTCCTCCTTGAACAGTGATTTTCAGCGTGCCCACCTCTCTGGGATCTGTTTGAGTGACAGATTCATAATAAACAGCTAAAAGCAGCTGGGATTATAGTCCTGTTGGAGTCCTCACCATTGCTGCAGGACCTCGGCATCTGTCTGTGTTGATCAGAGTAAGAGGAGTGCTTTGAAAATGTAATCCTTTCCTAAATTTCAACCTTCAACCCTGTGGCTCTGTTAAACTGAAGCATTGCCCTTACATTGTGCTGAAACACAACTGAGGCAGACGCAGAAACCTCTGCTCAAAGTGGAATCACTTAAAATAAAGTCAATAATATCTAGAATACCTTGCATTCCTCTCTAATGCAAGAAAAAGCCTTAGTACTTGGTGTGACCCATCTCCACATACTGCTTATTTGGGTTTGTTTTCTTACCCTCAGTGGCTAGGCCTACCAAATACAGTGATTAACCAGACTATTCCAGAGGTTAAGGCTGTCCAAGAGAGGCTTGCGCTATCCCCTACTCCTCCTGCAGGACTTGGGATTATGGTGTGCAAGATGATATTTTCAAATGCTTCTAAGATGAGTTCAGCCGCTGGAAATGAGATGCTCATAACAGTATCACCAAGACGTGTTTAGGGATATGATGAAGCTAAGTTAATTGTTGTAGTCTTGTGAATATTAAAAGCTATCCAAAGCTAAAGAGCTCACCTTGTACTCTGAGATATTCACAGTGAAGAAATGTTCTTTGCTGTTGCTGGAACTACTCAAAAATGTCTACTACAGTGCTCCAGACTTGGAGCTGTTCATGAAACCCTCATTAAATTGACAGGTAGCTTGACTTGTTATTGTGGAAATAAATCTGGTTCCTATAGAAACTAGTTGCTTGTGACTGGTCGGGCCATAGAACAAGTCTGTTTCAATAATTGCACACCCTCCTGATGAGGCATCATTTATGTGCATTATGCAGTGTTTTATCAGCATCAGCTCTCCTGTTGGGAGCTGCTAAGGGGATGCTGCTGTATTTTATGAAAGGAAAAACAGCTGTGGAAAGGTGAAAATAGAATTTTTCAAATCTCTGTTATTAGCTGAGATGCCAAGGGCAGTTTTTAGGTGGGATTTCAAATTGGCGGTCTTCTCTGGAGACGCTTCACTGGGTGCACAGGTTTGGGATCTGGGACTGTGCAACTCGCCCACAGCTGCAGTGAGTCAGGGCCAGAGCAGGACCCCAGCTTCAGGGGGCCCAATTAATCCCACAACTGATCCATGACACCACACTTTCTCTATTGCTTCACTTATAGATTAAACATGCTGAAATATAGGTGCTCTGTACATTATTAATACCGACAAGTACAGCCTGTATGTTTTAAATCTTTGAGTCAAATTATTGTCTGTATGGAGTACCGTGTTTCTGACTGATTGAGTTGTGGCAGAAGGTACTGGCAGTTAATTGCTACTTTATAATCGTTCCAGTCCTGCGATGAATTCCAGCTTCCGAGGAACCCCGCAGGACCTGCACAGATCAGGGCCAACTTGCTCTGATCTGGTTGAACAGGCTCATAATGATTGCTACCTGGGATTAAACAAAATGGGTACTTAGTGAAATGCAATTCCCTTTCTTTGTCACGGATAACTTTAATCAGTGTTTTGGGAACACCAGGGGAATCTGTAAGCATGCTCAGCTCTATGGCTGTTGGTACCATGGTCCCAGATCTCTGAAGGTTCCTGCTGGCAGCAGCAATGACACGGCTGAGTTCATTCTGCCACCTTCTCTGTCAATCAGTTGGAGTCTTGCTGTGTTAGAGGCAGAAACAGGGGAAGAGGGAGGAAGAATTTGTCAAGATAAAAGTGCAAATCATGGGAGAATTAACTGGTTTAAACTTTATAAACTTCCTTAAACTCTCCAGGCCCTAAGCTTAAGGTTTTAAGATTGATCAGCAGACAAGATGCAGCAAGAAGCCGTAGGTATCGCTGGTGCTTGCACAGAGCTGAGCCCTGTTGCAGGTAAGTCTGGGTGGCCTCAGCAGACGTAAGCCGCATGCGTGTGCTGTGTGTGCAGGTGGCCCTTCGCATCCGTCCCATCAACGAAGCAGAAGTGGAGGAGGGAGCTGCCCTCGTTGCCCGCAGGGTGGGCAAGCAGGTGAGCTGGGGGGTTGCGCGTGGGCTGCAGGAGAGCCCTCGCGATGGGGACCGGGGAGACTACCGGGTAGCAGGCGGACCACCAGTCTGGCTCTTCTGGTTCACATGCAAACACTTGCTTTCAAATCCTGCAAAACTCCTGGCCTTGCTGTGACACAGCAGGGATGCAGCTTCCCGTGCAAATGGCACTTCTTTTCTCCAGTTCTGCATTTTTCACCTCTTGCTCCTCTTTTTAAGAGGCAGGGATTACAGGAGGTCCCCACTTGTCTTCTGTACATCGCTACATCTACTTACATATTTTTATTGTGCCCTTGTTATTTACCTTCTCTTCCAATGTAAATCCCATTTTTTTTCTGTTGTGCTTCAGCTGATCTTTCTCTGAACCCTTTCTGAATGCACACTAATTCTGTAATGTATCTTGTCTCTTGTCTCCATGCAATAGTCAAATGATAGCAGCCCTCAGAAGGAAAGACAGCATGAATCTCTCTTTCTTCTTTATGGATTATCTTACAAATGCAACTTTTGTTTAGCACCTTACTGGTGAAACATCCTTTTTTTTTTTTTTTTTTTTTTTCCTCTTGTCTTTTTTTTAGAGCAGCCATTAACCTCACAAGGATATCAGCTTATTTTTATACAGCTTATTCAGCCTTGCATCATGTGCCCTGAGATCTATTTTCTCTAATGGAAATCTGGGAAGGAAATGTCCATTACATTAGTCTGAGTAACTTCTATATATGAGAACGAGTTTCTCTTAATAATGCAAATAACTGTAATTATGAAAGCAAATTAATTGACTGGGCAGTTGAAGTACTTAGATTTATTGGTGTATTTTGATTTACATCATGTTCCTTGCTATTTTTACTCCCAGCCTAACTCATTTAGAACTGCTTCTGTCTGCTTATTAATCCTAACTCAAAATTGACTCTGTTAGTGTCTTGTTATGTTTTAATGCTTCCATGCAATAGCAGAAGATTTATGCTTTTAGAATACTGCTAGTTCGACAAGGTGTTAGCCCCAGATTGGAAGAGAAGGACTCTTAGATGCTTGGATACACTGCGAGCAAAATTTGGACACTACAAGGACTCAGTAAAAGGGACCTGAAAGTGTTACAGAGCAAATTTCTAAAGGAAACATGCTGACCTCATTCCCAAGCTCTGCTCTTGGCTGTCACACTTGCATGTGCACATGATTACGTGTCAGCCCATCTTTTGCAGGCAAATGCCGCCGCCGAGGATAAACCTGGAGTTCCCTTCAGAGTTTGTTCTTGTGTTGCTTCAGGTTTTAAGGCCTGAGCTGGACCAACGAAAACTAAAGAATTAAAAAAAAAAAAAAAAAAGTTACTCTGGTAATTGAAAACTTGCAGATCAAAACTAGAGATACTCGTTACTGACTTGGAATTTAGCAGGAAATGCAAAAGAAAAAGAAAAACCAAAGTCTTGACGTTTCCTGAACGCCCATGGGCACTTGTGCTAGATACTTGTCTCTCTCCCATGCCTGGCACACCAATGCAGTTATTCTGTAGGTCAAGTGGTGGTTGATCTATGCTCTAATTGCTTATCTAATGGTCTGTTTACTTGAAAGAGAGTGAAAGCTGCTCTGGAGTAGGAGGCACAGAGTTCTCTGTCCCTTCCCTTGAGGCTTGAGCATGTCCTTATGAGCCGTTTCAGTGGAGGAGAAAGAATACCATTCTCCACCGTAATTATATGCTGTGATAATTATGTACTAAAATAGATCCTAAGGGACTGAAAAGAAACAGAACTGGTTCTGTAACTGCTGCAACTCCTCTCCCACCTTTGTTTTTTCCTTAATAAAAGCCAGAAATGGAATGAAATTTCTGTCCTTGAGCAATGCAGATATTTCTATCAGTCCTTCTGCAGGAAAGGCTTTGGACGATGACTTTGGGCACTTTTGCTCCTGAGGAACTTCACTATTTTCTTTCACAGCTCCTCTGTTTGAATCTTGGCTGAAAATCGAGGTAAGAGGTCCTGTCCCCCTCCTGCTTGCATGGGGGTTGTTGGGGTGTCATGTCCCTGCAACCACCGCTGTTACCCAATGCCAGCGACTGTTTCACTGCACAATGGACCTTCAAAGCATTTTGCAGCAGCTACTAGTTCTCCAAATTACAGAAGTTGTGACATCGGCCTCAACGTTGTGTATGTAAGTGTGTTTTCCATGCAAAGCTGTAGTGCAACGTTCCTCTGGCCAAGAGATGCAATGGTGATAATGCTGTAAGAAATCCCAACGGGCTGTTAACCAAACCCAGACATAACGGTTCTTCTTCTGACTTTATCTTATAACAGAAGGTGGTCTTGATGGATCCAAGCGAAGATCCAGATGACATCTTGCGAGCTAACAGATCCCGAGAAAAAACATTTGTATTTGACATGGTTTTTGATCACAGAGCAACCCAGGTAACATCCTTCCCTTTTTTTTAACCAAAAGGCCTAACATTAGAATTGTTTTCCCTGCTTAGATGAATGTTTTTGGCAGGTGAGTAGAACTGCACATCTTAGAGGCCACTTGTCACCCAGATAAAAGGCAACGGTGCTGAAGGTGAGAGGACTGTGAGGGTTTTTCCTTTTGTCAGAGAAGTGGGGAGCCACGTGCAGTATTCAGTCTGCCTCTCCCTCCCACATCGGGACTCCCCAGGTGCAACACACCTGAGCAGAGATGAAGAGCTTTGTCTCCCAAGGTCTCCGGTGAATGAGATCATTGTCACGTTGCTTGGCTCTATTGCTCACACACTTCTTCCCTGTGCCTCTTTTGTTTTACAGGCTCACGAAGTGAGCTCTAGTGCCCTTACTGAGCTGTGTTTTGCAGACAGATGTAAGGTGCAGTATGAGGATTTCATCAGCACCTGCGTTTTGTGATCACCACAATGTGACTGCAGCCTTGCTTCTCACAAGCAATTCAGTTATCTGTGTTCTCTTTCACACGAAACTTCAGTGTAGCACCCTTGTATGCTACCTAAGACATTTTTGGAGGCCCAGTGGCACTTCTCAATAAAGGATAAGGTCAGGGAGAGAATTTACTCCCTTCTTCAGCAGGCACAAAGAAAAAACAAAGCATTCCATGTTCAGAGTCCAAGAAAATAATCATATTTAAGGACATTATTTTAGTAAGCTCCTGTATCTTGCCTGCCTTCAGAAAATTCAACAAACCTCTGTGCTTTTCTGCTCATTTTGATGATGTGTCAAAATTCAAATGGCTCACAAATTGTTCCAAAGCCCAGGAAATTTGTAAAACAGTGAGAAAATCATGGGGAATGCAATTAGGTATAGATTATTTGGACAGCTGTTGTGCCTGACCAAAACTTTACGCTTTTTTGACTGAATTAGGAGGAAGTATATGTGTCCACGACCAAAAGCCTGATAGAAGGAGTCCTTTCTGGCTACAATGCAACTGTTTTTGCATATGGTCCAACAGGTAAAGTAGTTCCTGTAGCTGTACTGCTCCAGATGAATAAAATATAGCTGTACGAACCAGAAATGAACTATAATGCCAATTAATTGCTTACTGTGAGGACAAGACTGGAGCATTAAAATACCATTCTCATTGGGAAGTGTGGATCTCCCTTAAATGCTAAAGTAACAGTGAAGTTGCCCTCTTTGAGAAGTCACTTAATTGAGATAGAATTCAGTGGAGACAAATCTTCCCTTTAAAAAGGAGGAGATGAGGGCATCTGTGTAGCGCTGGAGACTGATCTCAGGAGAATAGATGTAGCTGTAGAAAGCACCTACAGACTACATGAAAATATATTTCTACTCTAGCTCTGAACACCTAGGTGAGCAGTTAACCTACCTATCTGCCCGTCTGCAAGTCCTCTTCCTACCCTTTTTGGATGGCACGTGCCATGTCTTTCCTGAGGCAGTGTCATTGTGGGGTGAGAAACTGGAGTAGCTGGAGGAAGTTAAGGGATAAAGGACAGAAATCAGTAGGAAACCAGGCTTCATTTATTGTGGAAACTTGCTCACATGGAAGTTGGGCTTTGCTGCTCTTTGTTGTATCTTTAACAGGAGCAGGAAAAACCTACACGATGCTAGGGACGGACTGTGAACCAGGGATTTACATCCGCACTCTTGATGACCTCTTTAAGGCCCTTGAAGCCACCACCGAGGAGTTGGATTACACAGTCTCCATGTCCTACCTGGAGGTGAAGTGTCTGTGTTGCCTTGGATCCAGCCTCTGCGGAGCAGGCGTAATGGGAAGTGGGAAGTCCGAGTCTGTCCGTTGAAATGCAGGATCAACTCAACCCTCTTCGCAGATCTAAGGACCCAATGCTAGTCTCACACCAGCCCCTCGTTTCTTACCCTCAGATCTATAACGAAGTGATCCGTGACCTTCTGAACCCATCCTCGGGGTTCTTAGACCTGAGAGAGGACCCTAGAGGCAGCATCCAGATAGCAGGAATTACGGAAGTCTCCACTACAAATGCTCAGGAGGTACCTTGGGCTATGGTCCACAGCAAGGGTGAAGGGAGGGATTTTGTGCTTTCATGCATCAGTGCTTTAAAATTTCTTGACGATTTCCTATTGCCTGTGCCTTACTCAGTAGCAAGGACCTTTTGTAGCAGGACCTTGGTGGAACTGGATTAATGTGATGAACTGTATGGAAAGGGCTGATCATGGAACCATGTGAGTGGTAGAAACCAGGCTAAAATCCCCTGCTAACCTCCTGCTAGCTCTGCTTCCCCAGGGTGCACGCTGCTTTCCTGGAAGGACAAGAGTGCTTTGGTTTGTGTACACATGTGTCAACAAACGATTTGGAGAGGGAGAAGAAATAACGAAACTCCCTTCAGCTACACTGATCTGCACTTTTACATGTGCCTTGGACATGAGATAAACAGGCCTCCCAGGAAAACAGCCCCAAAGCCAACAAACCCGCACTTCCAAGGTCACAAGCCAAAGGGGCAGATCTGGGGAAAATCACCAGCAAAACCCCTGCTAGCATGAGCGGGACCAGAGTTTGCCCGTGCCCTGGATGAGGGGTTCAGTCTGCAGGGAACGCCATGCTAAGGCTCAGGCAGAGCTGTACGCCTCTGTGTGCTTTTCTGCATCATTTAGATCACGCAGCTGTTAATGAAAGGAAACAAGCAACGCGCCCAGGAACCCACTGCTGCCAACAAGACGTCCTCCCGCTCGCACACGGTGCTGCAGGTGACGGTGACGCAGAAAAGCCGAAGGAAGGCGATCAGCGAGGAAGTGCGAATTGGAAAGCTTTTCATGGTCGACTTGGCGGGGTCGGAGAGAGCAGCCCAGGTATGGCTGGAGCTTGGCAGCTTTTGGTGAGACCAGGCTGGATTCCCTGGCCTGCCGTGCAGGGCCTGCATGCCCGTCCTCATCCCTGGGGAAACCAGCACTGTGTGTTTCTTCGTTGCTTTAGAGCAGTAGTTTGTACCTGAGACAGCCTGAAAATAAAGACAAAGTTTGATGATACTGCTAATATACTCGTTGGTCTAATAAAAGAGAATTGGAAAAATGTAAACCAGCTTTTGGGTGCAGCCTTTTCTCAGGTCTGAAAAAGCAGCAGCGAATTTCACATCAAAAGAGAAGCAGAGGGCTGTTAGGCAGGGATCAGCTGGGCTGTTAGACAGAAAGCTGGTACCAGTGGAATAGAGGGATGCTGGTGGGTGGAAAATAAGGCAGCTTGCTCCTATGGGAAGGAGGAGATGCTGGAACTCAAGGAGGTGATTTGAGGGAGAGAGATTTTACATACCCAGTATTTCTGCTGAGACCAGGAATTCTGGAGTGATGTAGTTATGCATCTTAATTTCTGAAATAATCTTTAGAAGATAATTAATAGCTATCTTTTAAGAACCAAGAGGTCACAGCTGGGTCATCTTTTCCAAGAAATGTACTCCTACCAGCACCTCTGTGCCTCAGAGTGGGGTTTAACCCTGCACTTTCAGGTTGATTTTGCAGGAGGCATTGCTTCGACATCCAAACCTTGACACTGGTGATGCCACACATCTTCCCCAGGTGCAGACCCGCTGTTCTGAAGCGTGTGCTTTGTCTGTCTGTCCCTGCTCCCTCCTTACCCTCCCAACAGACTCGGAACCAGGGCAAGAGGATGAAGGAAGGAGCCCACATCAACCGCTCGCTGCTGGCTTTGGGCAACTGCATCAACGCTTTGAGTGAGAAGCGGGGGAGCCGGGCCCAGTTTGTCAATTTTCGAGACAGCAAACTCACACGCCTGCTGAAGGTACTGTACGCTGCGGGTCAGCGAGGAGCTCGGCCTGTCTGTTGCTGGTATCACCGCTCAAATCAGACAGGGCTTGAGAGCTGATCCTTGAATATCTCTGTGCATTGTCTTTATCCAGCTTGGAACGCTCCTCCAGGATCTTGCGTGAGCTTTGCAATGCCATCAGGGCTTGACTCGGACAGTGCTGTCTCTATAATAAACATGTTGTCTTGTCATCTGTGCTGTTAAGGAAGGACCTCCTACAGGGTTAAGGAAATCCTATAGATTTGGGTCATATGTCTCTAAGCTCGCAGGTGACCATTGACTTTTTTAATTAACGTACTGCCTTTGAATGTTCAATCCCTTCTATAAGATTTGGCTTAAATTGGCCAATAAATTTGGATGTTGTTGGGGCAGGAGGAAGAAAGACTGAGAGTAACTATGTGTTGTCATAAGTTGCCTCTCCCTTAGGAAATCAGAAAGGTTGCAGCCACGCTCTTTGTTTGCTACACTGGTTATTTTATGGATACTTTACAACCTCATTTATGAACCTCACCTCAAGCCTTAGTTCTGAGCTGCCACTGCATGACAGATGTGTTTTCTAGAGGATAGTGGGGAGGAGAAGAGATGGAGAAAAAGGCAGGCTTCTGTTGTGAGCAGAACTGAGAGGCTGCCAGCGCATTTGTGGAAATTGCGATTTTCTCGCAAAAATTCTTCTTTTGTAGAAAGTTAATTGCTTATTGATTTTGCTGTTGATGGAGAGAGGGCCTAACGAATGGTCTTTTACCAGCACTTCCTTCACTCCTAATTGGGATTCTCCACCAGAATCTCAATGAACTGCAGGGGTACCCAGCCACGGTGGTTACCACTGAGCAGCAAGCCCCTGCCTTGTCCATACTAACCACACCATCATTGTATCCCTCTAGGACTCGTTAGGGGGCAACAGCAGGACTGTTATGATTGCACATATCAGCCCAGCCAGTACCTTCTTTGAAGAATCTCGAATGACCTTGATCTATGCTTATCGAGCAAAAAACATCAAGACACAGGTGAATGAGCGAACAACTCACAAGGAGGCGGGGGTTAGAGATTAAAAGCTTGCAAAGTGGAAATAGAAGATGTAGTGGATGAAGGGAGAACAAACTTCAGGAGGGGGCAGTGCAGGATGGCGTAAAGGCTCAGTGTGAGTGAGAGAAGAGAAGAAAAGCAGGTGAAGGGAACAGTGGAAAGCAAATTGTGTGGGTCGTGGATAAGAGGAGGAATATGAGGGTCAAAACAAGGGAACAGAATAACGGAAAGGCAGAGGATGATGTGCCTGGTACGGACCTGGGTGCAGAACATAAGGAATGACGGTCGGATGATAGCTATTGGGAGGACAACGTATGGAGAATGTCCCAGTGGGGATGTTGGGCCTGGAAGAGGAACTGAGGGGCTGAAGAAAGGAGGAACAAAGTGGAGAGGCTTGTGGGGTGAAGGAAGATGAACAGTGATCCTCAACAGGGTTTTCATTCTTTGTGGGTCTCTGTGTTTTCCTAGGGTCCCTGGCTTTTCTCTGTTACCTTTTGGGAATTTCCCAGAATTAGGGAAAACCACTAATTTACAGTTTCCCCACTCATGAGGGAAAATTCTTCCCTGTCACAGGATTCAGTGCCCCTCCAACTGAAAGCATAGCTTTGTTTGCAGCCATTGTACCAATAACAGACTGTGGGACAAATGTTCACGTTATTCTGGCTCACCAGGTAAAACGTAACCTGCAGAACGTCTCCTACCACGTCGACCAATACACCAGCATCATCGCCGACCTCCGCAGGGAGATCGAGTGTCTGAAGGCGAGGGTCGAAAACCAGGAAAAGGAGAAAAGTGCAGTCAGCTCCCACCTCGGGGATCTGCAAGGTAGAGCCAGGAGCAAGAACTGTTCTGGGGTATCTGGAGGGAAGAGAGCGGGGAGAGGAGCTGTGTGGACAGGTTGTGGTAGCGCTTGGTGGGCCTCCCTGCAGACGTAGCTGGGGGAAGCTGGTTCAGCAATGCTTGTAGAGAAGCAGAGCGGAGAACACAGTCTGATGGGCAGTGGAGGCAGGCAGGGGAGCTGAAGTTGTTTTTCTGTGTGAGCCTGTCTCTGATGTACTTCATGACTCTGGACAACACATTCAACTTTCTCAGCATCTTCGTCAACATTAAAATGTGTTAAATTTCACAAACCTGCCTTTGAAAAGAGCTTTGACGTCAAGTGGTGGTATTTGCTGTGGGAAGTCCTGAGTCTTACAGAGAAGTGACTGAGTTTGTAGCCTGCGTCATCACGGGCTCTGAGGCCGTGTCAGGACACGGAGCTCTGTTGTATGGTTTGTTGCACTTAATTAAAAAAAAATAAAATAGGGAGGGGGGCAGGGCGAAGCTTTTAAAACATTGATTGTTCTGCCCTGGGGATTGTTCCTTTTGCCAGTGAATCTGGCAAGGAATGAAATAAAAATAGTCAGGTTCTCTGACAGACAAGACATGAGGTATAACAGGACTCTGCTACCAATACCCAAGGTCATTTCTAGGTAACGAGCACAGAAAGCTGATACTTTTTTCTTTTTGGCAGTGGGAAAGGGGGAAGAGATGTCCCTGCAATGCAGTATCCTCTTAATACTCGCAAAAGCAGTAGCAATGAGACCTATTTATTGCTAATAATACAACCATAAAGATATATCAGATTTCTTAAGCACATGATTAACTTCAAGAGACAGCAGAATGAAGCAGAGTCCTAGAAACAAACGCCTTGTAACACATGGACTGAGTGGCTTGGTCCCAGAGTAGGTTGGGGGGGGGCTTGGCAGAAGTTTACCTGGCCTAACATCAGATCAGAAATGTGTTCTGCAGCAGAGAGGCACCAAGGCTCTGAGGCACACAGTGGCCAAGTAATGAACACCTTGTGGGCGCAGCTGATGGGGGCTTTCAGGGAGCAAATGGAGATGCGCCGCAGCCTGACGGAGCTGGAAAACACTGACGTTGAGCGGGACATTGACACCTGCAGGCACCTCCGAACAATCACAGAGTGAGTAGCTCCTTAGCTTTGAGCACAGCTTATACATGGACCTCCAAACTCACCATGAGAAATGCTAATATCCAATGGTCCCCCCAACAAAAATGACAAAAGGATGTTAAAGAGAGTATTCAATTGTTCAAGCAGAAAGATCAAGTGTAGGTTTGAGATTTACCTATGTGACGAGGAAAAACTTGGAAGGGTGGTGATCTGCAAAAGGCACCCAGGGATTTAAGGTAGAATAAGTCCGTGCAACTCTGAGCCTTACATTAAGGTGCTGTATTTGCAACGGGTGATTTCTGCTATTGAGAAACACATCCCTAATCCCTCCTGGTGCTTGTAAAGAGACTGTAACCTGCACATGGTGCTGCACTGCAGTGCAATTGCCTGATGTAGCTCTGTAAGGCAACCAGCTACCTCTATCATAAAGTTTAAGCTCAAGACTAAAAGTATAAATGGCAGATACCTCACCTCTATTTAGACCTTACTCTGGACTTGTGTTTTAATGGAAAAACTGGGTGGCAGTGCAGACTGGGATTGTTGGTCCTTCCATGTTCCAGTCACCCTGTGTTTGTGAAGTGTTTTCCATCCAGATGCATTGCATCTGGGCATAATTTCATGTCAGAGAAAGCAGCATCATCCATTTCTTCTGGATAAACTATAAGTAGGTATCAGTTCCCTCTCATTATCGCTAGTCACCCACTTACTGCCTCTGTAAATTTTATAGTCCCTTAGGATTTGGGTCATTTGTAGTTAAAACAGTCTTCAGGACATTAAAGGTCTTCAACAAGTACCTGTGAATTGGCAACAATTTGTGATGAGAATGGGGAAAAGCACTGTTCTTCTTGCCATGGAAAGATCACATAGGAGGCCTGTCTTACACATTTCCAAACAGGAGGAAGCTAATTGTCCTCTTCTGCGTGGTTTGTCCAGCCTCAGAGCAGCCTGGAGTAATTAGCTCTGCTGCTGCCATGCCAAGAAGAAGTTGGACAGATACAATGAAGGGCTATGCGTGGATCATTAGAGTTATGTCACTGTGTCCCAGGAGTTCCTTTCTTTTTTTGCTGGCAGCTGGGAACAAGAGAAGGCTCAGGGTGCATGCAAGCATGACAAGCCAGCAAAGGAGGAGAAAGATGAAAACGCAGAGGAGGAAGACAGGGAAGTGGATATCATAGATTCACCTGAACCTCATGAAGTTACAGTAGCAAGAGAAGAGATCAACCTGCTGCTGGCAGAACAGTGCAAGACGGCAGGCCTGAAGGTGAGGAGCTGAAGGTGCCCTTACGGTCGCAAGTCTGACCTCTGCCCGGCGGGTGCTTGGGGGCAGGATGGCAGCAGCGTAACCCAGAGAGGCTCTTGTGGTTTCGGGCTAGCACTTGCAAAAGCAGTGTGGCACCTGTATTGCAGCTGGACTCATAAATACTTTGGGCTGCTGAAGGAAGCAGCATGGGAACATTGATGTTTGCATCCTGCCTCTGTCCCTATGGTTTTTAGGATGAGGGAAAAGCACCCACTGGGCTTATGCACCCATAAGTGAGCTAATTCTTCCCATTTCCCCTTCCAGGGACACTTTGAAGGTTTGTCACTCACTGGCTGTTCAATGTTTTGGTAATTACTTTTGGTGATTATTTTTTTGGTAGCTAACGTTAATGTTTGTGAGTTCCTCTAGGCAGGGACTGTGTGTCTGGATATATCTGCCGTGACTGAAACACGGTGGCTGCTAGTAGAATAAGCAAAATACTTTTTGTAGATGTTACTTCAATCTCAGTGTGAAGGACACAGCAGAGAATTGCTCAGATGCCTTTGTTATCCCAAGAAGCTGAGCTGCCTTGACAAACCCCTATCTATCTTTTTCAGACAGAGCTGGAGCAGCACTTAGCAAATGCGAAGGAAAAACCTTCCCAGATGGAGTTTTTCCCCAGTGAAATCACCAGTGAGGATCAGCAGGAGGTGCGAAGTCTCCTCTGCAGAGCCCATGAGCCTGAGCTTGGCAACACGGAGCTGCAGGCAAATACACTGTACAAGGAGAATCTCTTGTGCCAGAAGGATTTTGTGATCCAGCAACTGCAGCAGCACATGTTACTCTGTGAAGAAATTATTCAGCGGCAGCAGATGTTGATAAAAGGTAAAGCAGCACCTTTGCTCTTGCTCTGTCATTATCTCCAAGCTTTGTTTTCTGATGGCAAACTGGAGAACAATCCACCCAGAAAACCTTGTCTTGGATGTCATGACTCCACGGTTCTCAGCTGTTTCTCTGGAACTCTTCCTCCCCATCTCTGCTCCAGCCCAGAACATTCCTGTCCCAGAGACACTGGCGAGGTTACACCACCTGCACCTCTCTGAGTTGGAGGAGGGGACGCTGAACCGCCTGCTTCTGCTACATTCAGCGGTGTCCAGCATGCTCAGGGTAAGGCAGAGCAGACCCTTGTGCTGGAGAATCCACACTGTCTCGTGATCTTGTGTTATGGCCATAGATTCACACTCATCCAAAGCCTGGCTGGGTCCTGGTGCCAGTTAGGAGCTGTACAGAGCTTTGTTTTATGGACATGCTGTCTCTGGAGCTCTGCTCTCCTTCCCTCCTTCCCTTTGACTCAGAGAATTAGTAAGGCTTTTAGCGACAGAAAAGGACCCAGGCAGTGCTGCGCATGAGTCAGTGTGTCCATCCTCCCAGTTGCTGTTGCATCAGATTTGAGAGAGATAACTGGCTTGGTGGCAAACAGAAAAGCAAAGGTTAGATGGCCAAACATGCAACTCTCCGAGTGACTGCTGAAGGAGACTCTCTTATCTGGAGGCCTCCGCTCGCTCATGGCACAGTTGTTATTGAGGTCCTCAGGTCTTTCCTGCAAGAAAGGAAAGATGCTGCTGGCCCCTTTGTCTTTGGAAAACTTGTGTGTGTTTTGAGACAGTAAGGGGCTGCCAGGAAATTGCCAGTCCTCAGCAGGGAGTCCAAGCAGCAGTGTCTCCTGTTTATTATGATTGCCTAGAATGAGCGGGGCAAGGAATGGGGTTTCACCTTGAATAATAAACTTAATGCTAGTCATGTTGTTATGTGAGAGATTAAACTACTTCGGGTGCCCTTCCACAGGAGGGGAGCAGATAGCAGGTGGCTGGAACTATGGAAAACAACATGAGGTATCAAGAGTGTCTTTGTGACCGCAGGCTGGGAGCCAGGGCTAGAGGAGGGGCTTTACAGTGAGAAAAATCTGCTGAGGATCTCATTCTTCCCTCTTCCTGCAGCCCCACAACAGCCCTTCTCTGGATGTAAGTCAGCATCTGGATCCTAATAAAGATGAGATCAGAAAGGGTCTACCTGGGAACATGAAGGATATTTCCTGGGGGGTGAAGTTTGACGTTCCCTCCATCACCCTTGAGTCAGACAGGTAATGTGAATCTTTCTCATTATTAGATTTATTCTCTAGGGCTTGGGGACCTAGCAGCTCCCAGCTAAGTCCCCAAAGCTGGGAGATATCAAACTGGAAGAACCTCTAGAAACTGGAATCTGTTAGAAAAGAGTTTCCTGGTATACTGCTCTTGCAAAGTAGCTCTGTGTTTTAGCAGGAACCTTCTCTACAGAGAGGGCTACGGGAAATGTTTGGATTTGCTTCTGTTGACTGGCAAGCATTTAAACCAAAGAAAGCAGCTAAGTTTGTGAGCATCAGGGGACAAAATCTCTCTCCTTCATGAATCCTGAAGTCCTTCCTTTTTGTGTTCTTTATTACCATGTTTACCAGGCTTGTGGCTTTCCCCACAGCTTGAGGGCTCTCATCTAGACATGTTTCATCTCTCCCTGTTGATAAAGGGCCTGTGCTTTTGTCTATTAACCTCTTGGCGTATTCTTTTCACAGTGGCAGCTGCAGATCATCTGAAATGACACCCTGTAGGAAGGAGGGGTCTCTGGATACCCATCTCAGCCCAACTTTCTCTGGTTTGCCAAAAAGCCCACTTCAGCAGGTCAGTATAGCAGGAACTGAATTCAAGGCACACTTGTCATGGATAGCGCCTTCCTCTTGTGATGACAGAACACGCATGGCAGCTGAATCTATTGTATGTGAGGAAGGTAAACCTTGGCAGGCAATAAAATCACTCCTAGAGCACTGGCCTTCGGTTTAAAGCCTGGGATTTACTTAAGAGGTCAAGGCTTAGCTGCCACCTCCAATTTGGGCTCACCCTCTGTGTGAATCACCCAGTCCCCAGTGTGTCCAGTGGAGTGATGGGAGTTGTAAATAGAGATGCATCATGCGATCTGGTGTGAGGGGACCTGTGTTGTCCAGGATGATCACCTCCTTTTATGCCATTAACTGATCTGCTGGGCCCTGATTTGATGACTATCTGGTGAAACCAATTTCACCCAGCACCCTGGAACAGGAAGGAGAGTTAGGAGCTCATCAGTTTTTTGCTCGCCAGCTGACTCCTTTTGTAGCCATGGCTCTATATGGGAGATACACAATCAAAAAGCTTTGCCTTTGTTTCTCTATACATAGAAGTTGTTATAACAATGTTTCAGGTGAAATTTAATGTCTTCCAAAGGTTTGAAAGTGCTTTGAAGGGAAAAAGTATAAAAGCTTTGAATGAAAAGTGGATTATGCTGCAATGGCTTTGCTTTTTAGCAGAAACCAACAGGTGTTGCTGCAAGAAAGATGACTCCCAGGCTGCATTCCCCCACCTCTCTGGACTTGCATGGGAAAAAGTCACCTGCAGACATTGCTGCTGTTCCACTGAGTCTGGAGACCTTGAAGGAAATTGCTGCCAACACCAAAAGCATCTCCCTCATTGCAGCCAGTCGCCGTTCCAGAGCCCAACACAGAGACCCTGGGAGCGAAGTCTCCTCAGCCCACTTCTCTGAGGAGGATATACTTGAGCTGAAGTATCTAGAGGCCAGTTCCACCCCAGATTGTCAGACCAGAGACAGTGCAAGTACCAGGAGTTTGCTGTCGGAGCCTGCAGCTGGGAGCCAGCTGTGCTCCCCAGCCAGGGGAGTGCTGCAGAACAGGAAAGGCCAGGAGATGTCTGCTGAGAGGACAGCCAGAAAGAAAAGATCTTGCTCTCTCGAACCAAACTTCCACAGGGTAGGTCCTTTGTGTTTCTTTCTAATGGGAATGGGTTGAGCAGAAGGCATAGACCCAGTGGAGCTAGGGTGGTTTTTAAATACAGTAGGAGAAACATAGTACAAACTGCATGAGGAAATAAGTTAAATAACTTTATTCTTCAATAATGCCCTTGGCCTCCTGCCTAAACAGCAAGCTAAGCCAAAGTCAGGTGTGAAGGGAATCTTTTTGGTACAACGTGGCAACAATCAGAGGTGAGAGACCACCACCACCGAGGTTAACTCAACTTGGTGTCTTTCAGACCTTGAAAGCTAAGCACTGGACTCCCTCAAGCCCCAATACAGACAAAGCTTGTGAGAACCACCTGCGCCGAGCTAGACTCTTCCGTCAGTCAAAAGCTGCAAGTAGCATATCCGTTGCTGCAAAGGTCAAGGTTCCTATCAGCCACCATTCAGGTAGGGGCCAAAGAGCCGCTGGTGACATGCTGTATCAGCTCTGTTGGAAAAGATTGACTGTCATGTGAGAAGCCAGAGTAAAGCCTAATTAGAGAGTAATTAGAACTATTAGTAATCTGATTTTTATTTTTTTATATGGTGGTTGTGGTTTAACCCCAGTCAGCAGCCAAGCACCACGCAGCCGCTCCCTCGCTCCCTGCCCTGACTCCCAGTGGGGTGGGGAGAGGAATTCGTGGGTTGAGATAAGAACAGTTTAATAACTAAAGTAAAATATAATACTAACAATAATGAAATATAATAATAATAGTAATGAAAAGGTATATAACAAAAAAAAAGAGGGAAGAAAAAAAAGAAAAAAAAAACCCCAGTGATGCACAATGCAATTGCTCACCACCCGCTGACCGATGCCAGAGCCGTGACTGCACCTCCCGGCCAACTCCCCCGTTTACATGCTGGGCATGATGTTCCACGGTATGGAATATCCCTTTGGCTAGTTCAGGTCAGCTGCCCCGACTCTGCTCCCTCCCAGCTTCTTGCACACCGGCTTGCTGGCAGAGCATGGGAAACTGAAAAACCCTTGGCTTAAGATAAGCGCTACTTAGCAACAACTAAAACATCAGTGTGTTATCAACATCATTCTCACACTAAATCCAAAACACAGCACTGTACCAGCTACTAAGAAGAGAGTTAACTCTGTCCCAGCCGAAACCAGGACAATGGTCTAAGTACCTTTTGATGCGTAAGAAAGCATATCCTTTGCAGACCACTGCCTCGACTATGCCTCTGTAATCTAGGAGGAAGAATTAGTTTCAGCTGGGTTCACATGCAACAAGTTGCTGATCTCGGTCTAGTCATTCAGACAGTTTCACATCCAAACCAAGCCTCAGCAAGGAGACCAAGACACGACAGGCTGCACTGATCATCTGTCAGCTTCAGTTGTTTTGCTTTGTGCAGACACACAAGGCCACGATGAGGTTAGGGGAACTGGATACCCAAATCCTATTGAAATGTAGGCAGAATCCTTCCCCATTCCAGCAAGAGGTACTTACTGATGCTAATTAGTTTTTCTTTTTTTTTACTAAAAAATGGTTAACTTTTGATTTACAATGCTATAATTTATTTTGGCTACCTATTAGTGACTCATGTATTGCAAAATGTTTTTAAACCGTGCTCTGCTCCCACTGTTTTTAATGAAGCTCTCCCTGCCTTTGACAGAGGGCACTCCACTAGAGGTGCTGCCAAAAGACGATGCTCCTGCAAGCACCATCCAGCAGAGCAACACTGATCGTGTCAAAGGACGGGTCCTACAGAAGCAAGTCAAGGGTGAGTACATGAAATATCAGGTTGGCTGGCTCCAGAGGCACTACTGTATTCTTCAGCACTTGCTCTGTTGCAATCTGAACCTAAAGAGCTGTAAATGTGACACAAATGGTCCAGCTGGGAAAGCAGTCACATGGGTAGGGGTTTTACAGCCAAGTTTTAAGCTTCCCCCCCCGCCAACAGATGACATGGGCAATGTTCCAGAATGAGTTACACTCCGTCTCCCTCTTAGCCAAAAATAACCTCTTAAGAGAAAATAACATTTTCAGAGGTGTTCATAATCCTAGTCTAATCCATATGTGAAGTACAAAGTTTAATCTGAGTTAGCCATGTGACAACATACTGCTTCCACTGAAAGTGTCACCTTGGGATTTTCTTAAGGCAACGATGTGCAGATCCTAGTGCCTTTGCCAAACTCACCCCTCCACAGCCCGTGGCAATCTGTCTCTTCCCCATTTTGACTGGCAACGAGACTCCAATCGAAGCGTGAGAAACTTGACTGAGTACTTCATCTTCCCTCACTTGCAGGGCCTGCAGATGGTGCCAGCAGTCGGCAAAAGCAGCAGGCAGTCACCCGCTTGGGGAACCAGCTGAAGACTAAATAGAAGTCACCAGGGGAGCAGGACCCTCTGTGGCCCCAAGGGATTGCAATTTCAAGACTGTTGGAAGTCAAGGAAGCGGATGCAGGGGGAGCGTGCCTCAAAATGTATTTTAGCTTCTGTGTTGTGATGCTGAAAAGCAGAGGGAAGGCTAGCAGAGGGGAGAGGGACCTTGTATGTTGTAGATTACTTTTTCCATATCCCGACCGCAAGTCTTTCCTCTGTACTGTGTGCTCTAGCTGTTAGCTTCAGTTTAAGACAAGTAGGGTGTTAACAGAGTCCAAGAGAAGAGGAAAACCTCATTTTCCCAGCAGTGTTCGCCTCCCAGAAGATGTCAGCATGAAGCCCAAGCTGCTTTTTTTCCCAGGGCAAAAGTGTGGATGCCACCCATGCATCCAAAAGGCTCCCTGACTATTAAAACCAAATGTAAATGCCTGAGAAATATTTTCCCCGTTCTTCCCTGCTGTCCCTGTGTGTTGCTGTGAAGCTGGGAGGTGTAACGCACGCCTGGAATGCTGTTTGGGTGAGCAGATGTTTGGCTGTGAGAGCAGCCAGAGATTGCTCTAAGCTCTTTTCCATTTACAGAGCATTTCAGATCTGACTGCAGCCGGGAGAAGGAGCATGGTGATAGGTGAAGACCCTGATAAGAGCTAGCCTGGAGGTAAACCACGGGAATGTGTTTTTCTTTTTGGAACAAATCTCTCCAGCTAGCAGCCTTTTCCATAAGGGGCTTTTTAAAAGTATTTTCCCTGCTTTTTAAATATGCTGCAGATAAAGTGGTTCTGGTCATTGCACTGAATAAATAGTGACTCCATGCCCCAAACAGGAGTGGCTTCCCTCCTAGGTCTGCCGAAATATTGAAGATGATAATCTCAGATAGGTTCGTGCATTTTTCAAATGGATGAAGGAACTTATTTACAGCTGCAGCACTTGCAAAGAAGTCTCCTACATTGCTCTTTCTGACTTGCTATGTGACACCGCACACACTCCCTATTCCTCTATGCCTTTTGCTTTGCTATCTGTCAGGAAGATGAGGGGTAGTTCACTCCAGGGATGAGGAAGCTTAGACTACTTGTATTTATAAAATGCCTTAAATGCCTGAAGTGGGGATGCAATGCAAGTGCGTAAGCTGGTATAGCAAGCAGCCAATTTTCCTTATGAAACAGGAAGAAGCAGGAATAAGTGCAATGGTGAAGTACAAAAGTCAGCAATGCTTGTTCCTAGGAGCTGACTCAGATAAACAAAGATATAAAAAAAGGACACAGAAATAAAATAAGCACAGGCTGTGTGTAAAACAAACCTGTGCCAGCAGGTCTTGAGCCAAGCCTGTATTTACAAGACCTCACGTGACCTGCAAACACTGAACGACGAAAAGTGAGGGAAAATTGAGTTTTCCAAGCGTATACATCACTAAATACCTTTGGGCTGAATCACCATGAAAAGTTGCAGTGTTCAGAGCTATTTCATACAAAGAGTGGGACATTTGATCCGAATGCATCGGTTTGAGGCTGTATCTCTGAAGGGAGGTTGTGTAACCTCAACCAAGAATTTGATAATTTGCCATGACTGTTGTGAAGAGTGATGTGCTCATTTCTGTTTGCAGCCCATCTCCTGTGCAAAGTGGGACTATGCTCATTTTCAGTGCTGGGCTAATGGCTTTTAGATTTGATTCTTCTCGATCACACATGATAAAAGTAGCAAAGGGAGCTTAAACTGTTCTGGGCTTTTCAAGCAGCATTTTCTAGCCTTGCTGTATCCAGTTATCTGTATGTTGCTCCTAATAAAGACTGCTGGGCTAGAACCCAAAAGGCTGGGTTTTCTTCCACAAAACAGCTTGAAACTGGCTACATCTAACCGTGAGCTCCAGCAAGCAGCAACGTTGGGTCTCGGGATGCTGCATCCATCTCAGGACGAGGACTGTTGCCACCACATCTATTGCTGGCTCTTCCTATTCCTTGTCCTGTCCCTGACACAGGGCAGTTGCTGGAGGGGGGTTTCTTATCTCTGCAGCCCCTGAGCCCCCAGTCTGCAGGGAAATTAAATACCCAGGCAGGGTTACGGTGTGGCACGAGTCCTCTGTGAAACCTGTGATGAATTTAAAATGAGTTTTAGGTTAAACTTTCCTTGCGGAATTGCTCGAAGCGGGGTTTGGCAACGCAGCCCCATTTCAGAGACCTTTGAGGAGAAAGGCATCTCTTCGGCGTTTGCTACCCCTGGTTTTCTACAGCGGTCTCGGTCTCGCTCCGGCTGTGGGAAGGAGCCGGGGGCTGCTGTCCGCCGGTCCCAGGGCAGCCCCTCCGCTCCCGGCCTGGCCTACGGGCCCTCCTGCCAGGCCGGCCCGAGCCCCTGCCGCCTTCAGGGCCCGGGGTCCCACCGGAACCCCGCGGCGGCCGGGGCGGGGAGCAGCCGCCAGGCCGCGGGAGAG
This sequence comes from Gymnogyps californianus, assembly GCF_018139145.2. Classification (NCBI taxonomy): domain Eukaryota; kingdom Metazoa; phylum Chordata; class Aves; order Accipitriformes; family Cathartidae; genus Gymnogyps; species Gymnogyps californianus. Next base: position 5,772,059 of record NC_059485.1, on the reverse strand, counting down.
GCGCGGAGGGAGCGCGGCAGGGCGGGCCGGGGCCTCCCGCCGGCGGGCGGAGCGGCGCCTGCGCCGCGGCCCCGCGGGGGCTCCTGTGCCCGGCGTCTCGCGAGAGGCGGCGGTGGCCCCCGGCTAGCGGCGGGACGGGGACGGGTAGCGGGAGGAGGAGGAGGAGAGGAAGGCTCCGCTGCCCGGGCGGGAGGTGAGCGCCGGGCCGCCCACGGCGATGTGGGGACGGCCTCTGCCTGCGGGCAGGGCAGGGCCCGGGAGTCGGTGCCTGAGGGGATGGCTTGGGCGGCGGCGGGGCGCGGGTGAGGCGGTCCCGGCGGGGGGTGCCGCCCCGCGGCGGGGCTGGGGCTGGGGCCGGGGCCGGGCAAACTACAGTTGTGAGCTGCAGCCGGGGCACGGCGTCCCTTCCGCGTTTCCCTCTGCTCTCCCCGGCGGCCCCAGTGTGTCAGGTAGGGCGCAGCGCTGGCCGGCTCCGCGGGCACGGCTCCATCGGGACCCGGGGCGTCGTGTGCTGGGCTGGGCAGCGTTGCCCATCCTCACGCCTCGGCGGTGACCGGGAGGCGGTTGGGTCTGTGGGCGCTCAGAGGTCTGTGGGGTGGCGGGCGGCTCTGCGAGGCAGTTCCTCTTCTCCAAACCATGAAACGCTGGCTTTTCCCCCTCTGCTGCCGATGCTGGGCCTGAGGCTCGATAACAGCCCGCTTGTGCAGTTTTCCTGTGTTGTTCTGCAGTCTGTGTTGCTTCTGGACTCGGGAGCGTCTGCGGTCCGAGCGGTTACAAAAGCAAACCCAGGAAACAGCCTCCTCGATGGAGCATTTCTACCAACGGTTGAGTGTGGCTTTTAACGTTACTTCACAGAGATGGCCATTAACGTGATTAATCCCGCTTGAACTTCATGCGCAAAACTTCAGTGCAGAGCTGAATGATGTACAGCAGAAAACTGTGCTTAAATCGGGTGTTTGTAAGGCAAACGCAGGCAGTGTGAGTGGCAGAGTCTAATTTCTGGCCCCTGTGTTGACATACAACAAATGTTCTGGAGTTTTGTTGGCCCAGGCTGTAGGTACTGAGGCTTGCTGAGACTCTTCCTGCGTTTGTAAGGCCAGGAAAGATGGGTGTGCTTGAAGTTTGCGACAAAGGTAATGAACGAACAGGACATGCTGCGTTTTGGGAGTTTCCTTCTGGACATCTTAGAAATATGGTTATTGAGACAACTTCCAAGTGTGGATATTAAAAAAGAGGTGACTGGTGCTGCCAAGCCTGTACAAACCAGGCTTTGTGGCAGCGATGGGATGGAAGGCGCTGGGATAGCTACGTAGGTTGGGGCGTTCTTTTGCTGGTCTCTAGCATATATGTGCTAAGTTGGGCTAAAACACGCAATGCAAGCCCTATTTTTGCTTACGCTGTGCGTTTATACTAATGTAACCACTGATGTCATTATATGGGTTAAAACTTCCCTGCTCTGCAAAAGGTGCTAGATTTTTGGACAGCTGGGGAGAAGCAACTTATTGAGTGATGGCCAAGTGCATGAAATTAGTTTCTGGTTATTGGTACAGCATCCATCTGCTTTGGCTGATGGGAGCTCCTTCTCTTGTACTTGCAGGAGGTTAAATTGGTTCCACTTCTCTAGAGCCTGCTTATTCCTAAGCGTAAGCGGTAGCAGGTGCATACGATGATATGTGGGTAAAGAAGGCTGCATGGGTTGAGTGACTGCAGGTGCTCCAAAGGAAAGTATCCATTTGAATTTGGGGTTTTTGTATGTTTTTAAAAGTTCTCATTCCACCTCTTCCCATCTTCAGAAGCAGGCAAAGCCCAAGCAAGCTACCTGAAATCCCGTATCTTCTCACATTAGAACGAGTGGGCGCTGGAGGAGTTGAGCTGGTGCTTAGTGCCTGACCTGTGCCTTGCACTTCCCTGCGTGGAGTTAGGAGCAATGGGAGAGGGACAAGCCTGGGGGAACACAAAGCAAGAAGGGATGGAATCTGCACCCAAGCTTTTGGAGGCACAGTCCCTTCGAAACCATTGCCGTTCACAGAGAGGGATTATTGTCCCCTGTCTCCAGTACATACCCGTGTGTAAGCTCCTTTATTTTCTGTAGGCCTTACTGCTCCTGTAAGTGAGCTGGAGTTACTTTCTTTTGCAGAGAGAGGCTGTGAGAGAATGTAGTCGTTGCACAAAGCCAAGAGGAGAGCAAGAAAGAGACAGGAATTGCTTAAGCTGCTGTTTGCCCTGAGAACAAACAGTTACAATCGGGCTGTGAAGTGCAAATAAGGTTTCCAAATCCCTGAGGAGTTGCATCTGCAATAGCATTTGCAATAAGAGCGCTGGGGATACATCCCCTCTTAACGGTTTCAAATGAGAGTTTGAGAGGTGGTTATTTGACATGGCAGCTTGTGATAGGAGAGGATGGGACCAGTGACTTTGGACCTCAGTGTCTTTCTCGGGCCTGGGATGGGGAGAAGGGTCCTTGGTTCACAGCCAGGCCAGGTTGGAGATGATCACGGGATGGCTGCTCAGGGGACTCTGTAGGATGATTATAGCACTTGGTCCGTTTCCCGGTTTGCCAGCGTCATGTCACAGAAGCAGCTTTGTGTGGATCCTGGTGCACGTTCTTGTTGGCTGGTGACTTTGGGTTAAACTTGAATGTAAATTCTTGGCTCCTCCTGCAGGCTTTTCCTTTTGATTCTGGCAAGGGGAGAATGGAGGCACGTTCCCTCTGATGTGCACAGAGACCTGTAATTTGTGCTTTCAGTCTGGTGTCTTTCATGAAGTGCTCAGGAAGAGGATGTATCCTAGTCAATAGAGTAACTGTTTTCTGCAGTGTTTTTCTCGTGAGGGGGAATTAAGCTGTGTTATTGCTCTTTTCCAGGGTTCATCTCTGGCAGTGATAGAGTTAATAGAAGTGGAGTCATTTCGATTCTGTGCTGCTCACTGCTGTGTGTCTTGGAAAAGCCAAATGCTCTGGCAGGCCTGCGTGCTGTGTCCTGGAAAGCAGGCTCGAGCCCTTGGGGTGCGCTTGGTAAAGCTACATTATGGTGGTGGCTTTGACGAAGAGCCCTCCTTCCGTTTGCCCGAGGAATGCGTGTGCCACACACAGCGTCTCATTTGCTTCTGTCGCTGCTGCTGAGAGGGTGATCTGTCCACGCTGGGGTGGGACAGCTTTGCAGAAATGCTAGCAGACTACTGTGCTGCCCGAAGCTATGGAAGCTGCTGGGTATAGGGATGGCAGAAAGGGATGCTCCGTGCAGCTTTCCAGGCTTGCTGCATTCCAGCCAGTCTAAAGGTCTCAAGCGGCGTTGGAAACCCAGCGTGCTAGGAATTATGTGCGCGGTGGGCACCCTATTCATCCAGAATAGGAAGCAGTCCCTGCCCTGAACAGCTAACCAGCTTGAAAGCAAGAACACATTCAGGCAAAACGCAAACCCAGAAGTGTGCCAAGCAGTAGGCTTGGCAGCATCACTCCATTATCTTCTGCTGTTGGACTGAGATGCTTGGCCTGAAGTGCTGACGCACATATGTAATTTGCCCCTTCTTTAACTCTGTGTTCATCTTTCTGGGTGTTTCTTCTTAGATCTGCTCCATCCTCAATCTTGACTAGCTAAACGTACAGAATTACTGCTGAGTAATACCTCCTTCTTGCTCCGCGGAGTGCAAAGTGTCTGCAGTTCCTCCAGGAACTGGCTCCAGGAAACACAGTGTTTGGTGTTGCATTGCAAAGCCATGTGCTAGGCTACAGCTACACTGAATTTCTGGCTCTCCCTACTTCCGAAGTGTAAATAAATACACCAGGGTGGAAAAACCCTAAACCTTCGGTTCTGTGTGTTATGTCTTTTGGGACAAACTGAGCTAATACTTTGATATGTAACTGTATCTGGTATTGTTCTTGTTTGCTACTAAATTCTGGTCTAATGCTTTTGGTCTAGTGTTTGAAACCAGGACTTTGATTGTTAAAATCTGGCATCCCTGAGGCATAAGCACAGCCACGCAGATGGCTCTTTAGACAAGTCATTCAATGCAAGGCTGCTGTGAGCTTCAAAGGTGCTGAGCACTTTTTCCCCCAGGAATGATAGAGCTCAGCACTTTTGTATATCCGGACTCTCAGGTTCTTCACATCCCTGTACAGGGTGGGGTTGGTGCCGTTGAAGGGTGGCGTGTGAACTGGCTGGGGAGCAACCTCTCTGTTTCGGGAGGAAGAGAGACCCAGTCTTCATTTTGAAAAGCTTTTCAGGACAGCTTGCCCTGAAATGGTTTTGTTTTCAGAGCCGGTGTTTGTAGGGTTTATTCTGAAGCTGTTAGAAAGAATGGGGATGTCTGCAGAAAGGGCAGCTCTTGTTCTCTATCTGTAGGTGCTGTTCTGCGTTTATAATCAGGGGCTGGACTGTGCTTGGAGGGGAGGAGGAGATTGGAGTGATTACTTTTTGCTTGTCTTTTGATGTTAAACCTTGCAGAGAGAGATTGTAAAACAGCAAACCTTGGTTTCTCTCTCAAAATATCAGATAGCTGCTCCTCACTGTTCTATGTTGTTCTTCCCTGGCTGTAGGCACTGGCTCCTTGATCACCTGGGGAGAGAGCAAGGCTGGTTTGCCAGCCTGCCTCTGCGTGGAGCCTTGGACCAGAAAACATGCATCAGGGTGGGGAGACGGATCTCCCTTGAGGAGCTTGCTGGTGGAAGGGGGCTGGGAGTCAGCAGGGAAGCAGGTAGCAGTGAAAAGATGGGACTGGTTGAAGTAAAAAAACCCAAACCTGCTGCACCCTCCAGAAAAGATCTTCTGAGCTGCCCTTTTAACAGTGATTTCTCGCCTGTCTTTGGTGATCAAGAGTTGTTAGGGATGAGTGTGATAGAAATACAAATTACGTTAAACCAGGAAAAGAGATCCTGACTCAACAGAGCTCGGACATGGACAAAGATTTACCAGAGCATCCTTAATCTCAGAAATCATTCAGTTAAAAGTAATCATTCCTTTAGATTTTTATTGATGCATGGCTCTTATCGGGGCCATGTCCCTTTGGGAGTTTTTGTAGGAAAACTGTTTGTGTAATCTCTGTTGTTGACAAAATGAAGGAGCTACCAAGAAAGGTCGTGGAGGTGACATCTACTGGGTGCCTTCACACAGATGAGATAAGATGGTGCGTTCAGGTCAGTGATGTTCTCTCAACAGGGGCTTGCTTTAGCCACTGAGGCAATGGCATCTTCAGCTATGTATTTATAACTCCGATAAGGTCTTTGTTTTCAGCATGGTGGTATAGAGTATCTTCATGGGGAGTTAAGACCACAGTGTGATACCACAAGCTAAAATGGTGGATTGAGCCCTCTTTCTTCCTATTGTGTTAGATATTTTTAAAAATCAAGGAGGTCTGAAAGGTAGTTGGCTCTGCATGCTTTCTGTATGTAGTTGTATTTCTTTAGTACTCTCGAACTTCCCTCTGTAAACTCTAGGCCTGAAATCTTTATATTTATTTTTTAAATGAAAACAGAGCTTCTCTTGAAATCACATGACTCGAGAAGCTTGAGATTGACTAAAAAAACATGATTGCTATGGAAACTGGTAAAATGGCAACACATTATGCCTCCTTTTGGCCAGTCAGCTCTTTTCCACGGGGTCTCTATGGGTACCTCAGACTCACTCAGCTATCCCCATGCAGAAACAGATGGTCAGCCCTGCGATGAGTTTTGGTTGTGCAGGCTCATTCGCTCCAAACCAGAGTGATTAAGGGTTCAACTAAATTTTTTTCTGGTACCTTTCCAGGCTCCTGGTCTGCAGCACCATGCTGGATCCCAAGCCTCACTCTGCAAGCCGGAGGTGAATCCAGGTGAAAACCAGCTATCACCGTAGGTGTCAGGATGACCAAAGCACGGCTCCTCCGTCTCTCTGTGGTGCTGGTCTCCATCTTCATGATCCTCCTGATCATTGTGTACTGGGACAACGTGGGAACGGCTCACTTCTACCTTCATACGTCCTTCTCCAGGCCTCATTCCCCAGGAGCCATCGCTGGTATCACAGCAGATGAAGACTGGGAAGCCTTGCCAGATGGGGATGATTTTTTAGCAAAGCTGCTTAGTTCAAGCCTTAAACAGAATAGCTCTATCCCCCGAAAGACAGAGCAGCTACTTGTCCAGGGCTCTGGCAAGCCTGTGGTGAGCAATTTGGAGGAGAACGTGCGGGGCTATGACTGGTCTACGCACAATGGCAGAAACAGCTTGGACCAAGAGAAACTGCAGATAGAGAGGCAGAGAATGTTGCGGGAGTTTTGTGCCAATTCCAGCTTCACCTTCCCCACCAAGGAGCGCTCCTTTGATGACATCCCAAACTACGAGCTCAACCACCTGATCGTGGATGACCGCCACGGCATCATCTACTGTTATGTCCCCAAGGTGGCCTGCACCAACTGGAAACGGGTGATGATTGTGCTAAGTGAGAGCCTGCTGGACCAGGGGGTCCCATACCGGAACCCTCTGGATATCCCCCGGGAACATGTCCACAACACCAGCACCCACTTGACCTTCAACAAATTCTGGCGCCGTTATGGGAAGTTCTCCCGGCACCTCATGAAGATCAAGCTGAAGAAGTACACTAAGTTCCTCTTTGTACGAGACCCTTTTGTCCGCCTCATCTCTGCCTTTCGCAGCAAATTTGAGCTGGAGAATGAGGAGTTCTACCGGCGTTTTGCCATTCCCATGCTAAAGTTGTACTCCAACCATACCAACCTTCCCACCTCCGTTAGTGAGGCTTTTGGGGCAGGCCTCAAAGTCTCCTTTTCTGACTTCATCCAGTACTTACTGGATCCCAGGACAGAGAAGATGGCCCCCTTCAATGAGCACTGGAGGCAGGTTTACCGTCTGTGCCATCCATGCCAGATAGACTACGATTTCATCGGAAAGCTGGAGACGCTGGATGAGGATGCTGCTTATCTATTGCAGCTCCTCAAAGTGGACAGGCTGCTTCGCTTCCCCCCCAGCTACCGGAACAGGACTGCCAGCAGCTGGGAAGATAACTGGTTTGCCAAAATCCCACTGGCTTGGAGGCAGCAGCTCTACAAGCTTTACGAAGCAGATTTTGTACTCTTTGGCTACCCCAAGCCAGAAAACTTGCTTAAAGACTAAAAGTGATTGGATGGTGGGTGTGGGAGGGAACATCTGAAATACCAAAAATGTTTAAAGCCTCCTCATTTTTGCTCTTAACTCCCTTCCCTGTACAGGTTGGTACAACAGAATATATTTTTTCTACTGCTTCCCCTTCCATTTTTGCAATAATGCCAGAGTCCAGGGTATTCCAGCCAGCTGTGCATATGCAAAAAATGCCAGGGTTTTTTGTTATCATTTGTTTTCTGTTTTTTAAAATGTCCCCATGTTTTGCAATGGGTCGCCACCCTTGGTCACTCTGCCAGCTGTGTCCTTCAGTAGCTTTTTGTTAATACTTTTTAAAAATTAATATATTTAAGATATTTAATACAAAGTGTGTGTTGTGGCAAAGGAAGGGAAGGAATAAAAAAAAAGTAAAAGAAAAACCCAAGAAATTATGCACCTGCCTCTGTGTTGTCTCAGGGCTGCTGTTTCAGAGGTCCGAGGTCTGCAGAGCACTCAGATCTCTTTGGGAGCTGGGTTTGTCGGTGGTGCCTTCATCAGTCACGTCTGCTGGTGATCGCTCTGAGCTGGGCTCAAGGCAGATCGGATGGGTCAGTGCCTGGCTCTGCCAAACAGCCCTGGAAGAATACCAGTGCTCCGGTGACACGCGCTGCTCACAGCTGGTGGGTGTGACGCCGGGGTCACAGGAAGGAAATGGTGGTTGGGAGCAGCGACACCAAGCCCCGTGGGGTGTTCCAGGACGTGCAGGTGGCCAACACAGTAGCTCTGCACTGCTTCACCGTTCAGCAAAGTGGTGGTGGGACTCTACTTTCCAAAAAGCTGAGGTTCCTCAGCTGCTGTGTACCTTGCTAGTGTGGAGCATCTTCCACGACATGTCCCGTTCCAGGACAGTGCCTGAAGTTCAGGGAGGTTGTGGCCAACTTGGATGGGCAGAACGTGGTCTTGGATGGACATGCTGTCCAGAAATTGGCATCCAGGCTTCACACTGCAGTGGCTTAGGCAGAAATGCAGGTTACCATATCACAGCCGGTTACAGGACGGGGAGGTGGTGTGCTGCTCTGTGGCCTGGTCACTGCTGCATACAGTGCAGGTCCCTTGAGAACTGTGCTACGTCCTCCTTCCTGTGCATGCTTTAAGGGGACGTGGCAGGGATGCAGATGCTTATCCCTAGAAGAAGAAGATCCGAAAGGTTTCTTTCAATAAGCAGGTGTCAAGGTGAACTCAAAGTTCATTTGTTTTCAGAGTGCCAGCTACTGCTTGTGATGCTGCATCGTCATCCACTGCCTTTCTGTTTATACCAAATGACTGATGCAGATTTAATCATCTGCCTTGCTGGGACCTGCTGCGGGAGTGATGGTTGCCCACTCTGCTAGGAGCATGTGGGCTGCTTCCCAAGGGAAATTGATGCTTTTAGAGAGACTTTTTGTGTCTCATCAGCTGAATCTGCTTCTCTTTTTCTCTCTGAATTGCTCTGCAAAAACTGTCTGCTTAGCAGATTGGGCAGGCAACTCTTTTAGAGTTGAAATGCTTAATTATTTCCCTGGGCTGTGTATGGTATCAGTGATTAAGGTCCAGGGTCAGGCCTTGGGAGGCAACCTTGTGTTTTGGGCAGACTTCTTTATATTGGCCTTTTACTCAGTTTCTCTCCAAGGCCATCAGCAGGCGTGACTTTTCCCCTCTCTCTCCTTGCTTCCCTGACCTCTGTACACATACATCTTCTTGGCATTGCATGCTCTTCCTAGCAAATATGCTGTATCAAGCTTTCTAACCTATAAATGAAAAGTAATTGCTAGTAGTTACGCTCAAAACAAAGGTTTTGTTTCTCATTGTATTCACACCACTCTCCTGTAATTTCTGCAGAGATATTTGCCGTTTAAATGAGCCTGAAGCCATGATCAGGGTCTTGGTCCTTAGCTCTTCACAGCTTGGGGAAAAAGGAAGTGCCTGTTTCTGAGTCATTATTTAAAACTAATAATAGAAAAATGTTGATCTATTCAATTTTTTTCCAGTTACCAGCTAATTGCTGCAAAACAGAAAGATGTTGAGAATCTCGTCTCCTGTAATGAGTAGTCCCGGGAGTTTCTTGGTTCCTGCTACATTTACATTTCTTCAGGGTGGGTTCATCTCGCTCTTCAAAGATGCAGCATGGATGTTTTCATCTCTTGTCTTTACAAAGTGTTTATTTTTTTTCTCTTTTAATTGAAATTTAATTGATGGTTAGTATGTTTAGACGTGGGCAGCTGGGACCGTAGTGCAGATGCCGTGCAAACTTCCTTCCAGCTGCTTCCCCTGCGTCTCTTGATCTGGTCCTGTCTCTTCCTGCCCCGCCGACCAGTGCTTGGCCGATGTACCCCCGTGACACCGGCTCGCTCTGCAAACCAGCTGGTGCCTCCTCAACCACAGTTGTCTTGTGATTCATGGCCATGGCTTGTCCCAGGCAAGAGCCCAGGAGCATCTTTTCAAGGTCATTAGCTGTCAGTCAGTCATCCGGGGCAGAGGAGGAATGGGTTGCAGAGTGTTACCATCATTTTTGGCAGCAAGGTCCTGGTTGTGCAGTTGGCAGAGAAGGTGCAAAATGGCTGCAAATCCTGCACAGCAGCTGCTCCATGTGATGTGAGAGTGTCCTCTCCTTATGGCTGCCTTGTAATTTAACAGCAATAGAGGAAAAAGCCCTCCCTTCCCTTGGGGACATTGGCTACATAGGGGAGACTTTGAATGCACAGACTTCTCTCCTCTCTCCCCATCCAAAGCTGGATAAAGGGGGTGAATTCCAGCATTATGTGCTAATACCACCCTGCATCCTGCTAAGGTCCAAAACACCCCACGTGCAAGGTTCAGCGAGCTGCCTGCAGGCTGCCTGCATCCCCATGGCTTCATCAGCCTCCCTAAGAGCTGCAGTCAGGAGACCGTATGGATGGCGTAAGGCCACTGAGGGCTCTGTCTTCTGTACTTGCCCTCTTTCACCCCATCAAGTCCAGCCTTCGCTGACATACAAGACATTTCAATATTTGTAGACGCATACCCAACCAACGTGCTGGGTGCTGTTGGCTCTCTCCTCATTTCCTATTGCCACGCTTCAAAGCGCTTGCTGCTGGGAGGAGCAGTAAAGCTCAGATGGAGAGGGTTCACGTTGCAGTGGATGGCTTCTGGGTTCAAAATAGCTTGTTACTTGCTGCTCTTTTCTTTTGAAGCCCTCCTTCCCCACCCTTCCACCACTGTGAATGTATTGTTAAGAAGTCAAAGGGGATCCAGGCTGCGCTAAGCTTTGTGGTAAGACGACTAGG